>NC_046168.1:64894468-65219468 GCF_011064425.1 Rattus rattus
CTAAGCATTATTATTGTTATTATTATTATTTATTCTTACATTTTGATGGTGGTGATGGTGTGTGTGTGTGTGTGTGTGTGTGTGTGTGTGTGCACGCACACATGCACATATTAAAAACAGTGCAAAGTTGAGTGTTTAAGCTCAGCGGTAGAGCGCTTGCCTAGCGAGCGCAAGGCCCTGGGTTCGGTCCCCAGCTCCGGAAAAAATAAATAAATAAATAAATAAACTAAGCTTAGCTCTCGGAGCTAAACATATCTGGGGGGCGCTTGGTGGCTGTCTTGTTTGTTTTTGTCTTTTTAATGAGAAGGCTAGATGGAATGCAAGGACAGCTAAGGAGTGTCCTCACAGATTTATCACGCAGTGAGCACTTAGTCAATAGATTCTCAAATCCCATCCCCTACCTCAGTGGGCAGTTACAAACTATTGTCTCTTAAGACAAAAGGTCAACCAACTACGGTGAGCAAAGTAGACAGCTCCAGGTTAAGTGCTTGCAACCAAGAATCATGTGGGTTCTGTTTCTGTAGCCCAGGGGTCTATGTCGCTAATGCTACCTCGTGGGTCTCACAGGTAAAGACCATCTACAGTGTCCTCTTCACTCTAGTCCCAAGAGTCCTGGTGCAAAGAAGGAGGTGAAGTAACTTATTCAGTTCTTGGCAGTTCACAAATGATAGTATTCCCTTTGGGGAATTAAATAGAGGCTTGTTCTTAACTGCAGACAGAGCTTCAAACACCCAGTGAGCGAGGGTCTGGTGGTTGATAGAGAACACAGGGCGGGAGGAAGGGAGAGGGAAGGGGAAGAATTTAAAACAGATGGAGAGACTCCACCCCAAATGCTCTGGCCTCTGTCATGTGAACCCCTGAGTCACCAACAGCGGGAATCCATTCGGATTTTCTCTCCTGGGTTTCCTCCATGTCACCAGCATTTCTCAAGTTCTAGAATGCTCTCAATTCCTCCTAAGTCATTAAAAAAATGACTTATTTTTTCTCATATGTACTAAGGTCTCTGTTAGTAGTTTAATTTGGTGACTTAATGACATGAGGTGGTAACGGCTGCTATGTGTCACTCCATAGAATCTTGTGTTCATGTGACCCAGAAGGAATGGCCAAGGTGAGGTTTTCAGGCACCATGGGATAGGCTCTGGACTTCCACTCTGACATCACCAATGAGTGTCTATCCTCAGTTCAGGTGGGAATCGCAGTTACGGGGCTAGGAGAAAACAGCCGTTTTTCTCTTTAAAATCCTCTTGGGACATAGAAACCCTAGAAACCATAGTTCATTTGTCCATTCTGTTCTCCCTTCTGTCCTTCCTTCCTTCTTTCAGTCCTTTCCTAGCTTGCTCATTTGAAATTCCAGTAGTTTTTAGAAAAATAATTTAAAAATTGTGTTTCTGTGCATGCATGTGTGTGAGCACGTGTGTGCATGTGTGTGCATGCATATGCATGTGTGTGTCTGTCTCTCTCTCTCTTTCTGTGTGTGTGTGTGTGTGTGTGTGTGTGTGTGTGTGTGTGTGTGTGTGAGAGAGAGAGAGAGAGAGAGAGAGAGAGAGAGAGAGAGAGAGAGAGCGCATGTGTGTGCTCACATAAGAGCCATGGCCCACATGCCGGGTCAGGTGACAACCTTCTAAAGCTCATTTTCTCCTTCTGCCCTGTGGGTCTCAGGAATCAAACTGAGGTCACCAGGCTTGGTGGTAGGTGACAACCAGCTGAGCCATCTCATGAGCCACATGGTAGTGCACGCCTGGTTTTGATTTCTGGATTTCCAAACCAATAGATCCCAACGTTTCACCTAACATTCCTTTAAAACTTGAGCTCAATGTCTTCCGTTTATATCTGAGTGACATCGGAGCTCAGTCAGAGTTCGTCTACTTACGTATACAACGACATCAATGAAGTAGGGCTGTCCCCTCTGGACAGTATGGCCTCAGCTTCTCCACAGAACACACGGGCACTGCTTTCGCTCTGCCCCAGCCCCTTTCTGGACCTGCTCCAAGGTTTCTTCTTTAATCTCAAAAGCTCAAGGGACTTGTCCAGTGGCTGCTGTTGCTGTTTGGTTTGGAACACAGCCAGCCTTTGTGACGCATGCCCTGGTGGTCAATGGTTGCAGCTCGTACCCTGGTCAACGGAACACCCATTTCCTCGGGGGGCACTGTCATACCTTCCCGAAGGCTAAAATTTAAAAATATAATATAATCTCAGACTCTCCCCAATCCCACAGGTTTCACACAGGATTCTACCATGCTAGATACCTACTCTACCCCAATTTCCCAGTCCTCTTCTAATTTTTTATTTTGAGGTTCAGTTGCCTGGGCACTCCAGGCTCGGCCTGTGTAGGGTATGTGTGTGTGGCGGTCAGAGGACAAGTAGCTGGAGTCTGCTCCGTCCTTCCACCATCTGGGCTCTCAGGGGTTCGAAGCCAGGCTGTCAGGCTTAGCAGCAAGCCCCTTTCTACCGAGTCATCTCACAGGCCCTGACTCTGTTGACCAGTTCTGACAGCAGATTGGCGTCATTAGACTGGAGCAACTTCAGTTCTCCCAGTTTCCCTGAACCTGAGGGAGATTCTTTATCGCCACACACTTAGGAGCAGGTGACTGTGTCAGCCATCTTTTTTTTTTTTTTGGAGCTGGGGACCAAACCCAGGGCCTTGTGCTTGCTAGGCAAGCGCTCTACCACTGAGCTAAATCCCCAACCCCCGTTTCAGCCATCTTGATGTCGTTCCCATCCCTTTACAGCTGACCTTGCCTCTGAGGAGCCTTGCTGTCTAATGTGATCATGAGCGGCTGCTTCAGGCCCAGCCACCTTCCTCATTTGTTAACCTTCCCACACCTCCCAGAGTTCGTATTTAGCAAACGGACCAGATTCGGACTCAAAAGAACTGCAGCGTATTTAGACTGGCTGCTCAGAGCTTAATCTCTTGTCACATTTTTGAGCCTGCTTCCTAAGCCCAGGATTATACGTTGGCAACGATTTTCCTCTGGGAAGGCAGTGCCCTTAGGGATGTTTATGCTGAGGAAATTGGAGTCTGTTCTTTCATCTTCTTCTTTCAAGATTTAAATTTTATTTGTTGTGCGGGCGCGCATGTGTGTGTGTGTGTGTGTGTGTGTGTGTGTGTGTGTGCGCGCGCGCGCGCGCACGCACACGCACACGCGTGAACTCTGTGCCGGTGCCCTCAGAAGCCAGAAGGCAGTAGGATCCGCTGGAGTTAAAGTGACAGGCACTTGTGAGCGGCTTGATGTGTGTGCTAGGAACTGCGTTCTGGTTCTCTGCAAAACAGGACATGCTTAACTGCTGAGCCATGGCTCCAGCTGACATTCCTCGTTTTTTGATGTGAGGCTCTCCGTGGGGTCTAGGCTGAGTTTCTACCCCTCCCCCACCCTACCTTGCCAGTGCTTAGGTCCCTGGTGAGCGAGTACCACCACACCAAGTTTTAGCAGAATTATTATCACTTCAGGAGGCGACTGTTCCCCCCACTGAGGCGGGAAGGGTTAATTATGGAAGCCTTCTGACTCCATGCTCTCCAGAGTCTTCTCCAGAGATGCAGACACCCTATGCTTTGGGGTGAGGTGCAAGAATCCACAGAAATATAACAGTGCTGTGGACGACAAGGGCTGTGAGGAGCATGATTTTTCTTTCAGAAGTGTCTTCGTCTCTTTGGGGGAGAGGTGCTCAGTGGTCGAGTGTATCATATGGGGACACACAGCTCGTCTGTACAGGGCAGAAGGTCACAAGTCTCCACTGTCTAATGGTGTGTAGAGACCCAAGATCTCTTCCTTTTTACCCTCTATTTTTATTGACTTTTCCATTAATTTTTACCCTTCGTTATTAAATTTTTATATAAGACGATTATTATATTTACTGAGTGTATATGTGAGTATGTGTATGTATGAGTGTATGTGAGTGTGGGTTTGTATGAGTGTGAGTGTGTGTGTGATTGTGTGTGTGTGTGATTGTGTATGGGCTCATGCATGCACATCATGGCATTTGTATGAATGTCAGCGGACAACTTTCAGAGTTATTTTTCTCCTTCCACCATTGTGGTCCCTAGGGATCCATTCCAGGTTAGACTTAGTGGCAAATGCCTTTACCCACCGGGTTACCTCATTGTCTCCCTTTTGCTGCTTCAGATGCCATGATAGGCACTCTAAAACGGGACTGTTGGGGCTGGGGAGATGGCTCAGTGGTTAAGAGCACTGACTGCTCTTCCAGAGGTCCTGAGTTCAATTCCCAGCAACCACATGGTGGCTCACAACCATCTGTAATGAGATCTGATGCCCTCTTCTGGTGTGTCTGAAGACAGCGACAGTGTACTCATTCATATACGTAAGATAAATAAATCTTAAAACACACAAAAAACAATTGTACTGTCATCTTATGTAGCTACAGTTCAGATATCTGGTTCAGCATTCAATCCAAGAGCTACAAGTCTATTAAATCCACAGTTGATATTTCAATAGTGTGGCCACAGTTTCCTTCGTGTGTAGATTTTATTTTATTTCTTTTTTAGATGGTTTTGAGTATCTCGGACTTGCCACGTGGCCAAGGACAACTCTGAAATCCTGGTCTTCCTGCCTCTGCTTCCTCGGGTGCTGGGATCACAGGTGTATACAAGCTTGTCTAGGTGAGGCAGGGCTGGGGCTGGAACCCAGGATTTCGAGCCTACCAGGCAGGCTCTCTCCACCCAGTGGGCCACAACCTCCTCAGTGCCTTCTGAGGTGGAACACCACGCTTCCCAGCTCAACATCATTTTGTGTGTTGTCTCCTTGCTCTGTGAAGGTTTCCAAGGCAGCTTTCATTCTTTACAACCCTGACACGTTAAAGAACCCTGACTTGCATATGGTCAGCTGTTAATGCTAACCACCATGAGACAGAGGCAAGAAGACAGCCACACAGACAACCTCGGCCTGGTCTCCACAGTTTCAGGTTGACAGGATTCCATAGGGAGACCTGTGTCAAAATAGCAAACAATAAAACCCCCACCTCCACCCCCACCCCCATCTCAACCCCAGGCCACTATTTTATATGAAGTTCCTCAATGTGGAATGTTTTATTACTTTTTTCTTCCCCCACTTCCTCCAGCTCCCCCTTCAATGTGGATTTTTTCCTGTTTCCCATAATTATATATATAATTATGATATATATTAATATAATATAATATGGTAATATATATATATATTTATATTTATGTTGGGCATATATATGGCAACCTTCCATAAGAAGCCAGAAATTCTTCAATGTCTCCCGTTTCATTCTGAGGAAAATCTCACGCTAGGGGACCCATCTCCCTGTCTTTGCAGTTTCTCTTTTTTGCAGTGTCTTTACTGTTTGCTGCCCCAGGCCCTTTGCACGTGCTCTTTGCTCACATTGTATTGTTACCTCTTGAGCTAGGGTCTTCTGTAACCCAGGCTGGCCTTGAATTCTTTGTGCAGCTTAGATGACTTAGAACTGATGCCCTTTCCTGCTTCTGTAATCCCTAGCGCTGGGATTACAGGTATGTGCTGCCATGCCCAGTTTATGTGGTGCTGGGTTCAAACCCAGAGTTTGATGCGTGCCCCCTGCGTGGTCTACCAGCACCTACATCCCCGTTCAGGCGCACATATTTGTGTTATTACCTCACGTTATACACGTCACAAACAGTTGCTAAACTCAGATCCGACCCGCAGTCCCATCCAAACTTCTGAAACCCTCTTTTTCCTGCCCTTTATCCCCAGAGTGTGCATGTGTGTGTGTGATCCTTTGTTAGCGCTAACCTGGGATTGAGGCTTGCTGAGAGAGCCCTGATGATGTTATTTTAGGGGAGGGTGCCACCTAGTGGTAATGAGGACAGCCTTCGCGCTAAATGTTATTGCTAGCTCAAGGAACTCCAAGAAAGAACACCAAAAGCCCGCCTGGTTCTAGATTCTCATCCGTGTCTTTCAGAACCCGCTGAGATCCCTGTTGGTGTCGACACGGTCACTGATGGTTCAGATTATGCCAAGATTTGAGTTTATATATATGTATATAAGGACCGGAAGAGGAAAAGCTGGCCCGATATGAAAATAGCGAGGTATGCCAGACAGCTGAAGCTCAGAAGTTCAAGGATCAAAAATTCAAGGTCACCTTGAGGTGTCCTGAGAGTTCAAGGCCAGATTGAGATTCATGAAAGTGAATAAAAATAAAAATATTAAAATGCAAATATATCTTTTAAGAAGTTGATTTATGCCGGGCAGTGATGTCGAATGCCTTTGATAGCACGCAGCACTTGGGAGGCAGAGGCAGATGGATCTCTGTGAGTTTGAAGACAGCTTGCTCTACAGGTGGGTTCCAGGATATCCAGGGCTACACAGAGAAACACTTACTAGAAAAAGAGAGAGAGAAAGAGAGAGAGAGAGAGAGAACTAAGAAAGGAAGAAACTAAGAAAGAAACAAAGAAACAGACAAACAAACAAAGAAAGGCTGATTTAGCGCTTTAAGTGAAATCAACGTGTCATTCCATCAAGGATTAATTCAGAATTAGTGATGTCACTAAGTGTGCTCACTTGCGTGAGAGATTAGGAAATTCTGCTATTTATCATGCTCTTAAAATATTAAAATATAAATATGTTCTGGCTGGTTGTAGTGCTCATATCTTTTATGTGGGAGGCAAGGGCAGGTGGATCACTGTGAATTCAATGCAGCGAGTTCCAGGATAGCCAGGGCTCCCTACAGTGACCCTTTCTCAAAAAACAAGCAAACAAAAAAACCTCCAAGATAATATATGTCTGAGTGTATTTACATCTGTTAATGTATAAATACTGAAACATTATCTAAAAGCAAGCTTTTAAAAATGAAAGACAAATTGATATGTTAGTCATTATCATGTATTTCAAAAAATTGCATTCCAGTGAGCTGGGCAAAATTACTTCATCAGCTTTTTCAGTAGCTAATAATAGCAAAAACCAAGCTTAACGCAGGATCTCAAACTTCTTTTAAACTTGTCTCATCATGTGTGACTTTCTCCTCTGCAGGCTGTCTCCCGTTTTCCTACCAGATGGTTGATCTGTAAACTTGTATGGCTCTTTATTGACTGCTTAGTTTGTCCTTTGAGACAGGAGATGCAGGTTTTCTCCAGTGTGTGATGTATATTTTGACTTTGCTTGTGATGGATTTCATGCCAGGCAAAGTTTCCTTTTCTTTCTTTCCTCTCCTCTCCTCCTCTCCTCTCCTCTCTCCTCTCCTCTCTCCTCTCTCTCCTCTCCTCTCCTCTCCTCTCCTCTCCTCTCCTCTCCTCTCCTCTCCTCTCCCTCTTCTCCTTCTCCCCTCTCCTCCCTCCTTCTCCTTCTCCCTTCCTTCCTTTCCTTCCTCTTTCCCTCCCTCCCTCCCTCCCTCTGTTCCTTCCTTCCTTTCTTTCTTTTGCACCGGGCATTGCACCCAGGACCTTTTGCATACTAGACAGGCACTGTACTCATGTACTTCCAGCCCCAAATGTTCTTGTTATTTGAGTTTTTGTGTTACAGCTTTGAGAGGCTACAGGAGAAAACTATAGCAAAATTGTTGATAGCACTTTCATAGTCCTTACATCAACATTTGATTCATCCCATGTTTGGGATATTCTCGCTTTACTTTTTCCTGAATTACTTCAGTATTCGTCATTCAGTAATAGCCTTTCCCCAACTGACTTAAAATACTGCTTTACGATGCATTATTTCGGTCTTTGAGGTAGTAGCCTGTTCATGTAATATGCAGGATGGAGGGAATTTTAAATGGTGTGTGTGTGTGTGTGTGTGCGTGTGTGTGTGTGTGTTATGAGCCTGTATGTGTGTCTGTGTGTCAGAGAGAGAGAGAGAGAGAGAGAGAGAAACAGAGACATAGAGAGACAGACAGAGACAGAGACAGAGGCTAAGAACTGAGCCGACAGACATTGGTTCTTACTAAGGAAGTACTTGACCTCTAAGTTTTTGTCCTCAGCTTCTTCTTTCCTATAATAACTTATTTTTTTCACTTTACATCCTGATCACAGTGCCCTCCCTCCTCTCCTTCCAGTCCTTACAAATCCCTCCCCCATTGCACCCGCTCCTTCAGAGAAGAGGGAGAGTCCCCCTTGGGTACTGTCCCACCCTGGGACATCTAGTCCCAGCATGCCCAGGCACCTCCTGTCCCACAGGCCCAATCAGGCAGTCAAGGCATGGGGAAGGGGATCCAATGGCAGGCAACAGAGACTGAGACAGCCCCACTCTACTTGTTAGGGGACACACATGAAGATCAAGCTGTACATTTGCTACAAATGTGTAAGGGTCTAAGTCCAGCTCCTGCATGCTCCTGGTTGGTGGCCCAGTCTCTGTGAGCTACCTTGAACCCAGGTTAGTTGACTCTGTAGATCTTCTTGTGGTGCCCTTGACCCCTCCAGCTTGTTCAATTCTATCTCCCAATCTTCCACAAGACTTCCCAAGCTCTGCCTGATGTTTGGCTGTGGGTCTTTGTATCTGCTCCCAACCACTGCTGGATGAAGTCTCTCAGGAGAAAGTTATACTAGGCTTCTGTTTGTCTGCAAGCATAGCAGAGTGTCAATAGTATCAGGGTTTTTTTTCTCTCTCTTCCCTCCCTGGGTCTCAAGTTGGGTATCCTCAGCTCTCTCCCTGGAGGTACCATCCCTCCAGGATATAGTAGCTATGTTCTTTTCTGATGGTAGGAGATGGACCAAATGACTTCTTAGAGTTCCTTCCCTGTGGCTCTGACATTAGAATATCTACACTGGCTAGAACAACTGGAATTCCTACCAATGGCAAGAGTCTGCACCTTACAGTCAACTAACTCAGTTAACTTGTAACAACTGAACATTCCAGACCGTCTCCATTGGAAGCTGCCATCGTTGTTGTCCATATGCAGAGCTCAGCAATTGTTTCCTCACTTCATGCCAGGAGGGCAGAGCTGATGCACACGCTTCCTTTAGCATGGAGGTGATTAACCCTTCCTGAAGCTCGGTGGTTCTAGACCAGATCCTGTCTGTCGAGAAGACGTGTTGATGTTATAGTGTCCACTGGCACGTGTAAAAGCGACCTGCCCTATTCTTTACTGAATATTACATTACAAAAACACAACCATCGGTAGGGCTGATTTGTATTGGCATGGGGTCCCCTGGCCTGCTGTGGCACGTCAGTCTCTGATATGTGAACTCTCACTTAGCAAAAGTCACACCATGGGTTTCCAGGAAAGATTAGGAGAAGGTGCTGATGTCTTTGGGAAGACACTTTCTTGTTTATGATCTTCAAGTCAGGGTATCTTCTGCTATGGTGGGGAGGATTGGTCCTCTGGATCTATGTGAAGAAGATGCTTTTTAGGCAATGCCTTTCTTCACAAAGCTCAGGATGGAGGAAAACGCCACAGTTAGATGTCCACGAGGCTTTCAATTATGAGCGAATGATTTGTTTCTCACCATATTAAAGGGAGAAAAAATGGCCTTTCTCTCTTGAATATTTGCAGAAATTAGAGGAAATGTGAAGTTAATGGATCAAAGGAGGTTTGGACAGTAAAATGAACAAATCCCCTCGCTTTCCAAAAGCGGGTTTAAACATTTCACTAGAAACTCTTCCCAAAGTTTATAAATAGTGTCTAACTCCATTCCAGCATCAACCTTGGCCAAACGCTTCCAGCTTTATGACCAAGCTGTGGTTGTGGCCAAGGGGGTTTGGAATGGAAACTTTCTTCATCTGCCCTGATTGCTGCTTCCTTCTGTGGCCACAATATTTGTCAGGGCCATGGGATTACTCAATCAATTGAACGTTTATTGTAACCAGACAACCAATGGGAAAATTAGACTCGGATGATATTGAATTCCATACTCTAGGGTTAGGTGGATCTGTCTTCGAACTTTTAAGGCAATTGAGATTGCTAATACTTGTCTTTGTTTTGGAGCTTAGAGAAGAATCCATTTGGCTCGAAAAGTTCAAGCCAATATGCCCGGGACATTTGCAAACACAACGCTCATATACTCAGTTACCTGCTCTCATATCTGTTTGTAAATATTTCCTCGTCATTTTAGCTCTTTGTTTTTCTTTAAATGTCAACAATGCCAGAGACAATTGTTTGAAACTGGAAACCCGGAGAATTAAATGTCAGGCTCTAACTTTTTGTTCGAACTGGGAGGTTCTATTAGAGCAGAGACTGCAAGCTTAACAGAAGTAGTGTGTGTGTGTGTGTGTGTGTGTGTGTGTGTGTGTGTGTGTGTGTGTGTTGGGGAAAGCACATGCAGGTTTATTAAATGGGTTGTGTAGTCACTAGCGTTGTTTGCCAATATTTTCATGTCTACTGGAGACAGATTTTACCCTGTCATCCACTTGAATTTAAATGTGGCCATATGACTTGTTTCAGCCAATGGGATGTGAAAGGAAATTGTCTGAACCACTTTGGGAGAGAGGTGTACTTTTTATCTGTTCTCTTCCCACGGCGACGATGGCTGATATTCCTTGTTGGTTCAGATTCCATCGTCTTGGGCCCCTGAGTAAAGCTAATATAAACTGTCCTCCACTGACCCAAACATAGCAAAAGCAGGCAAGAATTTCCCCTAAGCTACTGAGATCCCAAGTTTCTCCCCCAACTCTCTGTATTTTGAATAACAGGGATATTGGTAAATTCGTTCTATAGAAGTGGGCTGCTCTGTTGGCAGCCAGGCAGGGGTCAGGAAGGGGGGTGGTAGAAAGAAATGGGGCCAGCAGGACCTTAGAATTAATTAGGTTGTATGCCTGCCTTTCAGGGAAGAGATTGGGGAAGAGGGTTTTAATTAATAACATGTGCTATCTGTTGATGGCTGTTTTGAAAGAAGCTGCAAGAAAAAAAGGTAAGTCTCAAAGGGAATTGACTCCCTTTAAGTAGGAAAGTCTGAAAATAGAGTTCATGAGCATTTAGGTCTAAAAGAAGATTTGATCCTGAATAGCAGAGGTAGGGGTCGATGAAAAGCCAGCCGCCTCACATCAGGGGACAAATTAGGGAACACATCATCTCATACCTAATGTTACAACCCATGGCGGAATCAAGATGACTGTGAATAGCAGTTAATAGTGCTATAAATAGTGTTATAATAGTGTATAATAGTGTTCAAAAAGATGGCCCACAATAACAGGATACTCTTATTAAAGACATTGCTTCAGAGAACTGAAGTAAGGTTGGCAGAGAGAGGGATTGGGAGGAGGAAGAAAATCAAAGTATACATTATGTCTCAAAAGGAGATAGCTGACTGGTATGACATGCATGAGCTGTATTTAGAGCAGAGGCACACTGACAAAAGAAGCGTCCGATAGTTAGTATGAACCAAAGAGATGGCTATAGTTTATTAAGACAAAGGAAGGACTGGGTGGATGGCTCAGCTGGCAATATGTCTGCCTGGAAAGCATGAAGACCTGAATTTGGATCCTCACAGCCATGTAAAAAGCTGAGTGTGGCAGTATATGACTGCAACTCCAGCCTTGGGAGGGGGCGACAGGGACAGCAATATCCCTGAAGTTCTATGGCCAACTGGCATTTCCAAATGTCCAGGAGAGACCAATTGCTTCAAAGCAATAATGGTGGCAGGGGTCAAAGAGGAAGATGCCAGAGACCTCGCTCTGGCTTCTGCACTTTCATATGCAATACACCACACATGACCCGTATGCATGAACATACGAGCATGAATGTACACACACACACACACACACACACACACACACACACACACACACACACACACACCACACACTTAAATAGACTTGGAATTCATCATCAAAGAGCAAGAAGTAGATGGAGAAAACTCCTATCCTCCCTCTCCTCTCTCTCTCTCTCTCTCTCTCTCTCTCTGTCTCTCTCTCTCTCCTCCTTCCTTCCCTCCCTCCCTTTTTTTCTTCTGGTTTTCTTTTGTGTGTGTGGAGTTTCTCTGTGTAGCTCTGTTCGGAACTTGCTCTGTAGATCAGCCTGGCCTCAAACTCAGGGACCTGCTTGCCTCTGCCTCTCGAGTGCAGGGATTAAAGGCATGTGCCACCATTGCTCTGCTGAGAAAGCTCCCATTTCTTAGAAGACATCACTCCTGTCCTGTCCTCTCCTATCATCCCTTCTCTCCTCTTCCTCTTCTCTCCTTATCTTTTCCCTTTCTTTTTGACACGGTCTCATGTAACCTGGCTGGAAACAAACACACATTATATAACCAAGGATTACCTTGGACTCTTCCCCCCCTTTCTCTTTTATTGAAAATAGATTTTCTTAATGGTCTGGGTATGGTGGCACATACCTTTAATCCTGGCACTCAGGAGGAGGAGGCTGGCAGATTTCTAACTTCCAGACCAGTCTGGTCCTCAAAGGGAGTCCTAGGATAGCCAGTGCTACACAGAGAAATTTTGTTTCTACTCTCTGCCCCCCCCTTCTGGTTATGGTTTCCCCTCCCCTAACCCCTCTGAGATCCTCCCCTCCTCCCCTCCAATCCAAACCACAACTTCTGTCTCTCCTTAGTCTACGCCCATCTTCTATGGTTATACAGATTATAGTTTGCTTATTGTAGACAACAGCTAAAATAAAGATATAAATGAATATTTGTTCTTCTGGGGTCTGGGTTACCTCACTCAGGTTTTTTTTTTTTTCTAGTTCCATTCATTTACTGGCAAATTTCATGATTTCACTTTCTGTTTAAAAATGGCTGAGTAATATTACATTGTGTAAATGTATCACTGGTTTTTTTTTTTTGTTTTTTCTTTTAATCCCTTCGTCTGTTAAACATCTAGGCTGCTTCCAATTCCTTGCTATTGTGAAGGGAGCAGCAGTGAATATGGATGAACAAGCATCTCTGCAGCAAGATGTAGAGACCTGTGGGTGTATCTGCCCAAGAGTGGTACGGCTGGATATTGAGGTAGACCTATTGCCATCTTCCTGAGGAATTACCACACTGATTTCCATAGTGACTGTACAAGTTTGCTTCCCTACCACAGTGGATGAGAGTTCTCCTTACTCCACATCCTTGCCAGTACACGCTCTCGACTCTTTTATTGATCTTGGCTTTTCTGATAGGCGTGAGTAGTTTTGATGTGCATTTCTCTGATGATTAAACGTGTTGACCATTTCTTGAAGTGTTTCTCAGCATTCGTATTTCCCTTTCCGAGAATCTTCTGTTAGTTCTATATCTCGTTTTGAAATTGGGCTATTGTTTTCTTAATGCCCATTTTTTAAAGTTCTTTATGTATTTTAGATATTAGCCCTCTCTCTATAAGATGTGTGGTTGGCAAAAATATTTACCCAATCTGTAGTCTGTCACTTTGTCTCAATGATGTATCCTTTGCCTTACAAAAGCTTTTTAGTTTCATGAGGTCCTATTTGTCAATGGTTGGTCTTAGTGCCTGTGCTAAAGGTATTCTGTTCAGAAAATTCTTTTCCTGTGATAATGAGTTCAAGACTTTTCTCTACTTTCTCTTCTGTCAGATTCAGTGAATTTGGCCCAATGTTGAGGTCTTTGATTCACGTGGAGAGGTAGGCTTCATTTGCATTCTTCTATACGCAGCCAAACCGGTTTGGTCCAGCACCATTTGATGAAGATACTGTCTTTTCTCCAGTGTGTATTTCTGAATTAATTACATATAAAAAAGAACAAACAAAAACCCTCCCCCAAACCAAACAACTAGCTTTCATTGTTGTGTGGACTCATGTCTGGGTCCTCAATTCAGTTCCATTGATCCGTGTGTCTGTTTCTGTCTCAGTACCATGTTGATTTTATTACTATAGCTCTGTGGTACACTTTGAGCTCTGGGATTCAGGTGAGACCTTCAGAGCTTCTTTGATTATTTAGGATGGTTTTGACCATCTTGCGACCATCTTGTGTTTCCATACGACGCTGAACATTATCCTTTTGAGTTCTGTGAAGAATTGTGTTGGAATTTTGATGGAGATTGTATTAAGTCTAAAGATTACTTTTGGTAGAATGGCCATTTTTTTTTTTTTACCATATTAATCTTACCAATTTATGAGTTTGGGAGATCTTTCCACCTTTTGGTAGGTATCTTCTTCAATTTCTTCCTCCACTGTCTTAAAGTTTTTACTATTCAAGTCTCTACTCTGAGATATTTATTGGAGGTTATTGTCAAAGATATTGTTTCCTTGATTTCTTTTTTCAGTCCATTTGTCGTCTGTGTTTGGGGAGACTACTGATTTTTGTGTCAATTTTGCATTTTACTACTTCGTTAAAAGCGTTTGTCACCTGTAGGAGTTTCCCGATGAGACTTTTAGGGCACTAAGTATACAATCATATTATCTTCAAATGAAGTTATTTTGTCCACCTCCTTTGCTATTTGTATCCCTTGATCCCCTTCAGTTGCCTTCTTGCTCTAGTAAGACTTTCAGTGTTACGTTGATCAGGTATGGAGAGGGGGCACAACCTTGTTTTGTTTTGATTCTGATTTTAGTGGAGTTGCTTTGTGTTTCTTCATTGATGTTGCTCTTGGCGATGGGCTTGCTGGAAACCGCTTCTATTATTTTGAGGTATATTCCTCATATCTCTAATCTCTCCAGGGCTTTTATCATGCGGAAGGGTGTCAGTTTTTTGTCAAAGGCCTTTTCTACATCTAATGAGACGATCATGTGATTTTTCTTTCTTTCTTTCAGTTTGTTTCTATGTTGGGTAACGTTTATCAGTTTGTGTATGTTGAACCATCCCTGCAACTCTGGGATAATGCTTACTTGATCACGGTTGATAATCTTTTTAACTGTTTTTGGATTCGGTTTGCAAGTATTTTACTGAGAATCTTTGCATCTATGTTAATGAGGGGGATTGGTCTGTAATTCTCTTTCTTTGTTGAGTCTTTATGTGGTTTGATTATCGGGGTAATTATGACCTCATAAAAAGAAATGGACAATTATTTTGTGAATAATTGGAGGAGGATTGACATTAATTCTTCTTTGAAAGTCTGGTAGAATTCTGTGCTAAAACTTTCTGGTCCTGTCTTGTTTGTTTGTTTGAGAGAGACTTTTAATTACTGTTCTGTTTCTATTACATTAGGGGGCATAGGTCTATTGAAATTGCTTATCTGACCTTATCTTACTTTTGGTAGTTGCTATATATTTAGAAATTATACATTTATTTAAACTTTTCTATTTAGTGGAGTACAGATTTTTAAGGATGTCCTTACGTGTCTCTTCCATGTCTGCTGCTGTGTCCCCCCTTTCATCTCTAATTTTGTTAATTTGGATCGTCCTTCTCAACGTCTCAGCAATTTTGCTAAGGGTTTGTCCGCTTTAGTGATTTACTGATCCATGAACCAACTTTTTGTTTCATCGATTCTTTGTATTGGTTTTGTTTGTTTCTATTTTAGTGATCTCAGTCCTGAGTTTGATTATTTCTTGCCATCTACTCCTTTTGGATGTCATTTCTTCTTTTTGTTCTAGAGCTTTAAGGTGAGCTGTTAAGTTACTAATATGAGACTGACCCCCCCCTTTTAAATAAAATGTGGGCACTTAGTGCTATGACTTGTCTCTTAGAGGCAGCTTTAGCCATCCCTTAGGTTTTGGTATGCTATGTTTTCATTTTCAATCTACTCTAAAAGGTTTTAAAATTCTTTCTCCATCCATTTTTCATCCATAAGTGAGTTGTTCAGTTTCCAGGAGTTTCTAGGCTTTCAGTTGCTTCTGTGGTTGTGGATATTTGGTTTTAACCTATGATAGTCAGATAGGATGCTGAATGTTTTTTCAATTTTCTTGTATCTATTGGGGCTTATTTTATGTCCAAGTATGTGGTCAATTTTTGAGAAAGTTCCATAATTTGCCAAGAATAAAGTATGTTCTTTTGTGTTTGGGTAAAATGTTCTTCAAATACTCCTACATCTATTTGAATTATGATATCAGTTATCTCCAGCATTTCTCTGTTTAGTTTTCATCTGGATGACCTGTCCACTGACAAGAGTTGGGTGTTGATGTCCTCCATATCAGTGTGTGAGGATCAATGTGTGATTTTAGCTGTAGTACCGTTTCTTTTATGAACTGGGGTGCCCTTTTCTTTGGTACATAGATGTTAAGAATTGCAATGTTCCCTTGGTAGACTTTTTTCCCTTTGATGAGTATATAGTGTCCTTCCCTATCTCTTCTGGTTAGTTTTGGTTTGAAGTCTATTTTGCCAGATATCAAAATGGCTTACAATGACTTGCTTCTTTAGTCCCTTTGTTTGAAATATCTTTTTCTATTATTTACCCTTAGGTAAATGATAAAACCATGATAACCTTAGGTAAATGAATAGATAATGTCTATCCTTGATGTTAAGGTATGTTTCTTGAATATAGCAGAAGGATGACTCCTGGTTTTTAATCCAATCTGTTAGCCTGTGTCTTTTATTGGGGGAACTAAGATCATTAATATTGGGAGTTATCAATGAGCAGTGTTTGTTGATTCCCACTGTTTTTGTTGTGATCGTGTGTGCTTTTGTTCCTCTCTCTTTTGATTTGCTGGTCTGATTTTTTTTTTTTGTGTGTGTGTTTCTTGGGTGTGGTAAGACTCTTCCACTTGAAGTTTTCCTTCTATTGCCTTCTGTATTTGTTTCTGGATTTGTAGATAACTACTACTTAAATTTGGTATTATCATGGAACATCTTTCTCCATCTATTGTGATTGAAAGTTGTGTTGTATCTGAGCTGGCATCTCCAGTCTTTCGGAGTTTACAGAACATCTCTCCAGACCCTTCTGGCTTTTAGAGTCTCCATTAAAAAGCCAGGTGTTATTCTAATAGGTCTGTCTTCAGATGTTACTTGGTTTTTCTGTCTTGCAGCTTTTAATATTCTTCCTCTGTACACTTATGTTTTAATTATTATATGTTATGTGTGGACTTTCTTTTCTGATCTCATCTATTTGATGTTCTGTGTGCTTGTACTTTGATGGGCATCTACTTATTTAAGAAAAATTTCTTGATTTTGTTGAAAGTATTTGTGTGTGTGTGTGTGTGTGTGTGTGAAAACCCTTTGATCTGGTTTTTTTTTACATATATGTATACTGTGTGTATTGTAAAAGAACTGTTACAATTATATATATAATATTATTATATATAATAATGTATTATATATAATTTGTTTATTTATTATTTATTCTACCTTGTCTTCAAAGCCTGAGATTCTCACTTCCCTTTCCTATATTCTCTTGGTGAGGACTCTGAGGGTCTTGCTTGAGTTCCTAGGTTTTTCATTTCCAGTTTTCCCTTAGTTTGGGTTTTCTTTGCTGACTCCATTTCTGCTTTCTGGTCTTGAATTATTTCCTCCGTTCCATTCCACTGTTTGGGTTCTCATAGGCCTCATTAATGGATTCAGTATTGCCTCTTTTGCAGTCCTCGAGGATATATTCATAATAGCTCTTTCGGATTCCTTGACTCATGCCTCTGCTATGTTGATGTCTCACGTCTGACTGTAGTATGTTTGCTGGTATCTAGGAGACTCATATTGTCCTGGCTGTTGTTGATTGTGTTTTCATGCTGGCACGTAAGCATCTGGGTTTGAGGTGATTATAATTCTAGGTGCAGATCAATGGGTGTGGGGTGGTTTGAATATGTGTGGCTCAGGGAGTGGCACTATTAGGAGGGTGTGATACTGTTGCAGTAAGTGTGGCTTTATTGGAGGAAGTGTATCACTGTGGGTGTGGGCTTTAAGACCCTCATCCTAGCTGCTTGGAAGCAAGTATTCTCCTAGTGGTTTTCAGATGAAGATGTAGAACTCTCAGCTCCTCCTACACCATGCCTGCCTGAACACTGCCATGCTCCCACTTTGGATGATAATGAATTGAACCTCTGAACCTGGAAGCCAGCCCCAGTTAAATGTTGCCCTTATAAGAGTTGCCTTGGTCATGGTGTCTGTTCACAGCAGGAAAACTCTAACTAAGACAGGGTGTATGTTTGTTTGGTGGGTATTCTGTTCCTTGGTTTCTCTTGCCCTCCCTGCATCTTGAGAGAGTGTGGGTTGCCTGGTAGAAAATGCCTCTGAGAATCTGCTGGGTGTGGCCAGTGGAGGTCCTGGGTATAAGGTATTTCTAGCTATTGGGAGCTGACACTAAAGAAGAGGGGTGGGCTTAAGGGATATGGGGAGGTAGGAGGGCGCAGAAGATGGAGAAAAGCTGGGTGTGCCCCCAGGATCTGTGTAGATCCCTGGGAGTGGGGGCAGAAGGAGAGAGGTCATAACAGGTGGTCTGTTATAGAGCTGTTACAGCTGGTGGATTGGATTTGGAGGACAGGGGTAGAGCAAATATTACTGACTGATTCTGTGGTCTGAGTGGCTAGCAGGTTTCTAGGGTGTGCCTCCTGGAGCTGGTGCCTGAGACAAAGGGTAAGTTTGTGGAGGAGAAGAGATGCATGATTCGCTGGGAATGCAGGAGGCCACACCAGGACTGCTGCACAAGTGGGGATAAGTTTGGGGGACTGGAATTGGAGGACAGGAGGGGCAGTGAAGATGGCTACTTTACCTTCCCAGGTGGTGAGGCTGGCAGACTTCTGGGCAATGCCTCCTGGAGTCGGCAGCTGATACAAAGGCTGAATTCTGCTTCTACCACCTGCATGCTGGAATTACAGATGTGTACCTCCATGC
Organism: Rattus rattus; assembly: GCF_011064425.1. Classification (NCBI taxonomy): domain Eukaryota; kingdom Metazoa; phylum Chordata; class Mammalia; order Rodentia; family Muridae; genus Rattus; species Rattus rattus. The sequence continues at coordinate 64,912,971 of NC_046168.1, forward strand.
CAACTTTTCTGCAGTGCCAGGAACCAAACTGAGTTACAAGGCCCAGCCTCAGGAAGGATACATTTTCATTGTCTTCTGACTTGTTACACTTGGGCTGCTGCAACAAAATGCCACAGGCTGGGAACCTTATAAAGAATCAAGTCTATTTATTTAGATAGGGGAGATGACTCCGTTGGCACAGTGCTTACTTTGTAAGCACAAAGACCGAGGCTCGGTTTCTCAAAACACATCTCTCCTTGCAAACAAAAGAGACTGGTGTGGTGATGCCCATGTTAAAGAGGGAAGAGAAAAGAAAGGAAGAAAGGAAGGAAGGAAGGAAGGAAGGAAGGAAGGAAGAAAGGAAGGAAGGAAGGAAGGAAGGAAGGAAGAAAGAAAGAAAGAAAGAAAGAAAGAAAGAAAGAAAGAAAGAAAGAAAGATAGACAGACGATGGTTGCCATGTGTGCTTGTAATCCCATTGCTAGAGAGGCTGAGAAAGGCAGATCCTTCGGGCTCAACAAATAAATTCCATGCCAGCGAGACATTCCAAAATTAAAGTGGATAGCACCCGAGTAACAACATATGAAGCTGTGCCCTGGCCTCTTCATGCTGCTACACAGTGCACCCATTCATGCATGCACACAGCTGCTGAACACACGTGAACCTTCTCATGCATGTACACAGCTGCTGCACACATGTGTACCTACTCATGAATACACATAGCTGCTGCACACATGTGCACCTTCTCGTGTAAGCACACAACTGCTGCAACACGTGCACTCATTCATGCATGCATTCAGTTGCTGCACACATGTGTACCTACTCATGTATGTACAGTGCTGCTGCACACATGTGTACCCATTCTTGCACGCACACAGCTGCTGAACACATGTACACCCATTCTTGCATGCACACAGCTGCTGCACACATGTACACCCACTCATATATCACACACCATTACTGTCTCATTGAGATGCTGGGAATTTTGGGATCAGGATACTAGCAGATTCATCAAAGGTAGGCTTTGTCAGACAGTGTCTTCAGGATTTGTCCTTACATGGTGGAAGGGACCTGTTAGCTCTCTGGAGCCTTTTGTGAGTGCTCTAATCTGGTTCAAAAGGGTGGGGATCTCATGAGCTAATCATTTCCCAAAGGTCTTGCTCTCATACCATCCCCAGAGATGAAAATGTTACAACATATGCATTTGGTGGCGGTGGTGAGTTGTCCTAATCGTTCAGACCATACGGCCTGCTTCAAATGCTGCCACAAAGATGGGGAAAGGGACTCTTGGATATTGGAGCCAGGCTTCAGGAAAGTGCCTTTTCTCACTCAGAGCCTCTGAAATGTCTGTGCAGTAGCTTCATAATTGGTACTGACCAGAGTCTGACATGTCTCTTTTAAAGGGGACTTCTCAAGGGGATTTCTCATTATAACTACTCTATTCATTTTGCAATGTGGAATGGTGAACAGTAAGTTGAATATCCCACTCACAGGTCCCTGGACTGATTGAGCCCAAATTTCAGCCTGGACTTATATGAAAGTGGCTGTGTATGCATCTCCTGGAATCTTTTTTTTCTTTTTCTTTTTTAAAGAATTATTTATTCATTTTACATGTATGAGTATACTGTAGCTGTCTTCAGACACAGAAGAGGGCATCGGATCCCATGACAGATGGTTGCGAGCCACTATGTGGTTGCTGGGAATTGAACTCAGGACCTCTGGAAGAGCAGTCAGTGCTCTTAACCACTGAGCCATCTCTCCAGCCCCATCTCTTGGAATCTTACACTTGGGACTGAAGGCCACGTCAGAGTGAGACTTCACGTGCATCAGTGGAGGAAGGGGTGGGAGCATTTTGCTTTTTCTAATGTAGGTTCCCAAGTGAGGACAATGTAGCGTAGAAAGCCCTGTTCACCCAATATGGATATTTAGAAAGAAGAAAAAAGCTTGTCATGTTTTAAAACTCTAAGAGGTTGGGGATGTTTGTCACAGCAGAGTAACATCACTGAGGCTGACTAATGTAGACAAAATACTTAAGCAGGATATTAAAATCTTAAAGTTTTTTTCCCTACAGAGAGCAATGTCTCTAGCAAGTAACTGTTCTCACTGATAACTCTCACTCCTGGTTTCTCACATTTCTATTGAAATTTTAGAAGGCAAATAGACCCACTGTTCTAAATTATAACAATGCCATAGAATCCACTATATATAAAGTGTCTCCTCCCCCACTTTCATTATCAGGATACATGTTTTTCTTGACACTTGTATGATTCCAGAGTTTAACAATATATTCAATTTTATTCATCTAAAACCCAGCTATTCCAAATAAATAGCATGCAGTATTTTTTAAATGAATGAAGATAAATAACTGGAATTATTTTTATATATTTACATCAAGAAGAGAGTTATTTTGGAGCATTTGGTATGAATTAAATGACTGCTGTTGAGTACTAAATCCATTCCTGGCATTGGGTTATGAGGTTGTCATTGTGTGACAAAAGCAAGTACACAGATTTATCTAGGGACAAAGGTCCTCTCAGATGCTAAAGATGGGTAACACAGTATACAATGTCTGCTAACACAGCTTTGAAAAGATATGAAAATGTTCTTCCAACTGATGCCTTATTCCTCACCTCCAAGATTTAAGGGCATGGCATTAATCTTCATTCTGTGAAGGTTAATCCTCCGGGAGTATCTGTAATAAGGAGCAGGTTTCCTGCTTTCTGATGACCTAATCACTTCTGCGAGAGGCTTGCAGAACCTAGAGGAATGGAGAAACAACATATTTCTTCTAAGTCTCAAATGTTTTAAGCAACCTTTTGGGCCAAGTGCCGAACTAGTTAGGAACTGGATTTTCTGATACATGTCTGATACGTCTCTGATCATACCCTTGTGGTGGCCATCTCTCCTTTTGTTAAAATGTCGAAGTCATTTTTTTTTAAAGTCATATAGGCAATGTAGTGTGTGCGCATGTGGTGTGTGGTATGTAGTGTGCATACATATATGTAGTGTAGTGTGTCATATGTGTGTATGTGGTATGTAGTATGTGGTGTGTGGTATGTAGTGTGCATACATATATGTAGTGTAGTATGTCATATATGTGTATGTGGTGTGTAGTATGTGGTGTGTAGGTAGTGTAGTGTCATATGTGTTTATGTATATGGTGTGTAGTACATAGTATGTGTGTAATGCATATGATGTGTGTGTGTGTGTGTGTGTATGAGTGCATATTTCTGTGTATGAGTACTGGTATGCCCATGCCATGGCACATGTGTGGCAGTGAGGGGACAGCCTTGGGTATCAGTCTTCATTTTTCAGCTTGTTAGAGGCAGTCTCTATAAGACTGTAAGGCCAGGCTAACACACAAGCTTCTTGGCACTCTCATGTCTTCACCTCCAGTTTCTTCACGGAGCACTGGATTACCATAGATGTGTGCTATGATGTCCAGCTTTATATGGTTCTAGGCTTCACACTCAGATCCTGATCCTCTTCTCGCTGATGATCTCCCTAGCTTTATGTCAGACCCTTAACCTTAAACATCCCTTTAAAAGAGGGAATGTTACAGTGTTCCCTCTTAATTCATGATTTTCCTTTGTTTTTGTTTGGAGACAGCATCTCAGCATAGACTGGTCTGAAACACACTGTGTTGTAGAGGCTGGTCTTGAACTCTCACTTCCCGTGTCTCTACCTACCAAGTGCTGTGATTACTGTGAACATGTTTTATTAGCTGGGTGGTGGTACTGCATACCTTTAATCCCACCACTTGGGAGGCAGAGGCAAGCAGATCTTTGTGCGTTTGAAGATAGCCTGGTCTACAGAGCACGTTCCAGGACATCCAGGGCTACACAAAGAAACCCTGTCTCAATAAAGGAAAAGAACCCCAAAAGTATTATTTATTTATTCTTGTGGCGCTGTGGATCAAACAAGGGTCCTGATGCATGCAAGATAAGCATTTTACCAACTGAGCTGTAGCTCTGGGTTATACTCACACCTTAGCTCTCTGTGAACTCAATTACCCCAGGCCAGTACACTTTGCTGTAGCCTCCTCCTGAAGATGTTTGCATCACTCGCCTTGCTTCATCTCCACAGATGGGGAAGAGCATCATCTTACATTTTCACCAGAGGCACGACCACAACGTAACGAGTGCTTCGGAAAGAAGAGCTCGCATTCATTTGTGATACCTTATCACTGCTGTACTATTTTAATATCAGTTATTGTTAATCCTATGCCTAACTTACAAATTAAGCTTTATGATAGGCATTTGTATATGGGAGAAACAGAATATATGAAGACTCGATACTGTCCGGGGTTTCAGGCGTCCACTGGGATGTCTTGGATAAGGACTCTGCTGTATTTGGAGATGGCATCTTTGGGAGGTGATTAAGTTTGGAGGAGTTTGGATCTCATCAGGGGTCCCCTATGATGAGATCAGAGGAGAAATTAGACTCTATCTTCCGTTCAAGGACACAGAGAGAAAGCAGCTCTCTCCAAGCCAGAAAGAGTTCACACTTTAGGAACAGTATCTGCCAGTGTCTTGACTGTTCACTTCTTAGCCTCCGGAAGTTTGATGCTTGTTCGCTTTTTTGTTTGTTTGTTTGTTTGGTTTTGTTTGTTTGTCTTGGTTTTTTATTGGATATTTTTTATTTACATGTCAAATTTTATTCTCTTTCCCGGTTTCCCCGGGCATAAGCCTCTTATCCCATCCCTCTCCCCTTCTTCTATAAGGGTGTTCCCCCTCCCCAACCACCCCTTTCCTCCCAACCCCCGACATTCCCCTACACTGGGGGTCCAGCCTTGGCAGGACCAAGGGCTTCTCCTCCCATCGATGCCCAACAAGGCCATCCTCTGCTACATATGTAGCTGGAGCCATGGGTCTGTCCATGTGTACTCTTTGGGTAGTAGTTTAGTCCTTGGGAGCTCTGGTTGGTTGATATTGTTGTTGTTATGGGGTTGCAAACCCCTTCAGCTTCTTCAATCCCTTCTCTAACTCCTCCAGCGGGGACCCCGTTCTCAGCTTGCTCATTTTCTATGTCACCTACGTCTATGGCCTTTTGTTATCACGGTCAAAGCTAGCTGGCTGTCCTCGTTTGGTTTCTGTTGCTGTAATAAGCACCACGACCATGGAGCCTTGTGGAGGAAAGGGTTTATTTGCCTTACAGGTTCCAGCATACCACTGAGGGAAGTCAAGGCAGGGACTCAGGGAACCTGGAGGTGAGAACTAAAGCAGAGAGCACAGAAAAGCAATGCTTACTAGCTCGAGACCCTTTGCTTTCTTCGCCTGCTTTCTTCTACACCAGGATCCTCACCTAGGTAGCACCACCCACATTGATCATTAGTCAAGAAAATACCTGGAACGGGAGGGGCCCTAGAATCACTGGGGGTGACCTTAGCTATGACACACAGCACTGGGGATATGGAACCTGAAGATGCCACCTCCTGTAGCCAGGCAGGAACTCCAGTGGAGTGATAGGGACACCAACCCACCCACAAAACCTTCAGCCCCCAAAGTTATCCTGTCTACAATGATGCAAAAATGGGAGAGGGAACAGAGACTGAGGGAATGGTCAACAATAACCAGCCCAACTTGAGACCCATCCTATGGGCAAGCAACAGTCCCTGGCACTAGTAGCGACACTCTGTTATGCTTGCAGACCGGAAGTCTAGCATGGCTGTCCTCTGAGAGGCTCCACCCAGTAGCTGACTCAGACGGATGCAGAGACCCATAGCCAAACATTGGATGGAGCTTGGGGACTCTTGTGGAAAAATAGGGGGGAGTATTGCGGGTCTAAAAGAGATAGGAACTCCATATGAAGACCACCAGAGTCAAATAACCTGTACCCTTGGGGCTCTCAAAGACGGAACCACCAACCAAAGAACATACATGGGCTGGACCTAGGCCTCCCTGCATATATGTAGCAGATGTGCAGCTTGGTCTTCACGTGTGTCCTAAACAACTGAAACAGGGGCTATCTCAAAAAGCTGTGGCCTGTACGTGGAATATGTTCTTCTAGCTGGGCTGCCTTGTCTGCCTTCAGTGGGAGAGGACCCCTAACCCTGATGTGCCAGGGTTAGGGGATACCCAGGGAGGCCCCCACCTGTTCAGAGGAGAATGGGAGGGAGGTGGGGGGGAATGATTATTGGAGGGGTGACTGGAAAGGGGGTAATGAGCAGGATTTAAAGTGGATAAGTACAATTAAATTTTTAAAAAATTAAAAAAAATAAAAGACAAAAAAAATACACATAGACTTGTCTATAAGCCAATCACCCGGGTGTTTTTCTCAGTAGAGGCTCCCTCTTCCCAGATGACTCTAGCTTGCGTGAGGCTGACAAAAAAACCAAAAAACCAAACCAAACCAAACCAAACCAAACCAACCCCCCAAAACTAAAAACTAACCAGCACACTGCACATCAAAATTTGTCTTTCTTATCTTTCTAAGACTGGCTAAAATGCCAACCACTATAAAATGTTTGACAGACATAACAGTGATAGCTTATATTTTTAACTATAAATGGCGGTGTTTAGGGTCTCTCCTTGGATGAGACGGGAGCTGGCTTGTTTAATTTTTGTGGTTCATTAGTGATTTGGTACTACTGATGCCCATGTTTGGCATTTTCTGGCCCAGAGTTTTCTGACAGCAGAAACCGTCTGTTGTGGCCTTTACATCGACCGTACCTGGATTTATTTCCTAGCTCTAAAACTGACTGGACGAGCCGCATGACCCCGCATTAATGATTTAACTTTCTTAAGTCTACAGCCCAGGGGCTTTCCTTCACGGACAAGCCTGCTCTCGTGTTAAATCTCAACTCGGCTAAGGCTTTGGTTTCTCTTTGTTCCAGTGGAGCACGTCCTCGGCATGCTTTTAGACAAAGTAAACAGAAGCTAGAGGCTGTGTTTATGAGATGAGACATGTGTGAGATTTTACGTGCCTGCTTCCCTAAGAAGCCTAGGCCTCATCTTCGAGAGCCCTCCGGGTTCCTCCAATGTTATTTGGATTGTTTCTGGGTTTGCCCGTCTCCGACTTGGGAAATAGTTTCCACTGCCAGGCCAAGCCGGTTTCTGTTTTCCCTTAACTTCCCACCTTCCGAAGCTGCGTAGCTGTCCTCTCTCGATGGACATTTTGTGCTCGCTGGTTTATGTTTTCTTTTATAATCCTTTGATTGTAGTGTAATTTTATTGGGCTTTTAGAAGGATTACAGATACCCCAAGTATTCAGTTTAGTGTAGCCAATGAGAAGGAAGACTGAATTAGCAAGAAGACTGACTAGCGTTCCTGTCCACACAGTGGGCTGAATGTTTTAATACAGAGTCTGGGTATAAGAAGAGTTGAGTGGGGAGCCAGTACTTTCTATTTAGGACGAGTCCGTGCTGAGTGCCTGGCAGACATTTAAAGAGTCACTATTTGAATCCTCTGAGTAGAGGAACTTAGGAGATGATTCTTGGTTCCATAAAGGTGCGTGCAAGTCATCGGCATGGAAGAAAGAGGTTCAAAAGAGTTGGGGGTGGGGGGAATCCAGGAACAGAGGGCAGGCTATCCCTCAGCTTAACACAGAGAGTGTGTGGTCAGGGAGACATGACTATCTCAGGGTTTGGTTCAGTTCACTATTCTTACATTCCTCCAGTTAAAAGAAAAGTTTAAAGCAAGGTTTCCCATTACTCTGTTTATTTGAGACAGAGTCTCATGTCGTCCAGGCTGGTTTCAGACTTGAACGGTAACCACGTATGACGCACTGGAGCTTTTGATGCTCCTGTTTTTGATCCCCAAGGGCTGGGTTTATAGGCTGTGATACCATGTCCAGTTTACATAGTGCTGGGGACCGAACTCAGGCCTTTGTGCATGTTGGGCAAAGATTCTACCAACAGAGGCAAGATCCCTTGCCCTGTGTGCTTTGAGACAGGGCTTCACTATGCAGCCCAAGTTGCCCACAAACTCACCATTCTCCATTTCCTGGGATTATGGGTATGCGATATCACACACTGTTTTTTTTTTTCTCTAAATTTTAACCGGGCTTTATTTATTTAGGAACCATAGCAGATTCATAGTAAAACTGGGCAGAGAATAGGGTTCTTGTTTCTGTTGACCTCACACAACCACAGCCTCTCCCATTGTCAAAGTCTCCTCACCCCCAGAGTGGCACATTTGTTTCAGAGGCTAAACGCAAACTGACACTTCATAATCCTTCAGAATCCATAATTTACATCACAACTCACTCTTGGTGTCCTTTCTGTGGGACAAATGTGCAGCCATGTGTCGGCCAATAAAGCATCATAAGGAATAGTTTCATTGTGTTGATGTCCATGGGCCAGGTTATCACCAAACGCCATACAGATGTTCCTGGTCTAGGTTGCCTCCTGGGTTTATATCCTAGGGTTGTGCAGAGTTGGCCCTGTCCCTTACTGGCTGCCTGCCTGTCACCTGGGCAGTGTGGGAGAACAGGCCCTGAGGGTGTGAGTGAGAGGTGTGCCCTTTCCCCCTCTACGGGCAGTGTGGGAGAACTGACTCTGCACCTCACTGAGAGTAGCACTTGGGAGAGCAGGCTATACCTCACCTGGGCAGTGCTGGACAGCTGGCCTTGGTAGTGTAAGTGAGGGAGACGCAGTCCCGCCCCTTGCTTGGGCAAATTGGGAGAGCTGGTAGGCTGAACAATTCAGTTACCACACAGGCCCAGATCCAGAGCTTTGAGTTGGCCCACCCCAACATCTCCCTAGTACTGAGAGTGTGGCAGAAGCCAGAGGCCAGTGAAGCCAGGCAGAAATAAGGCCAACGAATCACTCATGGCAACGAACATTTGCAAGTAAAGATGTGTGGACAAAAGGTATACTGTGTGACACACTGAAGCTTCCGCAGAGAACTGATTTTTATTTTATTTATTTGTTTTTATTATTTGTTTGTTTCCTTTTGGGGGTGGAGTTTTCAAGGGCAGAGGGCAGATGTGGAGGGACAGGGAGATGATTGGGATTGGGGTGTATGATGTGAAATTCACAAACAATCAATAAAAAAATTAGAGGAAAACACAGACACAGTCACAGACACACACACACACACACACACACACACACACACACACACACCCCACATCTGGTGTCACATGTACTTGGGCAGCAGAGGTAGGTGGAACTTTGAGAGATGGAAGTCAGCCTGGTCTACATGGTGAAGCCCAGGCCAGTAGGGCTATATGGAGAGTCCCTTTCTCACACACACACACACACACACACACACACACACACACACACACACACACACACACAGAGAGAGAGAGAGAGAGAGAGAGAGAGAGAGAGAGATCTAGTCACTGTGACAGGAAGCCAAATACCCATCAATATTAGCAGAATTACGAGGTGAATTGACACATTCACTTACTATGTTCAAATACAGTGAATAGAACATCTTTTGAGAGAGAAAATGAAGCTACTCCCTTAAAACTCCTTGCTTTCCCTTAGACTATCAACGGAACTGGGAAGCACTGGGCTGTGGCCTGCAGGAAAAGAGTGGGAACACTACAGCTCTCTAGCAAGGAGAACAGTCTTTGACAGGATCTACATCTAGCAAGGAGAACAGTCTTTGACAGGATCTACATCTTTTTCAAGAAAACGTTGAGTGCGTATAGGACTGTGGTTGGGTGTTTGGTTAGGAGCTCAGGATTCTATGTTATGACAAGAGAGACATCTGCCTGATGCAAAAGCTAAAGGAATCCAGGTAAGGGTTATCAGCTAGGCACAATGGCAAGAACACCCACCAGAGGACCTGTAGACCACATGAGTTTGAGTAAAATTGTCCTCAACATATCTCACAGTTTGGTTCAGGCAATGTTTTTCAATCTTGGTGTTTATTAGACTCATAAGGGAAACCTATAAAAACATGGATTCCCAAGATGATGTGGGGTCAAGTTTGAACAAGGCTTGAGCAGCTCTGAATCCTTCATTTGTCCCTCCTCATTCTCACTCTGATGATTCTCCATGAAGCAGGGCTGTGAGAGTTGACTTGTGGGATGGGTATGGAGTGTTGTTCAGAGGTTAGCGTCCACTGACAAAGTGGTTCAGTATTAAGGTTGGAGTTGCACAACCTCTGTGGGATGAATGCCCAATAACCAACGTCTTCCGATTACAGGTAAGGAAACAAGACAGAGAGTGGAGAAGGCTTTCACTTCGTCCTGTGATTAGCATAGAGGAAGAAGCAAGAGCTGCCATCAAGTCATTAGAAACTAGACTTAGCCCTGGGTTCGGTCCCCAGCTCCGAAAAAAAAAAGAACCAAAAAAAAAAAAAAAAAAAAAAAAAAAAAAACCCTAGAAACTAGACTTAGCCTTTGTCTTCTCTGTCACTAAATAACTACTTCCTGTTCCTCTTAGTCACTGCTAAGAGCCATCTTACTTTATGTCTATGTGAATTTGCCTAGTCTTTTATTTTTAAGTGTGTGTGTGTGTGTGTGTGTGTGTGTGTGCGCACACGTGTGCACATACATGTATTTCAGTGAAGATGTCTGTGGAGACCAGAAGAGTGTCAGATCCTCTGGAACTGGAGTTACAGGTTACTCTGTGGGTGCTGGGTTCTGGTCCTCTGTAAGAGCTATGCGTCCTTGGGCTCTACGCCCTCTCTCCAGCTCTAGTCTAGGTCTTTAATTTGCCACTTCTTTCAGTCTAGAGACTTGTATAGATGTTCTTATTTGAATAGCTTTAGTATTTTGGTGTTGCTAAGATATAACAATATACAGGTTATAAGTTAAATTTGGCAGTCTCTCATCCTTTTCTCTCTGTGTGTTTATTTTTAAACAATACAGATTGCACTGGGATTGGTTGTTTATGAATTTTTAGAAGAAACTCCATGGAAATGTCATTTGGCCTAAATACTCTAAAAAAAAATCAATCTTAAAGATTTATTGAGCACGATCGTGTAACCATACTTCAGTTATCTTGTCCTTGGCATTCGTGGAGAGAAGTTAAGCAGAAGTGCACACAAGGAGACTCAGAAACATTCGATTCCTTCTCCTGTCAGGGCTGGGAGAGACCACAGAGATCTTCCAATCCCATCGGCTTATTTACAGATTAGTGCTCTGTGCCCTGGAGGATGAGGACATTTGCCCAATTGTGAGCCAAAACAAACACCCAAATGCTTCTGATTCCCCTCCAACAGAAAGATGCTCCATTTCAATTCCTGTCTTTCCTGGAGGTTAGTCAACATAATCAGAATGATGTGAGAGGGAGACAATGTGGGTGCTTTTCCTCAAATGTTGTTGACAGTGTGGACTCGCGCTTCCTCCAAAGAACCTTTCTCTCAGGCCCAAGGCTGCCTGAATTCCTGTGTATGAAGGAGGCTGCAGTCTGGTAGACACACCAGAGCTGACAGATGCAGTGTGTGTGGCCCCAAACTCAAGGCAATGTTGAGTGCTCAACTGGGAACAACCTGAACATGTGGACTGCATGTCCAGTGGTCAACTAAGAAAGGTCAGAGGCTACCAGGGATGAGCAGAGAGGTATAAACAGAGAGAGTAAGCAAACATCCACAGAAACAGGACAATTCGTGTGCTGATGTCCTTGGGTATGGTTACATTGATGTCTATAGGAACAATCAGTCAATAGGATCTTCTGAGTCTAAACTAGGGCAAGGAAAGGCTAAAGATTCTTCCTTTGACAAGGCTGTCTCCCCCCCTCTGTAGTTGGTGTGCATTGAAGAAGCCTACTTTGTTCCCAGCCAGTCCACACCCCTCTGTGTCCCTGAGTTTGTCTTTTCTCGCTGAACAGATTCCAAGAAACTTTGGAAACTGAATAGCTCATCCTGGAGAACAGAGCTAGCATGGGACTACTCAGGCTCCATTATATAGATTAGAAAAGTAAGATCCAGTTAGAGTTAGAAGCAGTATTTTCTGGTCCATCTCAGTAAGAGAAAATAATAAGATGATGTAGTCTAAAGAACATAAATATAATTTGAAATTCCAAAGAAGTAGAGACTTGGAAACAGTGTGACTTAGGTCAGGCCCCTTAGAGAGTTGGAGGCTTTCTCATAGCAGGTGGGTGAGCTGGCAGCCACAGTCAGGATTTCCCATGGGCAGGACCTCTAGACAGTCATTGTTGCCAGAGGTCTATAGACCGAGTTCCCAGGCTAGAGAGCAGAGGCCTTCTCCCAAGAAGTGGGCTGGGTGGGGCCGGCAACTTTCAGCTAATTTCTCACCATGAACAAAACTCAGCTAGTTTGGCTCTGTGGCACTGATAAGATCTCAGAGGCGTACGATGGGCCATTTGGCCTTCTGTTGTTTGATCAAGTGGACTTTGCTTTTTTAGAACACTAAAGTCTCAAGAATCCAACAGAGGAGTATGTGCACAGAGCACATGGAAGCACTGTCTGTGAAACACAGCATGCACTTCCTGCAGTGAGGGGTAGAAAGAACCAACCACTCCTAGAACCTTGCCAAAGACACAGAAGTCCACAGCTCAACTGCCCAGTACTCCGCAGCTATCAGCAACCGTTGATACTGAGGACTGACTACAGGACAATTAATTTAGAGTTGCTGCCAGAGAGGACTCCAATGTCCACCTGGTTAAGAAGTGACCTGAATGACTACACTTAAGCAAAAAGATAGGAACCTCTCTGAAATGGAGTTCAGTTAGCAATATGGGAGGGGGGGCGCATTGTCTCTGTGCTCTGGCCTGGGAATGTGATGAAGAAGCAGCTGATAGTGGAGAGACTAGGTTTTGTAATCAGAACCTGTATTTCCATTGCCAGAAAAAGGGTCAGGCTCTAATAGATTATCTTCTCCCCTCTCTAATGCCCAGATTCCTTTTGCTGGCCTGCTGTGGACTCTAAGAGGCTCCAGTGACAGCCAGGTAGCATCAGACCAATCACATTCCAGGCTGCTGCTTGGATGGAGGGGAACCATGCAAGACCCAGGTCGCACAACTATCACATTCCTGTCTCCTTGGAAAAGAAGGGTCAACCTCTTCCTTCTTCTTGCTCAGGTAGTTGGGTCACGTTTACCAGCAGCAGATATTTCTGGAACAGGTCAAGGAAGGTAATGCCACATTCCCCGTTTATAGCCTCAGGTCAAATGTAAAACCTCTCAGTTCACCGAGTAAGCAAGAGACTGCCTTTGAGGTCGTGTGGATGTACTGGTTTGCAGACGGGATGTTCTGTCTCAGTATACATTGAACAGTTAGCAAAGGACAATGCATAGAACTGACCCTGTTCATTTCAGACAGCAACCCCCACTGTTTTCCCTAGATGCTGTACACTCTTGATTCATTGCTTCTCCTTGAGGAAAGATTCCCTCTGGCCTTGTTATGACCCTTAAGGAGGATAGGAAGCTCTAACGAGACATTTTCCAATATGTGTTCCAATAGATGCTGTGAGGGGGGAATAAAAGAGAACAATACTGCAGTCAAATGTGCTTGGGAATCACTGCCTTCGATACATTTAAATGGGATTCTTTGCTATAGAATCTCTCAAATCTTTTATAGGCCAAATATATTACAAATCCCTACAGGTGGTAGGCAGCACACAGAGCTTCCAATTTTTTTTCTGCACAATTTCTTCTTCAGGCACCAGTTTATGGAACAAGGAGGCAATGAGCCAACAAAACATACTTTAGGGGGGCTGGAGAGCTGGCTAAATGGTTAAGAGCACAGGACCAGAATTTGGCTCACAACTGCTGGTAACTCTAGCTCCAGGGATATACAACACTTCTCATTTGCATACGCACACATTCACACACACAAACGCACATGTGCGTACCCACTTTAAAAATATGTATAAAGCTATGTATGTATGTAGCTACAGTATGAGTACACTGTAGCTGTCTTCAGACACACCAGAAAAGGGCACCGGATCCCATTACAGACGGTTGTGAGCCACCATGTGGTTGCTGGGACTTGAACTCAAGACCTCTGGAAGAGCGGTCAGTGCTCTTGACCACTGAGCCATCTCACCAGCTCCAGACTCAGCTCTTAAAGATCATAAAAGGAAGATGTATGAAGGACCTCCAGAGACCCAGAAACAAGAATGTGTGTGCATGTGGAAAGAGAGAAACAGACTGAGAGAGATGCAGATAGACAGAGAAATCAGTTGATTTAGGAGACCACCTCTCACAATTGTGGCTGTTAATGGCTTCAAAGTCTGGAGGGGAGGAGAAAACCAGAGAAGAGCTGACACACCCTGCTTAAAGGTTACCCTTTCTTCTTTCTTTTTGAAAGAAGACAGTTTATAATTTTATATGCATTGGTATTTTGCCTGCAATTATGTCTATGTAAGGTGCCAGATCCTCTGGAACTTGTGTTACACACAGTTGTGGGTGCTGGGAATTGAACCCAGGTCTTCTGGAAGAACAACCAGTGTTCTTTTTTTTTTTTTTTAAAGATTTATTCATTTATTATATATAAGTACACTGTAGCTGTCCTCAGATACACCAGAAGAGGGCATCGGATCTCCTTACAGATGGTTGTGAGCCACCATGTGGTTGCTGGGAATTGAACTCAGGACCTCTGGAAGAGCAGTCAGTGCTCTTAACCGCTGAGCCATCTCTCCAGCCCACAACCAGCGTTCTTAATCACTGAGCCAGTCGCTTTTTAAAAGGGAGTTCTGGCCTTCACTCTTAAGCTTTTCAAACTAATTGGACAAGGCTCACCCACATCAGAAAGTAATCTCCCTTAAGTAAGTCTACTGGTGTCAACGTTAATCCCCCCTAAAGTACATTTTTACAATAACATTTAAGCTAGTATTTAACCAAGTAACTGGGTATTGTGGTATATTTTATATGTGTGATCCAAGTTTATATGTGTCCAAATTGATGTGTAATATTGACTTCCACCATGAACTCTAGTACATTAGATGGTTTACAAGCTAAAAGTTATTCTAGTGCTCTGGCATGGTGTGGCATAATTGTTCCAGCACTCCAGAGGGGAGGCAAGACTGAAGGTCAAAGGGCAGCCTGAGCAGTATATCAAGGCTGTGTTGTCACGGCCCCATTACCTGTATCAGCTTCATATTGGGACTCAAAGTGTTTAAAAGACTGGCATCAAAACAGAGAGCAATGTTTCCTGCTGCTCAGCCAAGATTCTACTGGGATCACTTAGAGCAGGGGTTGACAGTGACAGTCTGGGGCCAGCTCTGCCACTCTGTTTTTAATGCTTTTTTCACATTTTTTTCAATGGTCAGGGGAAAAACCCATTATAATATTTCATGACCCGTGAATGTTACGTGAAATTTTCTGTGTACCTTAGTAGTTTTATCGGAGCTCAGACAAGCATGCTCACTGATTTGTGACTTGTCTGTGGCAATTTTGGACGGCCCTGGCCGAAGTAAGTGGTTTCAATAAAGCTCACAGGGCTTCCAAGTCCTAAAATATTTTCATTTGACACTTAACCAAAGAAGTTTGCTGAACCCTGATTTAAATTCACTGATAGGACACACCATGTTTATTTGTTTCCTTATGTGTATGGGAGAGAGAACATGCTTTGTGTGTGTGTGTGTGTGTGTGTGTGTGTGTGTGTGTGTGTGTGTGTGTGAAGGCTAGAGGTCAACCTTGGGTGTTATTCCTCATGAACCATTCTTTTTTCTTTTTTTTTTCCATTGGATTTTTTTTTTTAACATTTCAAATGTTATCCCCTTTCCTGGTTTCTCTTCCAGAAACCCACTATCCCATCCCTCCTCCCCCTTCTTCTATAAGGGTACTCCTCTACCCACCCACTCCCTTCCACCTCCCTGCCCTGATAGTCCCTTAAACTGGAGCATCCAGCCTTGACTGGACCAAGGGCTTCTACTCCCATTGATACCCAAGAAGGCCATCCTCTGCTAAATATGCAGCTGGATCCATGGGTCTGTCCATGTGTACTCTTCGGATTGATTGTGGTTTAGTACCTGGGAGCTGGGGGGGGGTCTGGCTGGTTGACATTGTTATTCTTCTTATGGGATTTACAACTGCTTCAGCTCCTTTAATCCTTTCTCTAACTCCTCCATTGGGGACCCTGTTCTCAGTTCAATGGTTGGCTGTGAGCATCCACCTCTGTATTTGTCAGGCTCTGGCAGAGCCTCCCAGGAGTCAGCTATATCAGGCTTCCGTCAGCATGCACTTCTTGTCATCTGCAATGTTGTCTGAATTTGCTGACAGTATATGGGATGGATCCCCAAGTGGGGCAGTCTCTGGATGGTCTTTCTTTCATTCTCTGTTCCAAACTTTGTCTCTATATTTCCTCCTGTGAGTATTTTTGTTCCCCCTTCTAAGAAGGTCCACACTTTGGTATTCAAGATTTCTTCTTGAGTTTCCTGTGGCTGGAATTGTATCTTGGATATTCCAAGCTTTTGGGCTAATATCCACTTGTCAGTGAATGCATACCATGTGTGTTCATTTGTGATTGGTTTACCACACTCAGGATAATATTTTCCAGTTCCATCCATTTGCCTAAGAATGTCATGAAATCATTGTTTTTAATAGCCGAGTAGTATTCCTTTGTGCAAATGTACCATAGTTTCTGTATCCATTGCTCTGTTGAAGGGCATCTGGGTTCTTTCCACCTTCTGGCTCTTATAAATAAGGCTGCTATGAACATAGTGGGGCATGTGTCCTTGTTATATGTTGGAGCATCTTTTGGGTATATGCCCAGGAGTAGTATAGCTGGGTCCTCAGGTAGTACTATGTCCAATTTTCTGAGGAACTGCCAGACTGATTTCCAGAGTGGTTGTACCATCTTGCAATCCCACCAACAGTGAAGGAGTGTTCCTCTTTCTCCACATCCTTGCTAGCATCTGTTGTCACCTGAGTTTTTTGATCTTAGCCATTCTGACTGGTGTGAGGTGGAATCTCAGGGTTGTTTTGATTTGCATTTCCGTGATGACTAAGGATGTTGAACATTTCTTTAGGTGCTTCTCAGACATTTAATATTCCTCAGTTGAGAATTCTTTGTTTAGCTCTGTACCCCATTTTTTAATAGGGTTATTTGTTTCTCTGAAGTCTAACTTCTTGAGTTCTTTGTATATATTGGATATTAGCCTCTATCAGATGTAGGATTGGGAAAGATCTTTTCCCAATCTGTTGGTTGCTGTTTTGTCCTAATGACAGTGTCCTTTGCCATACAGAAGCTTTGCGATTTTATGAGATCCCATCTGTTGACTCTTGATATTAGAGCATAAACCATTGGTGTTCTGTTCAGGAAAATTTCCCCTGTGCCCATGTGTTCGAGACTCTTCCCCACTTTCTCTTCTATTAGTTTCAGTGTATCTGGTTTTATATGGAACTTTGTACATGGCGATAAAAAAATGAGTCGATTTGCATTCTTCTATATGTTCACCTCCAGTTGAACCAGCACATTTGTTGAAAATGCTATCTTTTTTCCATTGGATGGTTTTAGCTCCTTTGTCAAAGATCAAATGACCATAGGTGTATGGGTTCATTTCTGGGTCTTCAATTATATTCCATTTATCTACATGCCTGTCTCTGTACCAATACCATACAGTTTTTATCATTATTCCTCTGTAATACAGCTGGAGGTTAGGAATGGTGATTCCTCCAGAAGTTCTTTTATTGTTTAGGATAGTTTTCATTATCCTGGGCTTTTTGTTATTCCAAATGAATTTGCAAATTGCTCTTTCTAACTCTGTAAAGAATTGAGTTGGGATTTTTGATGGGGATTGTACTGACTCTTTTGGCAAGATGGGCATTTTTACAATATTAATTTTGCCAATCTATGAGCATGGGAGATTTTTCCATCTTCTGAAATCTTCTTCAATTTCTTCAGAGACTTGAAGTTCTTGTCATACAGATCTTTCACTTGCTTGGTTAGAGTTACACCAAGGAATTTTTTTTTTAATTGTTTGTGACTATTGTGAAGGGTGTCATTTCCCTAATTTCCTTCTCAGCCTGTTTATCCTTTGAGTAGAGGAAGGCTACTGATATGTTTGAGTTAATTTTATATCCAGCCACTTTGTGGAAGTTGTTTATCTGATTTAGGAATTCTCTGGTGGAATTTTTGGAGTCACTTAAGTACACTATCATATCATCTGCAAATAGTGATTTTGTAACTTCTTCCAGTTTAATTTGTATACCTTTGACTTCCTTTTGTTGTCTAATTGCTCTTGCTAGGACTTCGAGTGCTATATTGAGTAAGTAGGGAGAGAGTGGACAGTCTTGTCTTGTTCCTAATTTTAGTGGGATTGCTTCAAGTTTCTTTCCATTTACTTTGATGGTTTGGTGTATATTGTTTTTACTATGTTTAGGTATGGGCCTTGAATTCCTGATCTTTCCAAGACTTTAACCACCATGAAGGGGTATTGAATTTTGTCAAATGCTTTCTCAGTATCTAATGAGATGATCATGTGTTTGTTTGTTTTAGTTTGTTTATATAGTGGATTACGTCGATAGTTTTCCGTATATTGAGCCATCCCTGTGTCCCTGGGATGAAGCCTACTTGATCATGGTGGATGATTGGTTTGATGTGTTCTTGGATTCAGTTTGCGTTAATTTTATTTAGTATTTTTGCATCAATACTCATAAGGGAAATTGGTCTGAAGTTCTCTTTGTTGGGTCTTTGCATGGTTTAGGTGTAAGTGTAATTGTGGCTTCATAGAAGGAATTGGGTAGTTTTCCTTCTGTTTCTATTGTGTGGAATAGTTTGGACAGTATTGGTATTAGGCCTTCTATGAAGGTCTGATAGAATTCTGCACTGAACCCATCTGGTCCTGGGCTCTTTTTGGTTGGGAGACTTTTGAATGACTGCTTCTCTTTCTTCAAGGGTTATAAGACTGTTTAAATGGTTTATCTGATCTTGATTTAACTTTGTTACCTGATATATGTCTAGAAAATTATCCATTTCACCCAGATTTTCCAGTTTTGTTGAGTATAGGCTTTTGTAGTAGGATCTGATGAGTTTTTGAATTTCATCAGTTTCTGTTGTCTCCCCTTTCATTTCTGATTTTATTAATTTAGATACTCTCTCTGTGCCATCTGGTTGGTCTGATTAAGGATTTGTCTATCTTGTTGATTTTCTCAAAGGACCAGCTCCTGGTTTTGTTGATTCTTTGTATAGTCCTTTTCGTTTCTACTTGGTTGATTTCAGCCCTGGGTTTGATTATTTCCTGCTTTCTACTCCTCTTGGGTGTATTTGCTTCTTTTTGTTCTAGAGCTTTTAGGTGTGCTGTCAAGCTGCTGGTGTATGCTCTCTCCAGTTTCTTTTTGGAGGCACTCAGAGCTATGAGTTTTCCTCTTAGCACAGCTTTCATTGTGTCCCATAAGTTTGGGTATGTTGTGCCTTCATTTTCATTAAATTCTAAAAAGTCTTTAATTTCTTTCTTCATTTCTTCCTTGACCAAGTTATCACTGAGTAGAGCATTGTTCAGCTTCCATGGGTGTGTGGGCTTTCTGTCATTTTTGTTGTTATTGAAGTCTAACCTTAGTCCTTAGTGATCTGATAGGATGCATGGGATTATTTCTCTCTGTATCTGTTGAGGCCTGTTTTATGACCGATTATATGGTCAATTTTGGAGAAGGTACCATGAGGTGCTGAGAAGAAGAGAAGTTCTTTGGTTTTAGGATGAAATATTCCATAGTTATCTGTTAAATCCATTTGGTTCATAACTTCTGTTAATTTCACTGTGACTCTGTTTAGTTTCTGTTTCCATGATCTGTCCATTGCCCACAGTTGTGTGTTGAAGTCACTCACTATTATTGTATGAGGCACAATGTGTGCTTTGAGCTTTAGTAAAGTTTCTCTCGTGAATGTGGATGCCACTGCATTTGGAGCAGTTATATTCAGAATTGAGAGTTCAACTTGGTGGATTTTTCTTTTGAGAAGTTTGATGTGTCCTTCCTTATCTCTTTTGGTAACTTTTGGTTGAAAGTCTATTTTATTTGATATTAGAAGGGCTACTCCACCTTGTTTCTTGGGACCATTTTACTCTGAGGAAGTGTCTGTCTTTGTCACTGATATGTGTTTCCTGTATGCAGCAAAATGCTGGGTTCTCTTTACATATCCAGTCTGTTAATCTAAGTCTTTTTATTGAGGAATTGAGTTCATTTATGTTGAGAGATATTGGGTACCAGTGATTGTTGTTTCATATTATTTTTGTTGTTAGAGGTAGAATTATGTTTGTGTGGCTATTTCTTTTGGGTTGGTTGAAAGAAGATTACTTTCTTGCTTTTTCTATGGTGTAGTTTCCCTCCTTGTGTTGGAGTTTTTCATCTATTATCCTTTGTAGGGCTGGATTTATGGAAAGATATTAGATAAATTTGGTTTTGTTGTGAAATATCTTGGTTTCTCCATCTATGTTAATTGAGAGTTTTGCTGGATATAGTAACCTGGGCTGGCATTTGTGTTTTCTCGGGGTCTGTATGATATCTGCCCAGGATCTTCTGGCTTTCATCATCCCTGTTAGGAAGTCTTGTGTAATTCTAATAGGTCTGCCTTTATATATTACTTGACCTTTTCCCCTTACTGCTTTTAATATTCTTCCTTTGTTTTGTGTATTTGGTGTTTTGACTATTATATGATGGGAGGAATTTCTTTTCTGGTCCAATCTTTTTGGAGTTCTGTAGGCTTCTTGTATGTTTATGGGCATCTCTTTCTTTAGGTTAGAGAAGTTTTCTTCTATAATTTTGTTGAAGAGATTTACTGGCCCTTTAAGTTGGGAGTATTCATTCTCCTCTATACCTATTATCCTTAGGTTTGATCTTCTCATTGTGTCCTGGGATGTTTTGGGTTAGGATCTTTTTGTATTCTGCATTTTCTTTGACTGTTGTGTCAACGTTTTCTATGGTATCTTCTGCCCCTGAGATTCTCTCTTCTATCTCTTGTATTCTGTTAGTGATGCTTGTGTTTATAACTCCTGATCTCTTTCCTAGGTTTTCTATCTCCAGGTTTATCTTCCTTTGTGATTCCTTTATTATTTCTATTTCCATTTTTGGATTCTGGATGGTTTTGTTCAATTCCTTCACCTGTTTGGTTGTGTTTTCCCGTAATTCTTTAGGGGATTTTTGTGTTTCCTCTTTAAGGATTTCTACCTATTTACCTGTGTTGGCCTGTATTTATTTTAAGGAGTTATTTATGTCCTTCTTAAAGTCCTCTAACATCATTATGAGATATGATTCAAATCAGAATCTTGCTCTTCCAGTGTGTTGGGGTATTCAGGACTTGTCATGGTTGGAGAACTGGGTTCCAAGTGATCTTGATTTCTGTTGCTTAGGCTCTTGCACTTGCCTTTCGCCATCTGGTCATCTCTGGTGTTGTGTTTCTGTCTCTGACTGTGGCTTGACCCTCTGTAAGGCTGTGTGTACATTTGAACTGCCCAAGATGAAGAAAGTCTTCTTACAAAATCTCTTTCAGAGCCATATTTTTCTTTTCCTTTTTTTATTGGATATTTTTTATTTACATTTCAAATGTTATCTCCTTTCCCCAACTCAACCAGCCATACCTTCCCACCTTGATATTCCCCTACATTGGGGGGTCCAGCCTTGGCAGGACCAAGGCTTCTCTTTGCTTCGGTGCCCAACAAGGCCATCCTCTGCTACATAAGCAGCTGGAGCCATGGGTCTGTCCATGTGTACTCTTTGGATGGTGGTTTAATCCCTGGGAGCTCTGGTTGTTTGGTATTGTTGTTCTTATGGGGTTGCAAACCCCTTCAGCTCCTTCAATCCTTTCTTTAACTTTTCCAATGGGGATCCAGTTCTCAGTTCAATGGTTCACTGCGAACATTCGCCTCTGCATTTGTCAGGCTCTGGCAGAGCCTCTCAGGAGGAAGCTGTATCAGGCTCCTGTCAGCATGCACTTCTTGGAATCAGCAATATTGTCTGGGTTTGGTGGCTGTATATGGGCTGGATCCCCAGGTGAGACAGGTAGAGATTTTCTTTGAGGGCAGAAGACCCCTGAGCAGGAAGTAAGTGTTCCCTAAAGATACGATATCTACAAAGAATTTAAAATCATGCCTGATTCTTTAAGTGCTCAGTAAATATTAGTAAAGAGGATTGCAATACATTTAAGTAATAAAAGTTAATGTATATTAGAAACTAGTGATACATGTCTGTTTTCCTCTCTGCATTAAGCATTATTCAAACTTTAACAAGTAGACCCCTACTTTCATTTTGTAAAGTAAGGTTGTATAGGAAAGGAAGGGAATTAAAACCGACTTTCTTCTATCACTTTTCTGAGTTTCTAGGAGCTCCAGTAGAAGACTCTGAATGGAGTAGTAGTGGTACTCTAATGGACCCAGTACTTAAGTCAACAAAGAACACCAGAGTGTTATTAAGCTGCAAGTTGGTAGACATCATTTCCAGGCCTGGGGAGCTTACTAACTGTAACCATGAGAAGTTCACCAAGGATTTGGACCACATTCTCCTTGTCTGTAAATTAAAGACCACTATACCATGTAAACGTTCTGGTCTAGTCTTGCCATACAACTTTAAGGTAGACTAGGAGGTTACCATAAGGGCAGAGAGATTTTTCAGTGCAATATAAAATGTTTGCATCACTCTGTTTGCATCACAATATCTAGCACACAGAAATAGGAGGAAGAGATTGAGTTTAATGGTTTCTTAGGGCCAGATTAGTTTACACACATATGTAGCTATAAGACTTGTGAGTAGGTTGGGGGAAATTGTATTATCCCTGTCCGTCAGGTGGCAAAATGAGTGTGTTGGGCTAGTGTTTTGCCAACTTGACATTTGCCAAGCTAGTCATTTGGGAAGAGAGAACATCAACTGAGAAAAAAACGTTGCCACCAGATTGGCCTGTTGGCATGCCTGTGTATAGTTAGTATACAAAAGTAAGTTGAGGGGTTGGGGATTTAGCTCAGTGGTAGAGTGCTTGCCTAGCAAGCGCAAGGCCCTGGGTTCGGTCCCCAGCTCCGAAAAAAAAAAGAAAAAAGAAAAAAAAAAGTAAGTTGAGCAAGCCAGTAAGCAATATTCTTTCATGGCTTCTGTTTCAGTTCCTGCCTCCAGTGATGCTCTGATTTCCCTCAGTGATGCTCTGTGACCTGAGAATTGTAAGTTTAAACACACCCTCTGTTCCCCAATTTGCTTTTGGTCATGGTGGTTTATCACAGCAATAGAAACCCTAACTAAGACAATAAGGCACTACATACATCTTATACAATCCAAAAGTGATAAAGTTTGAAGAGTAGATAATCAAAAATTTGTTGAGTGAATAAGTCAATGAATGGGTGAGCAAACATATAGAAGACACCTTCTTATTTTAGTAAAGAACATGCTCCTTCTGACGGAGCTGAGATCCTTACTTCTGGCTTAGGTAGTGAGGAGGAGGAATGATTAATATGATTTTGGCCCAATTTTTTTCATCCTTCTTGGATACCTGACATAAAGTTCCCTCCCAATTCCAACACAGTACTCTCTTGGGTTATTTCTTACTGACCCATATCTGTCATATTTCCAGCCAGCATAGGAGAGCCCTATTATAAACTGTGACTCCCTTTTTCTGAAATTGATACAAGGTTATTTGATTGACTGGTTCTCTTGAAAGGTATTTTCATGTATTAATTCCTGGAAAGAACTTATTACTTCTTTTGCTTTGAGTGCATTATGATTTAACATAATCTGGAGTCTCAGTGTCTGAGACGTCTTCTTAAAAAATGCCTGCACACATCCCAGAAAGAATGATTACCCTAGTGTACCACTTGTAGCTAAAAATTGTTAGGCACCTTCAATATTCAATTACATAAGGGATGCCTTTTGAATTCCAGTCTCCTTATTAGTATCCTATGTGGACAGTCCTGACTTGATGTGGCCATGTTGGAGGGAAGTGAGTCACAAACTGTCTGCTTTGCAGAGACAATGACTAATGAACACAAGTACCTATGCCCATAAGAAGGAGACAGAGAAAACAGGGAGAGAAATGAAGGAGGGAAAGAAAGATGGGGAGGGGATATAGATAAGAGAGGTAGATAGAAAGAAAGATAGGTAGGTAGGTAGGTAGGTAGGTAGGTAGGTAGGTAGGTAGATAGATAGACAGACAGGTACAGAAAGAATGATCAACAAGTTTGGAAAGGAGAGAAGGATTCAACACTGGTGAGCATCTCTGTTGACTTGTGTTGTTTAGCCAACTGACATTCCATAAACTCCTTTAGCTCAGTTACCCTGTCACGTCTCATGTGGGAAGTAGAAGAACCACAGGTTCTTCCTCAGTGCCAAATGGAGGTCTTTGGCTAAATTTGTACACTATTAAACACTAAGACCAAAACGAAGTGGCAGGGTGCTCATGTTATCTTCTACAGGGGATGCCAAAGCACGGCCAAAGCCTAGTTTACTACTTTGCCCAGTGGCTTACCAGGCAATCCCAGTTTTCTAATCTGTGTAGTGGAGATGGTCCCAGGATGATGGTGTTAGCATGACTGAAGGAGGGAAGCTTAAGAAGTGGATGGAAATCGACATTTTTGAAGAAGGAAGGCCCGATTGATTACCTGAACATGAAAACACTCCTGAATGTACTTAAAAAAAAAAACCAAAATTAAACCTATTCTCATTCTCCAGCCATCATACTCATTGATATTTATTCAGTTACATAGAAAACTTAGGGGTCTGCAAAATCACACACACACACACACACACACACACACACACACACACACACACACACATGCACACACACAGAGATGTTTACAGCAGCTTAGTTTGTAACTGTTAAGGCTTGGAAGCAACAAGCACATCCTTCTGAAGGTGAATAAATAAAAAAAGTGGAACCAAATTATAGAGTCACATTCAGCGAGCCTTTAGGCCACGGGCAGACATTCAGGGACTTCCAGGAAATGAGAGAAGACATCCTGGGAAGACTGCACACCAGATGGTGTCCAGTACATGACATTTCAGAGAGGCCAAAACTATAGAGATAAAGAAGTTCAGTGGTTGCCAGGGGTTGGGGAAAAGGGTATCACGAATAGATTGTGAGGAATTTTAGGATAGTCAATCTAGTCTACATAATACTGGAATGTCAGTTTCTGTCCTGTTTAAAACTACAGAGTGTCTTAAAACCAAGGATGCTCCAAGGTGATTATGGCTAATCAATGTGGGCTCCTCAACTGTACCGCTCTGGTGGGATATTGACAGTGGGAGAGGCTGTGCATGGAGTTGAGGTACAAGAGAGCACTCGGCAATTCCCACTCAGCCTCTCTGTGAACTGTTTTAATAATAAATCCTCTAAGTGTTAAAAATGAATACAAAAAAATTCTGTGTCATAAGGAAAATCAAGTGAAGGTTTTAACTATCAGAAAGAAGCCATTCCAAGCTCGACTTAACCCTTTAGCCACCTGTATTTTAGAATTTTATTGAAAAAAAGAAAAGAAATAATAAGATGAGATCAAGAAAAAAGCAATCAGAATTTGTGCAATAAAAAAAGGAAAGGGGGAAATGAAAAGACTCTTTTTCAAAAGGAAAACAATGGACTCTCACGTTGCCCTCTAATCTCACGAACAGTTATGGCGTTCAGCGAAATGTGAGCAGCAGTGTGAGCTACGAGATGGGGAACAAGCTGAAAGCCATCTGAGTCTTGCAAGGCTTCCCTGGAGGTCCCTGTTCAGTGCCAGTGTGTTGGCAAAGAAGTTGGCAATCTGCAGAAGGCCTAGGATGATGACCTTTTGAGCATCACAACTTTTCACTTACGTCATATCTGTCAGTTTTCAAGGAAATAGGCATTTTGTACTGGTGATGTGTCACCTCATGGTACAATGTCGGCAGACATTTTAGAAATTCCAGCAGATTTATTCACTGTGAGGTAACTTATGTATCACGAAGCTTGTACCACAGCCACATTCACCACAGGACGGTGACTGTGTTCAGAATGACTCTTCAGGGGATTTTCCTTAAGGACCTGAATTCATTCATACGGTGGCCGATGATTTTCTTAAGACGTGAGTCTTCAGCAAATTCCATCTCTGCGGCTTGTTGAGGAAACTTCATTCTATTAGTTTACCTAAATGAGTATTTTCTTCTTGGCCAGGAGCACAGATAGTAGCTGCTGTTAAATTTTCAGCATGATTTATCTGATGAATAAGTCCATGACCTAATGTCCTGTCTGACCATTTAACTGTGAGACCAAATTGTTCAACGTGAGTCAGAGGAGCTTCTCGGAGCCCCTAAGGGGGAAACAGCTTTGAATATGGTGATATCAAGAAGGAAAAGAGCCACAGAGTCCCATCACAAATGTCTTTACTTAGGAAATACTGAACAGCTACAGCAGAAATCTAAGGAGAAGCCTTGGGACTGTGTGAAATACAAGTTAGAAAGAGCTATAGAGACAAGGAAGGGGCTAAAAGATGCTTTGTGCATATTCTTTTTAATTTTTAATTTTCTTTCATTTATTCATTCACCCTTTCATTTTACATCCCAATCACAGCACCCCTTTCAGTCTCCCCCCTCCCACTGTTCCTCCCCCTTATCTGATTTCCTCTTCCTCTGAGAAAGGGAAGGCCCTCCCTGGGTACCAACCCACTCTGGCATCTCAAGCTACTGCAGGACTAGATACATCCTCTCCCATTGAGGCCAGACAAGGCAGCCCAGTTAAGAGCAGGCAACAGAGTCAGGGTGAGCCCCTGCTTCAGTTGTTAGGGCTCCCAAGGATCCAGATTAGTTGACTCTACTGATCTTCCTGTGGAGTCCTTATCCCCTCCAGGTTTCTCCATCCTTCCCCTGACTTTCCCACAAGACTTCCTGAGCTCAGTCTAATGTTTGGCTGTGGGTCTCTGCATCTGTTTAGTCAGCTGCTGGGGATTTTCGAAACGAAGAGATGTATGTTCAGGAAGGTCCTGCCCTGTTTCCATCCTCTGAGCTGACGGAGAACCTGGGAGTTGAAAGATGAGATAAGGTACCATAAAGAGGGAAGAAAATGTAGCAAACACTTAAGATAGCACGGAAGAGCAGTTTGAAACGTTAAGCCAGAGGTTCAGGACTTCCAATCCCTCTCGCCTGTGATCACTTGGGATCTGCTGCCATAAGTGTGGACATAAATACTGCGCTATCTAAGAGGGTGACTGAAGGATTGGGATGCAGAGGCAAGAAGACTTACTGCTAAGCCCTTCCCAACAGTTCCGAGGCAGGCTTTGCCATCGTCTTCTGTGAGAGAAGAGGGAAGCGTGAGGAATGGGGGGCTCTGGTTTATGTCTCCTATAAAGCAGTCTGCATGGGACGCAGGGCGAACCTGACAGAAATGCTGAAAAGTGAGACGCATTAGCAAATGCTAAGCTTTTAGATCTACCAGGGCACAGGCACCCAGAGGGTAGCTAAGGAGACAGTCGCTGAGAGGTCCGCATTCATGTGCAGCACACAAACCAGCCCTCTCTCTGGTCCAAACAACATCTGTTGGCTTGCTCTGATTCTTCTAAAGAAGGACTAGAAAGGCAGCAACTCCTAGCCGAGGCTAACAGATAGCAGCTACTATGAAACTGGCCTGAGAACAATGGAAACACACAGACTATCTCTCTCTCTCAAGACCTTTCTCCACACACCGACAACCCAGGCCACTACAAGTACCATGACTACAGCTTCACGGGACTTGATACTTCGATGGGAAGCAATGGGAAAGGTGGGATATAGAAGTTAAGCTTGGTCAAAATATCTTAATGAGAGAAAGACTTCTCGGCTGCCCTGAACCACTCAGAGGAGCCAGAGCCTATCAACACGCCACCAAGTTCCAGCAGCTTCCAAAAAGGAGGTTCCCTGAAATAATCCCTTCATAAATCCAGAGCAGTCAACAGTCATTGAGAGAACACTTTTTCTACATTACTGGACCAGGGCATGTCACTGTCTAGGAGCTTGTGGAGCACAAAGGATGATAAATGGCCTCCCAATGCTGTGTTAAGTGCCTAGAGGAAGACTGAAAATGTCTGTATGTTATCAAATCAGGGAACAACCAATGACAGCATCATAAGCTTCTGTCCTTCAAATTCAGGCTAAATAGACGTCTCAGGGATGTCTAACCTTGGCCTTGGCTCGTGGCTTAAGGTAGACAGGCAAGTCTACTTTCATTACGTAAGCCAGGGTTATGAGGTCATCACGAACAAGCTATGCAAAGCCCTACAGTTACCATTGTGGGACATAAGCAATGTAAACAGCTATAAACTGAAAAAGAGGAGGCAGCCAGGTGAGAATATTTTCTTTTATGGTTAACATATCATATATATTTTCTATGAATTTGTGAAGATTTAGATTAGAGAATTCGTTCAGATATGACCCTTGTAATATGTTGAGGATCCAATTCTCTGCTCAATTTCTACAGCAAATGTAAGAGAAAAGGAAATGTAGGTCTTGGGAGGAAAGGATTTGATAGTCTATTTTGTAAATTATGGTCTAGGTTTGAAACAACAAGCGAACACACAAAATGACATGATACTGTCAATGGGAGTTGAGTGAGGAACATAGGGTTAGAGGCTGAGAGGGCTGTCTGATCTGGGGCTTTACAGGAAGTTTTCATGCATAGAACACAGAGCAACTCACCTAACAAGAATGGCTGGTTCTACGTTGGAAGAGCAATTGGAAAAAACAAGGATACCATTGCAACAAGTACATGGGTTTGATGTCGGAATATATCTAAGTTAGGGTTTTACTGTTGTGAACAGATACCATGACCAAGGCAATGCTTATAAAGGACAACATTTAATTGGGGCTGGCTTACAGGTTCAAAGTTCAGTCCATTATCATCAAGGCAGGAACATGGCCACATCCAGGCAGGTATGGTGCAGGAGGAGCTGAGAATTCAGATCTTCATTTGAAGGCTGCTAGCAGAATACTGGCTTCCAGGCAGCTAGGATGAAGGTCTTAAAGCCCACCCCCTCCCCCAGAGACATCCCTACTCCAACAGGGCCCCACCTTCTAATAATGCCACTCCCTGGGCTGAGCATATATAAACCATCACAGATTGAAATCCCCGATCTGTTTCATTGAAACAATGTGACATTGGATAAAACATTTAACCTGGGAATTTTGGTTTCCCTATCTGTAAGATGTGACTCTACATATCTTTAGGTTGTAAGAAGTAAAAGAGGAGGGGTTGGGGATTTAGCTCAGTGGTAGAGTGCTTGCCTAGGAAGCGCAAGGCCCTGGGTTCGGTTCCCAGCTCGAAAAAAAAAAAAAAAAAAAAAAAAAAAGAAGTAAAAGAGATGATCTGGAATCTGTGAGGGGGGAGGCTAGCTTAGTCGGTAAAGTGTTTGATGTGCAAGCATGATGATTCAAGTTTGATCCCCAGAACCACATTAAAATAAACAAACACAAAAAGAAAAGCCAAGACAAAAAACAAGTGGATGTGGTGGTAGACATTTGTAATCCCAACACTGGGGAAGTAGAAGCAGGATACTCTGCGCGGCCCCAGCCTAGATTAATTTTAGTCTCAGACACAAGTGACAGACCCTGTCTCAAAAAACTAAGGTGGATGATTCTTGAGGAATGATACCCAAGAACCTCTGACTCTATGTGTACACGTACGTGTAGGTGTGCATGCCACATACATACATCATAAGACAATACAAGTCAAGCACCCAGAGTAATGCCCAGATTTGATAACTTGCAACAAATACATTCTTCTAGTCATCTCGTCAATGGGAGGAGGGCCTGGGTCTGTCTTGTTTGTCATTGTCTCTTAACACAGGACATGGTAAACTGTCTATACACATTTCAAAATAAGGAATAAGTGAATGGATAGAGCATGTGAAAGCAAAGAAACCCAACAAGGCACTCACAATAACGCCATCACCACAAGAACCAAGCTCCTTTAAACGAGTTGCCACATTTATTTAGATAGAATTTCCATGGGAATATTTCCTCCTTGGGTCATGGGAAAAGCAAACAACGAAAATACAAAGAACCTGATATCTCCTTAGTGGCATTATAATTAAAAAGAGGATTATCCGTGGGGATTATGCATGGTAACATTATCATGTTAAAATAAATCCAATTATACATTTGTAAAAGCTCAATGAGCGGTCAGGTTTCTCTATAAAGAAGCAGCAAACAGCTCTGTCAATTATATAAATCCCCAGGTAATTTGCTGAGCACACAATAGAGCAAGCTATGGCTGCTTTAAAGAGTAGTTTGTTTTTCTGATAAATGACGCCCTAAGCATTTATGATTAGTTACAATAGCTTAAAAATCAATATGACCCCAATTCATCAGGTTAGATTATTGTAATTTAACTATAATTTTATGGTTTGGGTCACCACAACATGAGGAACTGTATTAAAGGGTCACAGCATCAAGGAGGTGAGGACCACTGTATTAGAGCAACCAACCAACAGGGAAACCTTGTCTGGCTTCCTTTGAGGAGGGATTTAGAGTCTGTTCTGAGGAAAGACAGGACTTGCAGGAGTGACATTTCAAATGTCAGTGCCTTAGGATCTTAGGGTTTTTTGTTTTTTTTTTTGTTTTTTTTTTTTTTTAGTAATGTAGACTCTTGGGTCCCATAGAGTTTAGCTCACCAGATGCGACCCTAGTCATACCCAAAATGGTGCTCATGCTAAAGGACTCCCAGCCACAATTTAAGATAGCCCTTTCAACAATTTCACTGAAAACCCATTCCTTCTACTTTTTTCATTTTCATGCACTCAGGTACAAAGATGGAAGAGAGATGAAAAATGTCTCGTTTCAACTTTTCCATGATTTTAAATTTTAAAAATTTAAATATTGCAATTAAAATATACACATGTAATACAGATGATGTATGTATTACAGTGAAAGTTTAGGACTTTGACCCTAGACTTTGCCAAGACCCCATATTCATTTCCTATTGTCATAGCACAGCTGCTTTTATTCTAAAGGTTTTGTAGCCAGAAGTCCAAGTGGGTAGGAGTGGATTCTTTGCTTGGGTCAGATATTGATCGATGAGGCTCTAATCTGGGGGTTCTGAGGAAGTACTCATACAGATAGATAGTCAGCATTCTGTACCCTGAGTTTTAATAGAATTGAGTTGTATCTCTGGGGCACCCCACATTTGTTGCCTAAGTGATAATACTCATGTTTCTAGTTCTCCCCACACTTCTGGTCCCTCTGGTCTCCACCCTGAACAGCTGAATGATTATCTTTCTTTTGATTAGTTTAAAGTCAGCTGACTAATAGTTTTAATTACAGCTTTGAGATCTGTAACTCGAAGCATACTTCAGGGGTGGTAGCATATCATAGTTCTGGGCTTGAGAACACTGTTGGGCTTCAACATGAGAATGAAGGCTCACATGTTCAAGGCTTGGGCTGTAGATGCCAGTGATATTGAGATGCCTGGGCTCTGGGGTCTCTTAGTCCATGAATGACTTTATGGATAGGTTCAGACTGAGATCATGTTACAAGATGTGGCAGACACTTAGAGAGTCCTGGTTGGAGTAAGTAGGTTATCGGACGCTTTTGAGAATTTTTGTCCCTGACACCTTCCTGCCCCTCCTCTCTGGCTGCCACGAGATGGGCAAGTTCGTTTGAGTACACACTTCCTCTGCCAGAAAGCTTTATCTCGGTATAGTGATGAAACCGATTGCTACATACTTCTGAAACCCCCGATCAAAATAAGTTATTTCCTTTCTGCTCCTGCTACTATCTATTTGCTGTTTGCTGTTTGCTGTTTGCTGGTTGCTGGTTGCTGGTTGCTGTTTGCTGTTTGCTGGTTGCTGTTTGCTGGTTGTTGGTTGCTGTTTGCTGGTTGTTGCTGGGTGCTGCTGGGTACTGGTTGCTGGGTGCTGGGTGCTGGGTGCTGGGTGCTGGGTGCTG
This sequence comes from Rattus rattus, assembly GCF_011064425.1. Taxonomy (NCBI): domain Eukaryota; kingdom Metazoa; phylum Chordata; class Mammalia; order Rodentia; family Muridae; genus Rattus; species Rattus rattus. The sequence goes on from NC_046168.1 coordinate 64,944,592, forward strand.
GGTGCTGTTTGCTGGTTGCTGGTTGCTGGGTGCTGTTGTTTGCTGGTTGCTGGTTGCTGGGTGCTGGTTGCTGGGTGCTGGGTGCTGGGTGCTGGGTGCTGTTGTTTCCTGGTTGCTGGTTGGAGATACCCTGATCAAAATTGCGCCAAGGAACTTGATGTTCCTAATCAGCAGTAAGTGGTATAACAATATCGTAAGTGGTATAACAATATCGACACACATACCCTGTCCTCTAGCATCCTCCTTTCTCTCCTACCTAGTGGTGGGGGGTTGGAAGGGATAAGGGAGGAGAAGGGTAGTAGAAATAGCCAAAAGTCCAGTTACCTTCCCTCCTTTAAACTGTTTCTCTGAGCCATTTGTCACAGCACGAAACACTAACTGACAGAAGCAGGGAATCTTGGAAGGCACTTTGAAACTCTGTCTACTCCCAATCCCACTGTTTTCCATGTAGTTTTCGTATCTCTAATCAAATATTGCCACAGAAAGATCTAGAAAGAATGAGTTCTTTCTTGCATTGTTCACTTGCTTAAACACACACTTTTTTTTTTTAATTTGACCTGAGCAAATATATCTTTAAAATATACCCTGGACCCAGGGTTAAGAGAATTAAAATCATAATTAAATTTCAAATCCTTTCAGTTTCACCGGAACTCACCATTAACTATAGAGTTATTGGCAATGAGCTTTCAAACTATAATGATGTGAGCTGCTACCTCGAGCCCAACGTCTTTCAGTCAATTGGAACTGGAATTTGGGATGGGAGTACTTCTGGCCACTTTGCAGCAGGTTTTCCAGAGAACGAGTCTCACTGTCACTGTGGAATCCTAAATAGGCTTCTCCCCCAGGATCCTTCCAAGCTCTGGAAATATCCATCAGTCCTTAGACACAATCCAAGAATTCTTGTTTTCTGGGTTTTTACAAACTGTCAGTTTCGATTTTTATTGAGCAACAAGAAGTGGAGTTGTTTATGGGAACAAACAAAGCCGGCAAGCACGCTTTCCAAATACTGGATCTTTCCATTCACGTAACTAAATGAAGTATCTCTGCTATGCCGGGAAGAGAGCAGGCCTGTGGAGCATGCGCCTGGAAGGATCTGGATTTAGAGTGCCTCCCTTAGGTCATTTCTTTCAATCAGGCCTATTTAGAGTCTGTTTACTTTTTAAATCTCTAGGGTAAATAAATTAGGTACAAATTGTAATTCCCTTGTGGTAGAATAAGCTGTAAAAGAAGGAATAAATTAGAGGCCGGAACTCTATGGTAACTCTTCATTCTCACTCAACACCCCTAGCGGTTCTTTGCAAGAGTTTACAGACATGGAGACTGGAACCTCCCTCCCTGAGCCCAGCCCTGTCATGAGACGGCAGCAGAACTTTCTGTAATGTGACTAGCTAGAAAAGACTGGTGGTGTGGGATCCACTGAGGGGGCCAACCACCAAACCCTGAGGCCCTTGCCCGTCCTAACTGAACGAAGAGCTCTTTACGTGCTGTTCTCTCTCCATAGCCTGGAGTTCCCAACCGTACGTTGAGATATAACCACTGTCGCTACTGAGTTACACTTGATGAGGTAAGCCCATGGATAGTGGTGAGGTAAGACCACGGACAGTGGTGAGGTGAGCCCACGGACACAGCTGAGGTAAGCCCACGGACAGTGTGAGGTGAGCCCACGGACAGTGGTGAGGTGAGCCCATGGACAGTGGTGAGGTGAGCCCACGGACACAGCTGAGGTAAGCCCACGGACAGTGGTGAGGTAAGTCCACGGACAGTGTGAGGTAAGCCCACGGACAGTGGTGAGGTAAGTCCACGGACAGTGTGAGGTGAGCCCACGGACAGTGGTGAGGTGAGCCCACGGACAGTGGTGAGGTGAGCCCACGGACAGTGGTGAGGTGAGCCCATGGACACAGCTGAGGTAAGCCCACGGACAGTGGTGAGGTGAGCCCACGGACAGTGGTGAGGTAAGCCCACGGACAGTAGTGAGGTGAGCCCATGGACAGTGTGAGGTGAGCCCACGGACAGTGGGGAGGTGAGCCCACGGACACAGCTGAGGTAAGCCCACCGACACAGCTGAGGTACACCCACGGACACTGCTGAGTGTACGCCCACAGAAGGGCTTTTCTGCCACCTTGCTGAAGAGGCTCCTCTCCTAGTGGGATCAACCAGAATGCCTTCAAATAGGGATGTCCCCACCAGGTTTTGACAGATGTTATAGAAACTGATCCAAACCATTCACATCCACTAAATGCTGGTAGGCCTGTGATTACAGAAATTAGTCCTGGCTGCCCATCCCTGTTCCTCCAAGTTTTTGTCTCCTTCTGTTTATTGCCTTAGTGATAGTCATCTAAATTCAAGGGGTTTGTCTTTGGAGGGGCATGCTTTAATTATATTTATTGAGGTTCATAGCCAATCACTGGCTCTTTTTCTTCTAATGACTGTTCTCTCTCTTTATCTATCTCTTTATCTACCTGTCTGTCTGTCTATCTATCTATCTATCTATCTATCTATCTATCTATCTATCTATCTATCTATCATCTATCTCTCTATCCTTTTATCTATCATCTATCTATATCTATCTCTATATCTATCTTTCTCTATATCTAACTATATTTCTATCTACCTGTCTGTCTATCTATCTATCTATCTATCTATCTATCTATCTATCTACCATCTATCTCTCTATCCTTTTATCTATCATCTATCATCTATCTATATCTATCTTTCTCTATATCTATCTTTCTCTATATCTATATATCTATCTACCTGTCTGTCTGTCTGTCTATCTATCTATCTATCTATCTATCTATCTATCTATCTATCGATTTTTGAGTCAAGTCTCTTTCTATAGCTCAGGCTGCTCTGGGGTTCACTCCCACTCTATGGTCAGAGCTGACTCACACTAGCTATCTCCTCTCTTTAGCCTCCCACATGCTGAGATTTACACATACGCCAGCAAACCCGAGCCATATTGCTGCCCTCTGTCCCCTTTCCTCTGATCATTGATGTTAGATGTGAGACCCAGAGACTTGAGTGTGTTAAATAAGTGCCCTTCCATGGAGCCACACCCCTACCCCTGTTTGCGTTTTAACTGGATCTCCTGACCCATCGGTAAGAATGGAAGGAATTGTTCTAGCAGGGTTGAGCTCTTTTCCTGCTCTGTGCGATAACCATAGGCAAATCACTGTCAGTCATAACAGTCAAATATTAGTGTAAGGAATTCCCCAGTATAGCATGGCTTTTCTGTTGTGCGGGCTAGTGCCATGCCAAAAAAAAAAAAAAAGAACTATAGTTCAAAGTACAGAAACTATCTAGTTGAGTCTTCTCATTTCACAGATTAAGAAAATGAGGTTCAAATAATTTTAATGAATGACCCCAAACTCATATGAACTTGAAAATTTAATAACAGAGGTTTTTTTTGCGAGGAAGTCATGATCACGAATACAAGATGTTTCTGACATTATTTTAAACACATGTCCCATAGTCAGGCTTTGCCCAGAACTGGCATTTGCTTGCATTCCTATCAAAGCATATAAACTTCCAGGAAATGAAAGCTTTGCCTCATCCTTTGATAGAAATGGAATTCTGGAGAAAGGTGGTATTTGAAGTTCCTCACTTACGCTTACGGATTGGCTAGTCCCTGCTCATTTTTATTGAGTGTTAAGCTGGCGATGAGGCTGTGTTAAAAACAATGTCCACGGTATCACCTATCTCACTATGCTGTCTGTTGATGTGTGTAACAAGGAAGGCATTTGCCCAACATGGGAGTCAGTGCAGATCAACTGAGGATGTCTGTCAACCAAAATAATGATAACTTTTGGGCTCTCCCACAGTCATCAATAAGGATATATTTATTTTTTTAACCATAAGCTTCAGTTATACCGGCAGTTAGGATTGTATTCCAGATCTTTTTATTTTTAGTAGAGGCTAAATTATTATGTGACTACATCTCAAACTGCAGCCAGATGATGTCTACTATTGTATATTTGGCTTAACCAAACTAAATTCCAGTTTCCCATAAGAGCACAATTCTCCCGTCCAAGTATTAACCAGGCCTGGCCCTGCTTAGCTTCCAAGATCAGAATAACAACAGAAGTTTGAGCTGAGGACAATGCTTTCCTGCAGGAATAGTTAGAAATCCTGGAAGCATTTTTTTTTTAATTGTTACAACTGCTGTGGGGGAGGGCCCTGCTGTCACGAAGTAGGTAGAAATGGAGGTTCTGCTAAATATCTTATGACACACCGGACAGTTTCCACAGAAAGGATATGGTTCCGAGTGCCTACCGCGCTGAAGCTGGAAGCCCGATCCAAAGCGAGAATAGTGCTTTAGAATTCTCCATGGAAGCTGTGAAACCCACATTTAGGGTCATATGCTAATCATGACGATTCAGGAGTAAGAGAAGCCCAGGAGCAATATGTTTAAACTGCAGTATAAGAACAGTGGAATTTCCACAGGAGCTCTTATTTACCCTGCCCAGTCCTGGTGTCTTTCTCACTGACATTTTCTCGGTTAGATTTGCTGTCTAACAAGTCATCTAAACTCCAGATCTTTCATCAGTAGACACTGCTCTCATGCTTCAGGGTCACTAAACGGTTGCTCCACGTTGGACCCAGCAGATGGCCCTGTTTCAGGCAGCAGGACTCACGGGGCTCAGCACCTCTTTGGACTCGGATTTGGATCTGCTCCGTGTGTGTTCTTTCACCCAGACCGAAGACACTCCAGCTGTTCCTGAAAGGTACTGCAGATGTGCAGGTCAGGGAGCAGACACCAGCAGGCCTGTTTTGTTTTGTTTGTTCGTCTTTTGTGTTCCCTGTGTGCTGGAGGTCAAACCCAGGACTTCATGCATGCTGGGTCTTCACTCTGCCCGCAGAGCTACATCCCTGGCCCCTCAGGTTGAGCATCTTAAAGCCAAGACTCCCATAGGCGACACTCCCTTCTTCCCACATCACAGCCCAAAACAAGTCACATGGTCTAGCCGGCATGGCTCAGTGGAAAATTACCTCTGCAAAATCACATGGCAAAGAGTGTCACAGGTGTGTCATAGCAGAAATATAGACATGCATAGCCGTTTCTTTCCATGATGTCAGAATTTATTTATTAAATAACCAAGTTATGTCAGTTTTGTTGACCTAAACTTGCCAAGGAATTGCAATTTCACTTGATATTTGCCTTTAACAACCACAGGTTCTGGTATTCTAATTTTAATAATTAATATTAATTTTTCAATCATACACCATGCTTCATGGACTAGCATGAGTAGGTATTTACTGCTGAATCTGATAAAGTGACTTCAATTTCTGAACCTCTGTGGTGGAAGGAGAGAGAGGACTCTTACCAGTTGACCTCTAACCTCCATATGCATGCACATGAAAAATAAAAATGAAAAACTTAAAAATATACACTCTACACACTGTGGGTGTAAGAGAGAGAGTGTGTGAGAGACAGACAGACAGAGACAGAAACTTGCCAGGAAAGGGCTAAAGAGTCTTTGGAGCTCAGAGAGGACTTCTTGAAGCTGGAGGCAGACACAGGAGGAAGGTGAGTCTGCTGGGGGACTGGATAAGAAGTAACTACATGCCTCTGTCTGAGTCAGTTGGTGGGTGGGGCCTCTCAGAGGACAGCCATGTTAGACTCCTGTCTGTAAGCATAATAGAGCATCATTAATAGTGTGTCAGGGATTGGTGGCTGGGAGGGGAACAATGAGCGGGATGTAAAGTGAATAATTAGAGAGTAACTCCAGACACGGAGATGCTCAGCTGCAGAAATACCAGGCCCAGTTGGCAGGCTCCTTTGAGGGTCAGTGTGAAATTGTTGTGGTAAATTCTCCAACCCAGACAGGACCTGTGCAATGAAAACGCAACTCAAATAATATGAATACAAGCTGAGCGCCAAGATTGGGCAGATCTACCACTGCATTACTCTATTCCCCAGCTAGGAGATCCCTTATAACTTGTGTTTTCTCCAGGCCACGTGCTTCATCTCCATCTTCCTTCCACCTCTTCTTCCTCTCTCTCTCTCTCTCTCTCTCTCTCCAACTCTTGAGCTCCATCTTCCCTTCCCCTGCTCAGTCACTGGGCTCTCACCTTTATTTTATAAGTTAAAATGGAGAGAAGGTTCTGATGAAGTCACCTGAGTATGTAATTCACTCCTCAGCCTAGGCAGCCCCTCTTGGGGAAGCAGAATTAGCATCGAAATACAAACAGCACCAGGGCAACCCACCTGAAGTCAGCTGGATGTCATAGGTCGGGGAAGCTACACTGGAATTGGAGCCTGGGGACAGAGGCAAGAGCCCTGCACTGTGGCAGTCTTTCAGAACAAGAGGACGTGTGTCATGTGTCATGTCCTCATGACAAGAGGACAGGTAATGAGTTACCTGTTACGAGTTAGTGTCCCTGCCACATCACAAGTGGTCTTGGAATCTCCTTCACAGTGACAGAGAAGCCCATGTGTTTGGCGTTCCTGGTAGCAGCTGTTGTACTTACAGGTGTCCCCAGTGACACAAATCCGTAATCAGTTTATGTCTCCTACCATGCTAGCACGTGGTGGCTGCTTGCTCGTGTGAACAAGCTATAGCTAGAGTCCATTCTTCCTTGGCACTGTTATTCAACATGGAGTTACTCTGGTCAAGGCTGTTGTTTTATAAAGTAGAATAACTCAAGGTGAAGCATAGCTAGAAAGCTGCTGCTGTTCCATCAACACAGTGTAACCTGTGACCACACTACGACTCATCCCCCTTACCCCACTAAAGTGCGTAGTAAGCAATTCCCATACAATAACGTATATGTCTATATTTAATTTGATTTGATTTTTAACACGTGCTTGGAAAATCATATACAAGATTCAATGTCCCTTGATCATATCTACTTCAAACTGCCCCTGGCCTCTCCGGAACACATCTCCTTTCAATCTTTAGGTCCCTTTCAGGAGCTTTTGGGTGCTGATGGCTGCTGTGACAGGGAGAATCACTTGTTTGGAGGAGTGGTCACTTGTAACTTGCCCATGCCCCAGCGGATGACCTAAGAACTATCTATGTATATAGGAGAAGCAACAAATGGACTCTGTATAAAAATGTATTTTATAAACAAAATGTTAACAGCGGTCAAAATAATCTTATATGCTTCAGTCCTTGACCTCGTTACCCGAACCAATTTTGTCATCACCATTTGTCAATCTTGAACCATTTGTAGTACATATCTTTAAAATAATTAAGAAAACAATTAAAGATAATGGGAGTGTATTCTACATTCTTTCTGCTAGTAAAAAATGTGATGGGGCAGCCATTTCTAGTAAGGATAATGAGAATAGGGGCCAGAATTCACAAGTGCCAACAACAACAACAAAAATCACACAATTCCTTAAAGGTTGTACCTACTGTACTTATTATCTTGCAATTTAAAGTAATCTATGATACTTTCCAGTTAATTTTTTTTTTTTGTCTAAGAACTGACAGGATGATAAATGCTCTGTTTGGTGATCAAACAGCTAGACCAAGAGACATATTACAGCTTTAAATCAAGAAATCTGAGAGCTCACGATGGCACAGCTTTCTGTTGAAAGTTCTGTGGGGGCCGCATACAGTGTTCTACATGACACGTGTCTGTAGACCTCTGCTTGACCACTTCAGAGGCGGCGGTGCGTTTGTGGATGGGGTTCAAAGTGTAAGCAGTTCCAGATTGTTTAGGGACTTAAGTTCTCAATGTTTACCGGCCTCTCACTCACTGCAGACTGACATTGATAAGAGTTAAAAGAAGCGTGCAAACCGGGAGGATTTGCTTCCTGGGGCTGCCCGAAGAAGGGCCACAGTCAACAGCTTAAAACAACACAGGAGGTCACCATTACAGCGTAGCAAGTAAGAATCTGAAGCCACACTGTCAGCAGGAAGATGCTCTCGTGAAAGTGGCAAGGGACAAGTCTCCCTGGCTTCTTCAGTCCTTGGCATTTCTTTTCCTAGGTGTATGTGCATGGGGTATACATATGCATGTGTGCATGGACACACACATACATACATACCTACACATACACACATACACACACACACATACTCACAGATGTGTAGCACACACATGTGCACATGTATATAGAGGCCAGAGATTGACACCGGGTATCTTCCTTGACTGTCCTCCACTTTACTGGCAGAATCCCTAACTGAACCCAGGACTTTCCGGATTCCCTGGGGATCTATTATCTCTGTCACCCAAGGGAGGGTGAGGTTCCAGGCAGATCACACCTGTGGGTGTTGCGGGGAGGAATTCTGGCCCTGATGTCTGTTTGGCCTGCAGTAAGCCATCTCCCCAGACTTCCGTCCTTGCTCCTTCTTTGCTGGCGGATGCAGCCCTGCAATCTGCACATGTTGACACATGGCTGCTCCTCCTTGTGTGTTTTCCCTCCTCCCTGTGAGGGCACCAGTCAACTCTATTCAGGTAACATGCTACCCCAGTGTGCTTGATTTTAACTAATTCCATCTGCAATGGCCCCATCTCCATAGACGTTCCCATCTAAGGATACTAACGTGTCTTTCTGAAGGACACATCAGGAAGAAGAAAGTCCTTTAACTACAATAGTCTGTCTGGGCATTTGTTCCTAAGGCTTAGCTGGAAACAACGAATAAATAACAAAAGTATGTCCCTGCACTTCTGGAACGGCTTTAATTAACATCATGATGGAAAGTTCCCTTTGGTCACTCAGCAACCCAAATTCTGTTGGAATTCCAAACTTCAAGAACATCACATCAGCAGTCTGAGAGTGTAGCATCTACATATGATGACCCCGACATCAGAAAGATAACCTCTTAAATTGATTACCATGTTTTGGGCACCCGACCATTTAGATCTTCTCCGTCTTTTAATGTGACTGATACCACCCACTGTCATGGCACTGTATGTCACAGGGAGCTACAACCATTAAAACCCAGTTTCTTTAACACATTGTACACTGTCTGCTAATTGAACCCATTTTTATTCCAAATGAGCCAAAAGGGAAGAAGATACTTCCCAGATCAGGGCTTTGTTTAGAAAAGCTTATCCCAGTGTATTTCAACTGCAGGTCAACTCTCAAAGTCCCTAGTCATCAAAGAGTATATTTTAACTGTGGACTTTCTAGCGTTTTTTTCTTCATATCATTCTTGATAAGAAGTTTGTGAGTATTCTGAACTTTCAGATATATTTATATAAACCCCAGAGCTCACTGGTTAATCGATTGTCAGCTAACAAATCAATTACAGACAGACATGGTCTGCAGCTGAACTTTGCATGCATTCTCTGAACATCTGTGCTTGTAGAACACTCCTGCAGTACGGGATCTGTAGTATTTTGAAAATGCTAACTGTGTAGGGTTAGAAAGATGACTTACTAGTAAGAGCACCAGTAGAAGGGGAAGCCCTTGGTCCTGCCAAGACCGAATACCTAGTGAACGTGATTGTTGGGGGGAGGGCGGTAATGGAGGGAGGATGGGGAGGGGAACACCGATATAGAAGGGGAGGGGAGGGGTTAGGGGGGGATGTTGGTCTGGAAACGGGAAGGGAATAACAATAATAGAAATGTAAATAAGAAATACTCAAATTAATAAAGATAAAGAGAAAGAAGGAAAGAAAGAAAGGAAGGAAGAAAGAAAGAAAGGAAGAAAGAAAGATGGCTTAGCAGTTAATAACATCAACTGCTCTTCCCCAGGTTCTGAGTTCAATTCCCAGCAACTATATGGGGGTTCGAAACCATCTGTAATGGGATCTGATGCCCTCTTCGGGTGTGTCTGAAGACAGTGACAGTGTATTTACATACATGAGTCCATCATCTCTTAGCCAATAACTCAGAGGACCCTTGCATTTTCTCCTGCTCACATAGGTTGTTACTCTCCCTGTGCAAAGCAAGTCTGCCTGTATCCTGTACGAGAGCGAGGATTATGTGTGATTATAAATAACATCCCCAGACACTACCCACCCCCCATGAGCATATTCCAGGAAAACATTTGGGAGCGTCAAGGAAGATGAGTAAGCAGAAGTAACCTTGGCCAGCTCTGGTAACTGTGAAAACAGACGTCTCAGGTCCCACTGCCGAGGTTTAGCCCTGCGCCAGGGAGCTGCTATGAGAATCATTGTTTCACTCCTCTGTGCTCTGAAAGTATATTGTATACACATGCACATACTCTCTCTACCAAACAAAGTAAATGAAGGAGTCATCTGGCTCTCACCACCGAATTATATGAAGTGTTAGGAAACCTTTGGATTGCATTCCTAGATGGGGAGATGAGAAAGGATTGCTTCAGAACACCTCAACCCGCTCGCCAAGACTGCCAGCTAAAGTTCTGAGCAGGACAGAGGATGACAGCCACCCTCTTGTTGACCTTGAGGGATGGGACAAGGTAAATATTCTATAGGTTACTGTTATCCTTGAAAATGAGAAGTGGCAAGCCCAAGAAGAGGGGCAGCCTGCAGAGACAGTCACCACAGAGCACCAGAGCACAGGAGCCTCCCTCCCTCTCCGTCCGTGCTCCCCCATGGTGCTCACCATCACCTCTGGCAGACCTCTCCCAGATTACAGAAACTTCCCAGTGGGGAACAGGCCACCTCCAACAATCACAACACCTCATTAAGCCCTCCCTTCCAAAGTCCTCTCCTACTCAGGCTTCTAGTGGAACTGTGCCAATTAGGAAAGCCACTGATAGATTTTTAATTCTATTTCCTCTCCCTCCCCCAGACTGAGACTCTCTGGTGAGGCAGCTGAGCAGCAAACAGCTTCAAGGAGGGTCTAGAAACCCACAAGCTATCTGGAGAAACAGTTGTTGGCTGGGCCATGAGACTGATCCAGAATCACAGAGACAGGGTTCAGTCCCTACTTTGTGTAATCCTTGACTGTGGTCGTACAGTGAGTTATGGCCCCTTATCTATGTGTCTATGTAGATTACTTTGCCTATCCAGTGAATTGGCTTTCCCAGCCTCTGCTGCAGTTGTGGTTAGTTCTTGGCCTATGTCTTAGTCAGGGTTTCTATTCCTGCACAAAACATCATGACCAAGAAGCAAGATGGGGAGGAAAGGGTTTGTTCAGCTTACACTTCCACATTGCTGTTCATCACCAAAGGAAGCCAGGACTGGAACTCAACCAGGTCAGGAAGCAGGAGCTGATGCAGACACCATGGAGGGATGTCACTTACTGGCTTGCTTCCCCTGGCTTGCTCAACTTACTTTCTTATAGAACCCAAGACAACTACCAGGGATGGCACCACCCACAATGGGCCCTCCTACCCTTGATCTCTGATTGAGAAAATGCCTTACAGCTGGATCTCATAGAGGCCTTTCTACAAGGGAGGCACCTTTCTGTGGTAATTCCAGCTTGTGTCAAGTTGACACACAAAACTAGCCAGTACAGTCTAGCTTACCCATTTCTTTTAATTGACCAATATTTTGTATTTTAATTGACCAATAAAAGACAATGTAATATTTTTGCACAAATATAGAGACATATGTCAATCAATGTAGAATATTTGAGCTATCTATCATCTTAAACACTTATTATTTCTTTGTGATAAGAACATTGAATGCTCTTCCTCTAAGCTACTTTGATTGGTGTAGCACAACACTCTTAACTATGTCCACTCTCTCGCTCCCTCACATCTCTAACTCTGCAATTCTGTTAAGTCCTTGGTCTTAGGGCAGCTCCATACCCACTCAAACTTCTGCTGTCTGTGTTTCTTTCCCAGCTGTAGCCTGAAACTCCCACAGGCTGAGTTGATAGCAAAGAATAAGATGGTAAAACCCAGAAGGCAGGGCAGGACACTGACCTGTATTATGGCCTCCAGTACAGCTGTGGGTAGGGTTATAGAGATGAGTCAGGAAAGTGAGAGCACTGTACCTGGTCCCTCCACTTTTATACCCAGAACAGCTAGCCTCCCTTACTGCTACTGCTATGATGGTGGTAAGAAATCAGAGGGACCTTTTGCAGATAGCTTCATATAATTTGATCTTCTTCTTTAATCATGGTGAAGATGGAGATGTTTAACAATTAGGAAGCATACATCCTATACAACAAAGGCCACAATTCATCTATAGTGAATAATAAGTTGGTTTCCTTCATTATGCAACAACTATTCATTGGAAACACATAGTACAAAAGGCCTGTGTAGAATATTAAAAGATGCATATAGGGTCCCCTCTCCTAGATTTTCCTTTGTCTTTTTGCTTTGTTTAGTTTTATCTTTTGATTTTTGAGACAGGGCCTATCAGCCCTGACTATTCTGCAGTTCACTATAAACACCTGTTCTTAAATTTTAAACTCAGACCAGCTTTGTTTACATGGACTTCCTTCTCCTCTACATCTGTTTGAGGCTGTCATGATTGTGAAAATGCTTGTGGCTATCCATTTTCATTTGCCCACAAGATCTCTCAGCTCTCGGAATCTCCAAGATGGCTGCTGTAATTATGTACACAGCCTGTGGTCACAGAGCTTGGCAAAGCTGTCTGGTCATGTAGGGACAGCCTTTTGAACCTTGGTGTCATGAATCACCCTACTTAGCTAATTTATTTTGAGCAGCAAGAAATCTCTGAAAGAAAAAATGTTGAATGAACTTTAGACCATTTCCTCTTTTTTTGGGGGGGGGGGGAAACCCAGAGCTCATTTGAGGCAAAGCATAGGCTTTCTTGTTGGCGACTCAGCCTGCTACAAGACGCCCGTGGGCTTGAGGTTATCAAGACCTATCAGTGAAATTCTACTGAGAGATCTAAGGGAGATTCCTGCAGGGTCTGGACAGTTATCCTGCTGAAAAGCCTTTTCAGATAAGAGACTTAAGGAGGCATCCAGATAGATAGATAGAGCTGGCCCTGGGTGTTCCTGGAGCAAATGGTTTGCCTTCAATCCAGACTCTACCACTCAAAGTAGTTGTCCTTCCCAGGCCCGTACTTCCTCCTTTGGAAGATGGGATTGATATTTCTTACCTCATGAACTTATTGTGAGAACTGACACTGAACATAACCGATCATTTGGCACAGTGCTAGGATTGCCAGGACTGTTTTCCGAGGTTTGGAAAGTCACAAGCTTACCGAACCGGGAAGACAGGGCATACTAACTTCCCAGAGCATGAAGAGTGGGAGAGTAATCCTCAGCCTGGCAGTAGATAGCATATCACAGTGAGATAATAGTCTTTGGTGACATCCAGACCTCTGTAGGGGAAAAGGCCCCTCTTCTGGGAAAGCGTAGACTGACCGGTAAAGACTTGGAAGAGGACTTGCAATGTGCTTTGAGCTCCATTTGATCTTGGGAAGGATAAATGTCTTTCTAACATGGGATATTTTTCTATACCAAAGTTCCTCTCACAGGAGCAGCATAAAAGACCTACAGACAATCCTGCTGTTTGTTGTAGCTCTTGACCTCGTGTTTCTGAGAAGTCAAGGCAGGAGAGAAGCCATCGCCCCCTCAACAGGTTTATACACCACAGCTGCCAGCACTGAGGAGATACCTATCATTGAGAAGGGCACTTTCCTGGGTTCACAGGCACATTCATCCCCAGAGAGCTCACCCGATGTCACCCTTGGGTGGCTTCCTATGGTTGTGATGCTATTCGACACACCTAGACTTATTAACTATTCACAGATTTGAGAACAAGTTTTTGGCCTTCAGAGAAAGAAAATAGTTTGCACAAGAATGGAGCTAGTTTAGGTAGTTCGAGTCACTTGACCCCTTTCCTTTGAGACTTGACTGAACACTGCGAGTGTTGTTTTGCAAGCTGTGAGAAAGACATGAAGTTAGAATTCCAAGGCTGTCACAGTGGTGCAGCGTCCCTTGGAGCCGCAGGCATTTGTGTGTTGGGGTCACATGCAGGGATCTGTGGTCACTGTGGTCTTTTCGGGGTGCTGATCTTTCATGCTGGTGTTAGCAGAGGGGACGTCCCATGGTAGGCCTGGATTCTTGTGATTTCACTAAGCTGCCCTGGTGTCCAACTGGATCACCTCACTTCGCAGCTCATCTGTAAAGGAGGCATCCTAAAGAGGAGGGTGAGGCTGCAGCCACTGCTGATTGGGAGTCCGACTTCTCCGCTGTGCTGGGCTGTGCTCCCACCATGGAATGGGTGTCTACTGTGTAGCCCTTCACTTATGCACTTGAAGTGATCACTTTGCCAACACGAGGGAGCAAGCCCCAGCCCAGATACTTCTAGGAAACTGAAGATGTTTCCTGGCCCTTTCCATTTTGAGTCCAAATTCCCTCTCTCCCTCCTTCCCTTCCTTTCTTCCCTCTTCCTTCTTTCCTTTGCTTCTTTCTTCAAAAATTTTATTGTGATTGTGTGTGTGTGTGTGTGTGTGTGTATTTTTCTGAGGTGATGACTTTCAATCAAACAAAGCAGTCCTGAGAGAAGTTTCTTTATCAGACGGTCCCTGTCATTTTTCGTTTACTAAGATAAAGAGATCTAGATTGGCAAAGTGGCTCAGCAGATAAAAATACTGGTCATTAAGCCTGATGAGCCTGGGACACACTTGGTGGAAGGAGAGAACTGACTTCCACAGCTTTTCCTCTGACTTCTACATATATGTCATGGTACGTGTGTGTGTGTGTGTGTCTGTGTGTGTGTGTGTGTGTGTGTGTGTGTCTGTGTGTGTGTGTACTGTCTTGCTCTCTTTCCACCCTGTGGGCTCTAGGGATTAAATTCGGGTCATCATTTTTATCCACTGAGAAATCTCAAAGACCCCAGGGTCCTTCCTCCTTTCCTCCTTTCCTCATTTTCACGTAATTTTCCTCTTTCTATGTAACAACATGTTAAAGATGACCATTTTTCTAACTGTACTTAGGTTAGTTCAGATGTGAGGCTCAAGTGTGAGGCAGACCCCAAGACTCTGGGAAGTCAGAACCACAGATGGGCTCTGACAGAGCTTGGTGCTGGAAGAGCCTCAAACGTGCTTTGACCAGAATCCATGCATCTCTTCGGTATCACTGTTTGTTTCCTCATAAAGTCCAACAACTGATAACTGTTTTCTTTCTTTTTCTAGATAGGGTCTCATTATGTGTAGCGTTGGCTGCACTGGGACTCTATAAGTAAATGATGTTGGCCTTGAAATTTGCTAGCCTCTGCCCCTTGAGATTTAAAGGTGTATGCCACAGTGCTCGATGATAACAATTTCTTTTTTCTTTCTTTCTTTCTTTTTTTTTTTTTTTTTTTTTTTGGAGCTGGGGACTGAACCCAGGGCCTTGCGCTTCCTAGGCAAGCGCTCTACCACTGAGCTAAAACCCCAACTCCGATAACAATTTCTTGAAAGGTATCAAAGTTTAGGGTTTTGGATAGATAGATGTCAAGGACAGATTTTAAATTCTTGAAGAGCATTGTGTCTTTACTATTATTATATACAGGGACAGAGAGCCAAACAGGCATTCCAAGCAGAAAACAAACAAACAAAAAACCCTCCTCAAAACTAAAAAATCTAACAATAACAACACAGGGAAAAAAAAACCCATACTGATCAAACAAACAAACAAAAACAACACCAACTCTAGTCTGGAAGCAGGAATTCTGAGCTCTAATTCCATGTTTTGAATAACATGTGACATGATCTTTCTAGGCATGACCAGAGGTGGGATAGTTCTAAATTTAAAATAACAATGTCCGCTTTGAAGACTTGCTTCCAATAACACATTGGAGTGTGTTCCCAGGAACTGGACTCAGAAAGCTGGGATACATCCAAACATGGCCTAAAAGAGCCCTGCTTTTTCTAGAAGCACCTGGAAATGGTCTGGCTAGGACAATTTAAAGTACTGCCAGCAGCGAGCATCCACACAGCTCTGGACTGGGCTGTGTACTGTGGATCAAGGAAGGGCTGTGTGGAGTGGCCATTGAAGCTGGAGCTGACGACCGTGCTGCAGGAGGGTAGGGTTTCATTCGTTTGTTTGTTCTTTTACACTAACAGAGAGGGGCATCACTCACATTACTTCCAGTCCCCACGTGTCTTAATGAGGGTTACTGTAGCTGCAACAAAAACACCAGGACCAAAAGCAATTTGGGGAGGAAAGGGTTTATTTTGCTCACAGTTCATCATCAAAAGCAGTGAAGGCAGAAACTCATTTAGGGCAGGAAGCTGGAGGCAGGAGCTGATGCAGAGGTCATGGAGGGGGAGTGGCTTACTAGCTTGCTACTTATGGCTTGCTCAGCCTAGTTTGGCTGATGGAGAGATGCTCTCCTTACTTATGGCAGGTGGGAGAGCTGGCCCCGAGGTTATGAGAGCAGAACTGTCCCTGCCCCTCTAGGCAGCACAACAGAGCTGGCCCTGCTGGCATGGGATGAGAGTAGAATAGCTGACTCTGCCCCTTGCTGGCCGTGGCATTGGGTGAGGTAGCCTGGGCAGAGCTGGAGATCTTGCCCCATGGAACAGCTAGTGGACTGACCAGCTCAGCTATCACCCACCCAAATCCAGGGTTTTGAATTGGTTCACCCCAACATCTACCCGGGTCCATCTACTTCTGGAGTTTGGGAAGGGGCTGGTTCTGCAGATGTAAAGCTGCAGGATCTCCATGACACAGGGCAACAAGAGGATCTCTGAGAGGAGTCCTGGTAAGGATCTAGTATTGATAATGTAGCAGAAGCCAGAGGCATTGAACCAGACCGATGACTCATTGCAATGATCATTTGCAAGTAAAGCAGTGTGGACAAAACCGTACACTGTGGGTCACACTGTGACACTCTGTGGCTTCCACAACAAGATTTTTTTTTCTTTTGTTGGGATGGGGGAGGTTGAAAAGGCAGAAGACAGGTATGAAGAGGAGATGAATAGGATTGGGGTGCATGATGTAAAATTTACAAAGAATCAATAAAAAGAAAGAATGAAAAAGTGAAAGGAAGGAAGGAAGAAAGAAAGAAAGAAAAAGAAAGAAAGAAAGAGAAAGAGAGAGAGAAAGAAAGAAAGAAAGAAAGAAAGAAAGAAAGAAAGAAGGAAAAGAAAGACAAATGCCTTACATCTGGATCTTATGAAGACAGCTTCTCAATTGAGGGTTCTTCCTCTCTATGACTCTAGCTTGTACCAAGCTGACTTAAACCTAGCCAGTGCGCCACCCGAGGGACATGTGCACCAGGCTCTAATACTGAAAAGCCAGATCAGATGGGAAAAGCTGCACAATGGGGCGGGGTGAATACAGGGCTCGAAGGCCATTGGCTCTATCTCCACAGAGGCCTCGGGAGTAGATGCCACTCTACCTAAAAGGAACTTGTCTTTCCCACCCTGCACCCCGTCATGGAAGGCTGGGCAAGTGTCTTTCTCTCTCCCTGCCTTTCTCTTATTTGGCCCATCAGTCACCTAGACCTCTTCATGACCCCCAAAATATCTAGGTCCCCGCTCATCCTCTATAACTGGACACAGCACTAGTCCAAATCACTTCTTGTCCAGCCTGTTCTATAGTTTTGACCCCACAATATATTTTCCCCTTCAGCCTTGTGGTCAGTAGGACAAAGGAAATATAGCATGAGCCTCACCACACAAGCAGGTAAAATTAATCTGAACAAATGGTTGAATCAGATGTTATCCAAAGTATCAGCCACGTAACAATTTAATTAGATAGCGCATGGATTTTTCTAGGTTAAGTTCTCAGAGTCTTGCAGGTGCACACCTGTCGCTGTGGACTGGCCTCACTGTGTGTTCTGAGTTGCCAGTGTTTCAGACTACCTAGCACATGTCTGCATGGTTCAGCGCTAGAGAATCTCCCAAAGTCTGTCTAGAACAATCCGGCATGCCTACTGTCTGCAAGAGAGGTTTCAGATGTCTCTTTACAACTAGTCATTCGTCACCCCACCCCTGTCCAGACACACCCTATGTTCTTACCACAACAAGCTGGGGCTCAGCCTTTGCCAGACTTGAAATCATGTCTTTGCACATCTTATTTTTCAGCCTTCACTGGACTCACCAACTCTTTGAAGCTGCTTTTTTATCCTAACCAATGAGAAGTGGGTAGGCTGAATCCCGTCTTCTAAATAGGCATGCATAGCTCCCCACAACATGCCAATATGTCACACTGTTAGCAAACGGACTCTAGACATCCCCAAGGCAAGAAGCTTCAGTGGGGGAGATCATTCTGGATCATGGATAGGACCATTGTCATTCTAAACATTCTAACAAGAGGGAAGGAAATACGGAGGCCAAGAAAGGGATCCAATGAAGAAAATGGCAGATGAGCTAAAATATTCTGTAGCTGCGTCTAAAGATGGAGTCAGGAGCTATGGATTACAAACACTCTTCTGAGGCCATGGTTCTTCTCCAGAGCCTTCAGGAGGAACTGGTTCTGTGATGCCTTGATTTTAGCCCTAGGAGACTGATTTTGGACTGCTGACTTGCAGAACTGTAAACTAACCATTTCGTTTAATTACATGCTAAGTTGGTTGTAACTTGTTTCATTTTTATACCCTTCTATTAGTTCTTGGAGAACTCTATACAATGTATCTTCGTTGGGCTTCTTCCCCAAATGCTTTCCAGACCCCTCTCTTCTTCTTTCACCCAACTCCCTGTCCCTTTTTTCTACCAAGGCCACTTTGTGCTGCCCAAGTATTCTTGGATGCATGTCCTTCCATTGGAGAGTGGTTAACTTAGCAGGGGCTACACATTCTTAACAAAAACTGACTTTCCCTTTCCCAGCAGCTAGCAAATGCTAGCTCCTTACCTAGGAGTGGGACTTCAAGCCCTGTCTCCTCTCCAAGCTGCTTTGATCTGACTCACACAAGTCTTGGGCATATATCACAACCACTGTGAATTCATATGCAAAGCTCATTTGCTGTGTCCAGAAGACACTTTCCCCCTGTAGTCATCTACACTCTGGCTCTCACACTCTTTCCATTCTCTCTTTCGAAATGATCCCTGAGCCTTTGGAAGCATGGGGTATGGTATATGTGTTCTGTTTAGGGCTGAACATTCTGAAGTCTCTTTTCTCTGAACCTTGGCCAGTTGCTGGTCTCCGTGTTAATCATCAACTATTGCTAATAGAAGAACCTCTGGTCAGGGTTGAGAGATGTATTAATCTATGGGTATGACAAGCCATAAGGAATTGATTTATACTATGTCTATTTAGCAGAATAAAAGTAGTTTTCTTTCTAGTTACTATTTCCCTCGCTAGGGTATTTGACCCAATATTGGTCTCAGCAATGGATTTCATTGTATGAAGTGGGCTAGAAGTCTAATCAGGAAGTAGTTTACTCTCACAACTTTTGTGTCACTATTTGCGCCAGTGAACATGTCTTGCCGGGCCAGTCATTGTAGTAGCTCTTGAAGTTCACAGTTGGGTAAGACTGGTGATTACTTTTCTCCTCTGGTAGCAAGCATAGCACTTCCCAGCACCATGAAACTTAGCCCCAGTAGGAGAGAGGAGGTTTTCTTTTCCTAGCTCCATATCCCTCACCTCTTGCAGACAGCACTGATGTGGCCATGGTTACTTTCTGTGATTTTTCTCTCTACTAGAATTTGCGGTCCAATTTTCTATATTAATTTCCTTTTCTGGTTGCCATGGAAGGCATGATTTGACAAAAGCAACTCAAGGAAGAAAGGGTTTATTTTGCTGTTTCGTTTATCGTATTCGAGGTACGAAGCATCACGGCAGGAAAGGTGTGGTACCCAGAGCACAAAGGGTGACAGTCACATGGTGTCTCCAGTCAGCAAGCAAAGATGGGTGAATGCCCCAGCTTGGCGGATTCCTCCCATCTCCCCCTTTTATTGCCACACACATTCAGGGTGGTTCTTCTCTGTTAAACATCATTGAAAAAAAAATGTATCTCCCAGGTGATTCCAGAGTCAGTCAAGTTGACAATGAAGACTTAGAATGAGCAAGAAACTGATTTCTCTCTCACTCCCTTCGGTCACTACAACACTCAGCTGTGCTGAGCATCTGGTCAACCTTCTTCACTTTTCCTAAAGAATGAATGAAGGCAGGGGGGGAACCTATTGCTTCCCTGCCTCCCAGTGGGAGAAGAGACAGTACCACCATGTCAATCGGTGCAAACCACACATGTCCGCTGACATCATAAAGAAGACGGAGCAGCCTCTGGGGCCAGCAGCAGGTGAGCAGAGGAGACACAGCTGAAAGGATCAAGGGGGCGAGAAGGAGTGGGGATCAGAGTCCAGGGCTAGGACAGCTGCACAGGTCAGGCCCAGGGGAGGTGTTTGAGACTTTGAAACCAGAAGCACGGAGCTTGTGGGCTGCTTTGGATTTGTGAAAACTTGGAAAATAAACAGAGTTCTAAGAAAAATATTTCCTCTGCTCCCGAGGTCACTCCAGGACAGCAGAGAGATAAGGGAGTTGCTGAACTAAGCCTTGAAAACCAAGGCAAGAAAGACAAGGAGAAACCTCAGAGGGGTGATCAGACCAAGAAGGGGACCTGAGGGAGACAGGGGCTAGAAGATAGACAGGAGGCAAAGGAGCCAGATAAACAGGGGCAGAGATAAGAGGGAGGGCTTGCAAAGAAAAGCCTTAAAGACCTGGGAATCAGAAACAGGAGATAAGAATACAGTGGCAGAGGAGCGGGTGATTAAAGGATTCCTCAGCTCCACTGACATCATACAGCAGCTTCCTCAGTGTGTGTGGAAGGGGCAGCTCTGGGTACAGCTGGAGACCATGAACATCCTATTTCTACCTACAAGATGCCTGACAGAAAATCATCTTTCCTATCCCTGTAGGACGGCAACAGATGCCTCCAGAGATCATCCGATCTCCACTGCTAGGAAATATTGTCCCCTAGTCCATCACTAGTGATTTGGAGAGAGAAGCTCATTGGGTGGTAGCAGTGGTGGAGTGTGTTTCAGGGAAAAGTAGCAGAAGGAAAAAGATCAGAAAACAACAAAAATAGTAAACATTAGAGCTAGAAGACTCAAGAGTATCTAGCTACACAAGGGGTAACAGCTAGGATGATCAATGATGGAAAATGGGCAGAGACACAAGCAGACGAGGAGAGGAAAGACCCCAACGGACATGAGGAACCACTGTCCAAAGGGTGACGGCAGCTTGAGCCGGATCTGCTTGGGAATGGGACACGGGGAGGGTTCAGTGGTGGGTTACTGACATCCAGGGTCAGGGCCCATCAGTCTTCTGTGCTTATGTGAAGACACTAGAGCCAAATCCATGTCAAATTGCATATGCATGACTTTTAGGTTCGTTATAATTATACCACAGATAAATGTTGGAGCGGAAAGAAGCTTCCACAGGGCTCAGCTCGCTCTCTCTGATTAATGATCGCGATGCTCACCAGAGGTTTGAAACAGTAAACGCCTCTGAGAGACACACTCAGGTCTAAACATCTCTGAAGCAGAAAGAAGGTAAGCTCTTCCCTGATCCTGCAAGCAAAGACGGGCGAGCGCCAACGGGTGGAGTTAAGGACGTCAGGTTATTTTATCTGGCAGTCCTTTGGGATTCTGCACTGCTGGTAAAGATGAGGACTGGAGGAGGCCAATGAAAGGGGTCTCAAACCATCCACTGCAAAGAGTTGGGGGATGTGTCTTCTTGAGGGTGGGCTTATGGGGATGGAGATAGATGAAAGGAGAGAAAGCACTCGTGTGTGCACGAGCGCGCATGCGAGAGTGTGTATGTGCATGCGTGGGCTGTGTTAGACTGTGTGTCAAAGTAACCATCTATACTCAAGTTTGATGTTTGATTGCTCGCCCTCCTTTATGAATTTTCAAGCATCTGCTCCTGAGCAGAAGAGATTCCACCGGAGCACCCCAGACTCTGAGATGTTCAAGAAAAAAATTTTCCGTGTCTTTCTTTCTACAAAAATGCTGTCCCGACTGCTTTTATAATCTCTGTGCTTTGGGGAGAGTTCTAGGTCTGTCAGTGTCTTTTTGGGGGGTCGAGGATGGGACAGGGAGGGTCCCCGGCCAAAGCCCCTGCAGTTCCAGTGCACTGAAACCTACCCCTGAGCCAATCAGGTTGCCTTTCTCAGAGGGCCAGCCCCCTGGGAAGGCCAGCCCCCTGGGAGGGCCAGCCCCCTAGATGCAGCTCAGCTTTGCTTCAAAGAGAGGTGGGACACACAGGTGAGAAATTGACCAGACCAGGCGTATAATACAGAGCCACAGGAGAAGGGACAGATTATCAGGCTTCTGGCCATAACGCTGGACATCCCCCCGCCCTCCCCCCACCCCAGGCAAACAGGGAATATATGAGCAAAGCACCCCTCGGCTCATTTTCCCAGAAGTACTTTAGGGTAGGGCTGAGATCACAGCGTGTAGAACCCACATCCTCTTCCCAGATCCCTGTCTCAGACATTTAATTAAAACCACAACCTCCGTTCCCTCACCTCTGACTTGCCGGAAGTAATCGAGCCAGGGATATAAGATTGCAACCAGGATTAAATGAGGTAAGACTTGCAAAGCACACAGATTCGTTTCTACATCACCAAGTCCTCCAGAACTATTCGTTGTTGCTCTTCTTCGTGCCAAATCCTTCTAAAATTATTATCCCCTCTTAACGGCTTGAAGGAATGTGGCATTCTTAGCATTATGTCATGAGCAGGCAGGCCTCCATTTTGCTTAAAGTCTGGTACTCCACAAGACAACCTTCGATATGAACGCTAAGATTTTTCATAGAGTGAACTGCTATGCTTTAAAACATTATCCTGGCTTGTTTGGAGGTACCGGAGCGGGGTTGAACCTAGAGCTGTGTGTATGTTAGGTTGTAGTGCCTTGGCAGCAGGGTCGATCTACAGCCTTCTTTTTTACTTTTTATAGGAAGACACTAAGTTCCCAGGCTGGCCTTGAACTCAGTCAGCAGCCCATGCTGGTCTTGGAGTTGTAATCCTTCTGGTTTAATCCCCAGAAGAGCTGAGATTCCAAACCCGAGCCAACAATCCCAGCTTCTACGTTTCCTTTAAGCACAAGGGCTTGTCTGGAAGGCAGAGGACCCCCCCACCCCTCAGTCAGGCCCTTTACCTTGCCTTAACGTTCTATGGGTCTTCCAAGCATTTGTGCTCTGCTGTTGGACACAGCCCAGAAGTGGAGCAGGTAGACAGCATGCATAAGGCCCGGGCCTTACTCCTCCATTCCTTCCTCCCCAAAGCTAAAATAATGCAGAAACCATTAGTGGGTAGATCTGAAAAGAATCACCTAGGGCCGGAGCTGAAGCTGGAGCTCCTGGGTAGTGCTCTTGGCTAGCCATGGGTGAGGTTCTAGGTTCAAACCTTGACCCTGGAGACACTGGGCTGGTCGCAGATGGGTTTAACTAGCATTCCCTGAACCATGATTTGATTTGTAATAAGCAGAACTCCGGCAGACAGCACCCAGAAGCACAGCTGTTCTCAAAGGGGAGGCATTTCATTCTATTTTCTAGTAACCGTTACTGTGCTCAACTTACTTAGGACCATAGTAATTTCGTGTGATCTGATAAAGCGTAGTCTTAATGACATCAGTGTCAATCCTGCTACTCAGATTAGGCAGTGCCGTGACAGAGACGCCCTGTCCATAGCCATATGTTTGCCAGAGCAAATTCCTGTGGGAAGCAGATTAGGTGCGACAGGTGGGCTGAAAACATGATAAAGATTAGGTTTTACTATAAACTCCGGTATCACGGGGTTAATATGCACCCTCTTTAGTCTTTTTAACAATGCTGAGCTGGACAGCGGATTTGTATTTGTGGATAAACCGAGCCCCGGAAGCTTAATCAAGGTGATCAGGGCGGCACAGAGTAGGACGCAGAACTAAAATTTAAGCCTGTGCTGATCTGAGTTGTAAGTCAAGTCTTCCCATCCACCATGCCAGTTTTCTAAGCACTCTTGTTTGTTTTTTTCAAAGGAAGTAATAATTCCATATCCGGGAGGAAACAGTATTTTACTTTGTAGTAACTATGCATACTGTACTATACATATATAAAATTAATACTATATACCTATATTTCAGAGTGAATGTATAGTCACACGTGTGTATGGTTTCCTGTGGAGACCACAAGAGGACAGAAGGTCCCTTGGGGTTATAGGTGCTCGTGAGCCACCTGTGCTTGTGTTTGAAACTCTAGTCCTCACGAGTGAACAGCAATCACTCTTAAAGGCTGAGCTACCTCTCCAACTCCTGTAGTTATACTTAGTCTATTATAGATGTCTTGGTGGACTAGTAATGTAGCTCTGTGGTAATATGCTTGTCTAACATGAGCAAGGCCCTGGGTTCAATCTCTGGAAACAGCGTGTGTGTGTGTGTGTGTGTGGTGTGTGGTGGTGGTGGGGATATGTTGGCTCACATCAGAAAAGTTTTGTGTTGTTTAGTTTGAAATAGGTTCTCGTGGAGTCCAGGCTGGCCTTGAACTTGTCTTATAGTCAAGGATGACCTTGAATGCCTGCTCCTCCTGCCTTGCTCATGTGTGGATTTCAGATGTGGGCAACAGTGGTTGGTTTTTGTGGTGTGAGGGATTAAACTTGAGACTTCATGCACACTGGGCAAGCAGTCTACTAATACTCTCTCAACTCCTCCGATAAGGAAACTTTATGTCAGTGTTCTTATTACCTGTCCAATTGATCCAATACTTGGAGAATCTTGTAGGGCTCCATAAGTGTTAAATCCTTTCTTTCATTATTGAAAGAACATGAAGGAGGTCAACGCCGTAAGAAGGGAACAGTGGCATTAGTCTTAGCATAGCAGATCCTGGTTGATGCTAATGCTGTTTTCTAGAAACTCGGGGACTTCACTGCATGTCTCTGCTCTTGGCTCCTTGTTTATACTTATGGTGACAGCAAGATAGAAGGTTCACCCTCACCCTATGCATCCTGTACCCAGTATTAGTGGAGAAAAGAGTTACAGTCTAGAGTAGTGAGAACATACTTCTCCAGCCCAAACTCCTAGACGTGACCTTATAGCTCCAAACAGAGACTGTCGACTCCTTCATCTTCAAGGAGATCTTCCTGTGGAAGCAGCTTTGGGCTACTAGACCTGAGGCTGTACGGAGTATATGCGCATGTGTGTATACATGTATGTGTATGTATGTGTGTATGTGTGTGTGTGCATGTGAATGGATACATTCAAGAACAAGTATCAACACACTGTTTTTAATATTCTGAAAACCAAGGCATGATTGCTTTCTCTTTTTTATTTATTTATTTGTTTGTTTGTTTATTTGATGTTTACAAATTAATGTTTTTTTTTCTAGATGCCTAATTCATCTTTTTAACATTTTACTTCATATTTGGCCACAAATTGGTTCTATCATGGACAGAGGAAGCTGGCACCTATTTCCTGTTTTTGGAGACGATTCCAGGCTTCGTGCTTCAGTAAACTTTCAGAGCCCCGGGCAAGTTTAAACCGAGGCTGGCTTAGTGCGGAGAGAATGAACACACCCCAGACCAGTATGGCTTCAGTATGAAGTGTTCTGGATGTTCTTGCCCCGAGCAATCCGTCACAATGGCGCACAGACAGGAACACTTTCACACTTTTAAGGCGTGACCCCAATTCTCTAAGCAGACCTGGCTGCATGTCAATCAAAACTGAAACTGAAAGATAGCTCTTAGGGCAATGGGCTTAGTCTAGGGACACCTCATCCTATGCCAATAGCTCGCAATACGTGGTGAGCTTAACATTTTACTTCCTTGAATTCTGTCTTGTTCCTGTGAAAGAGCCTCTACCTTAGAGCTAGCTTATTCTTACTACAGTTCAGGGAGACCAGTGTGTGTGTGTTCCATTATTTTTAAATTAAAATTTATTTATTATTACCGCGTCTCTGTGTGGGTGGGGGTCAGTAGATAACTTTGTGGAGTGGGTTCTCTCTTTGCACATTTACATGGGTTCTGGGGAACAAACTCAGATCTCCAGGCTTGAAAAGCAAATGCCTTTATCTCAAGAACCATGTCATTTTCTCTTCAGCCCTGTCATCTGTTTGTCTGTCTATCCACCCATTCACCCACCCAAATAGAATAGACTTTCTATCTATTGGTTTTTTTGATATAGGGTTTCTCTGTGTGACAGTCCTAACTGACCTAGAACTCATTCTGTAAAACATGCTAGCCTTGACTCTCACAGAGCCTGCCTCCCAAGTGCTGGGATTAAAGGCATGTGCCACCACCTCCTGGCCTCATTTTCATGAAAAACCAAATTTATAAGTGTTTCCTTTCCTTGACTTTTATAACTAATCATGTAAAAATCCCGACTTGACTTTTTAGGGTCCACGAGCTGAGTTTTGATCTGGTGCAGTGCAGGGACCTCTGCGCTAAGAGTCCACTGGTCAGAATCTGTCCAGCTTCATTTTCAGTCCTGATTTTTCCTTGCCTGAGCTTCTCTGAGGGGCTCTGGAGAATGCGCACATAGAGTATGCACACACTGTGCACACATCTATCCAACAGCGGGGATCCATCCTTTGTAGGAACGGATCTTCATTAGCAACTCTCCACTTCTAATTCTATGTTAGTTTTGCTCTCATTAGATGTTGGAATTCTTAAAAACTGACTCCGGCGGCTTCCATTCAAAGAGTGTGCTCTCTCTAGCTTTCCATTTCCCTCCCTGCCCCCATGTTTAGAGCACCGGCCTCTTTATTCTACAGCCAATTACCTCACTGACTCCCGGGACACTTTCAGCCTTGCTGCTAAAATACCTGTTCCTCCTGAACCGACACAGTGTCAAGCTCCCTCACAGCCCAGCCCCCTTAGGATATGGTAAATTGTATAACTCTTCCCTCTCTGGTTTGTTTCAGGGCAGTTGACAGGTCTGTATGGGAAACACTGCCAAATGTGTACTAAAAGAAGCAAGCACACAGTTTTCTCCAAGGTATGTGAGGTCCCTACCATTAATCTCCACTACACTCCTGGGTAGGAGACTATGGGCAAGTTCTCTCATGCCAGCTGTTTGGGGCAGACCAGCGGGACAAGCCTGAGTTCTGCAGTTGCGTAGGAAGAGTATGCATCTGAGGAGCAAAAACCTCGAACTCCTGAGCTTCCTGCCATTAGCAAACTCAGTCCTGAAAACCTCCAGGCAGACTGCAGTCTGCACAAAGGCAGGCTTGACTTTGGTGGGACAGTTCTACTTTTCACAGATTGCTATTCATATATGGCTGTCCCTATGCTCCCTTCCCCGAGCCCAGCACACCAAGCCAGACAAGTTTCAGGCCTGCAGGGCAACAGTGTTTGAACCGTCTTAGCTACAGCTCTTGAAGAAATGTTCTGACTACGTACCATGACATTCTTCCCCAGGCCAATGTGGATGGCCTGTGTGCTTGCCTGGCATCTTCTCAGGGCCCTCGCCCTCACAGATGCCGAGTGGAGGGGCCAAGAGCTGGTATCAGCACAGGCTCTGACACTAGCTTAGCGCATACAGGTGACATGCCTTTTCCTTTGGCCCTTTCTTTGTTTATTGTTGTTATTGTTCTGCTTTCTATATTTGAGACAAGAGTTTCACTCTGCAGGTAGCCCAGGCTACTCTGGAACTGACTATATAGCCCAGGCTACTCTGGAACTGACTATATAGCCCAGGCTACTCTGGAACTGACTATATAGCCCAGGCTGACCTCAAACTCTCTAGCCTTCTGCCTTAGCTTCCCAAGGTCAGGGGTTACGTGCGTGCACCGCCCCTTCCACCTGCCTTTGTCTTCTTGGCATTCATTGCCTTCCTTGAAAAGCAGCTTACCTTACAGATGGCTTAGAAAGTGCCATCGAAGACAGCCGATGACTATTCTCCTACATCACGGTCTATTGCTTGTAGGATGACATCTGTGACGCAGTAGTGGAAATATAAAACAGAGGCATTGGTAAGAAAAATCAAACTGTAACCCCTACCTGCAGCTTGCCTCTCTTCCTTCCAGGACGGTATCCAACACCTCTGTGGCCCAGTTTGAGCTGATTCAGCATGTCATAAGCTCAGGATGGGTTCATTTTTCATGTGTGCATCAAGGTCTAGCCTCAAGAACCCAAATAACGGGGCTGGAGAGATGGTTCAGTGGTTAGGAGCACTGACTGCTCTTCCAGAGGTCCTGAGTTCAGTTCCCAGCAATCACATGGTGGCTCACAACCATCTGTAATGGGATCTGATGCCCTTTTCTGGTGTCTGAAGACAGCTACAGTGAACTCATAAAATACATAAAATAAACAAATAATTCTGAAAACAAAGGAGAACCCAAATAACTTGTACATAGGCTCCTATCTGTCTAGAAACTTAAAAGAAAAACCCTGAAAAGGTAAAAAAAAAAAAATCTGTCTGTGCAATGAATAACTTGTGCTAAAAGATGAGGAGTTAATGCCCAGAGAACAGTCAAGAGATGTTTTACGTGACTCACTTAGTCGTAAGACCTCTAAAGATACAGTCCTGCAACTCCCCAGGGTACAGACCAGAAAGCATGGTTTAACAATGCTAACTGGGACCTCTCACCTACAAACTGCTACCTGGGTTTGAATCCAGGTAGCGATCCTGGGAAAGTTATTGTCAGGTTTTGCAGGATGCACCAGTGGCCCCTGAACGAGCTGAAAATGCTTGTGTCTGTGAACAAACAGCATCACTGGATTTTACTGCTAAGTGTGCTTCCTGTTTGCCATTCCTGTGAGTGCTTGGTAGGAAGAAAGTCTTCCTGGATAAAGTGACAAGCAAGATGTCATTGTGAAGCTCAGATAAGACTGTGACTGTCAAAGCCCCCGAGGGACACAAAACGTTCAACAGAGGAATTCGGATGTCACCGCCACTAAAATGACAGTGTGTAGGTGCTACTTGTATATTTTCTCACCAGATCAGACTATTATATAACTCAAAACATCTATTTACCTGGCCAATGGGCACACCTGTGGGTTCCTTCTCCTTGAAGCCTGGAGCTACAGAACCGATTAAAGTTGGTCACTCCTCATTTAACTTCCTACCTTTCTTACTTGTTTTTGGGCCACGACTTTCTTCGCCTTGTGGTTCACACTTCTGTCATGAATTTCTCTTTGACAAGGACTGAAGAGAACACCGCAACAACCTTAAAACACTGTTGGGGTCCCTTTCTTTTTAGTGTTATGGTAAACAAGACGTCATGAACTAGCTGGTGGATGGTCCCGTGGTTCGCACATCTTCCGTGTCTTTCATGAAGTGCCAGGTGATTTTCCTGATGACCAAGACTCCAGGACCTAGGTGTCTTCCATGATCCCCCAAGGTATTTTCAGCTCTGATGTTGTGTGCTGCTAGGGAAAGGTCAGGAAAGCAAGCAGACAGATAAGGAAGGAGGCCACAGGTAAGCAACCAGAGGGCAAACTCCTGGCTCCTTTGTCACCCAGAATTAAGATCCACCCCCACCATGGCAAGGACGCCCTTCTGGCTGACCTGGGCATCCTTTTATTTTAGTTTGGATGAAGCCACAAGCCTGTCAACTCCCTTTAAGTCAGCCAATCAGAAATGATGGGAGGAAAACAAGACTCACCCCCATCCCAACCTACAGGTTCTGACAATGCACACTTGTGGAGAGTCCTCTGCATGTGTGTGAGTGCTTCTTCCCTTGTCACAGCGATCGATCGCTGTGCCTGAGACTCTTCCTGACTTGTTCGTCCCTTAACTGGCTGTGAAAACGAACCCCCTACTAGGTACCAGTTAGGTACAGGCATCTGGGTTCAAAACCCTCAGCTGGGAATTTCTCACTTGTCCTGAACTGCACTTACCAAGAAAATCGCGGCACAAAGGGTGGTGGACGAGTGAAACGACCTAATTTCCTCTAAAAGGGAACGAAGATGCTACACTTTCCTGATTGGGTTGTGTCACGTTTGGAAGGGCGATACAGGAGACCCCCTGTAACCGCTGCTCACCCTTTCATATTCTAAGCGAGAACCCGGACAGAGGAAAAGCACTCGCGAGCGAAAAGGCAAACATTGGCTTGACCCTTCGCTGTGGAAGTTAACTGACAACAGGAAGGAAGCTATTAACCCCGCTCCTCTCCTCCTCTCGCCCTGGTGACAGCCAGCAACTCCTCCTCCCAGGCTGAGACCTTGGAGTAAAAATGCAAAGGAGCGCCTGGCTGCCTCAACTCCGCGCTTCTCTCCCAGGGGTGGAAGAGAGGAGGGCGCAGCCTGAAGCCAAGTTCAGCCTGTTTGTGACTCGAATCTGATTGTCCAGAAGAGATTTCCCGGGACTCCGGCATCCTCCCTCTGGCCGCGCAAGGCAGACACCCCTTTGACAAGCTTGGTTCACCCCCTTTCACCCCAAGTTTGAGGGCGGCCCGCAGGTGGTGCAAGCGCCCCAGCTCTCCGGCGCCCTCTGCTGGCGAGAGGGGAAGGCGGCCGCGGCCGCGGAGCCTCCCTGGGCACAGCGCAGGGAGAGAGCTCGGGCGCCGAGAAGAAGCCGGCGAGCTTCCCCGATGGTGCCGCCGCTTCCTCTGAGCCGGGGAGGAGCAGTCAAGGGGCAGCTGGGCAAGAGCCTGGGGCCGCTGCTGCTACTCCTGGCGCTGGGACACACGTGGACCTTCCGAGAGGAACCCGAGGACCGAGACAGGTAAGGCGCCACCTGCCCTAGAGGGAGGACGTGCTGGGTGCGATCAGGACTGGCTGGCGGGGTGCAGACGGTCTCAGGTGGCGGATCCACAGGTCCCAGTTCGCTGAGCCACTGGCGGAGAGGTGAGCTGTTCCAGGTGACTTCCATCTCTTGCGGGAACCGCCTCAGCGCCCCCAGCTGTGAGTGGGGGAAGCTGGATACCCTCTGTCCTGTTTCCCGCCGCGCTTGATGTGAACTTTCGTTGGTTTTTCTTGTCGCTTGGTAGTGGGATCGCCCGCTGCCCGCTGTCCTGTCTCCACCCGGGACCAGGGACCAGTAGCAGCCTTTGCGTCTGGACGCAGAGCCCAGAGCGTACTGCTCTGCTCTCTCCCCCGCGACCTTAACGGAGTTTCCTCTTCAACTTTTTTTTCCTCCTCCCTTAGAGAAGTGTGCTCGGAAAACAAGATCACCACGACCAAATACCCGTGTCTGAAGTCTTCAGGCGAGCTCACCACGTGCTTCAGGTAAAGTTGGGGCTCTGAGAAGTCTAGAGGGACAGGCGTCGCTGTCAAGCAGGGCTTTGGAAGGGCGCTAATGGAGCCAGGGCTGTGTGTGCCCGAGTCAGGGTGGTACTGGGGTGGTGCGCTCCTGGGCTGGGAGCAAAGCTGAGCAACTGAGTTTGCAGCCAGTAAGTGCCTGAGATTTGAGAACCTGTACTGTTTTGGTTCTGCGAAAAGCTTGCAAGGTAGAGGTTGGAGTGAAAAAGTTTGCAAGTTGATGAGAGCGGGTTGAACGGTGGGTGTAAACTTGGCGAAGAGGAATGCCTTGCTGCTCATTTGCGTTTTGTTTTGAAAATATTGTCAGCAACAAGGAAATACTTGGCACTTGGCTTGCTTTTGACCTTGTGTTGGGACAGAGTGTACCACTGTCACGGTCTCTCTAGGCAAAGTTGTAACCGGGAGGATTGTGGGTAGATGGGGTGGTTGCTTTGAGTGAAAACAAACGACAAGATTGTTGAAACTCATGGTCTTTAAAAAAAAAAAAAGATCACGGGTTTACCTGGGAGAGTGGCAGCCACTGTTAAAATTAAACGTGCACAGGCCCAGGTGATTCCTTGTGCAAGCGGGGAGTTAAAACAGGTGGATCCTATCCCCAAAGGAGAGGACCATGGTCCGTTGTTTTCCCCCTTTTGGGAGCTAACAATTGATTTTTGAATGATTGAATTCTGAACTTCTGCTCCGTTCTCCCACAGAATTGAGGTAGCACACATCCCTAAATGTCTGTTGCTTGTCTGAGTTTTTAAGATGCTATGCAAGGCATCGGGTTAAGGCACTTACAGCTGGACTGAGAACCTACTTGGGCGCTACAAAGTAAAACAAATCCCAGTGTGTCTTCACTATGCTGTGGCCAACCAGCGAATCACAACGCTTTCTGTATAGGAAACTGGAAACTTTCTTCCTTACTCCCAAGGCTCGGGTGTGAGATGCTTCCAGAGCAGGTCAGTGGGATTTATGGAAGCACCGTTAGTTGAAATGTGCTTTTAGAGCAGCCACTGGAAGCTAGGATGGATTGACATTAGCTGCTTCACCTATGCGAGCTCCAGATGAGGGCTCCCTGCTCCTGCCTGTGATGGTTAGAGTTGAATGGTAGTCTAAATGTGAGGGACATGTTCAACTGGCAGATGGAGACTTTGAGGGTGCACAGGGTGAACAAGGTCATCCAGCTGGTAAAATGGCTTAGTACTAGCTGCAGGGCTACTTGCCTGGTTCTGGTCGTGTGTTTCATCCACGTGGCCACAGTATTTCCTAGGACATGTTGTTTTCCTATCACTGCTGTATAAAGCTTCTAATTTAACATGGAGCGTGTCCCTTAGATGGTTCGCTCATCTGTTCAGTCCTGAAAGGTCAGACGTCACATAAATCAGTGACGGTTACAGAACTTGTGTCAAGCTTTTAGAAACCATCAGTGCCTGATTATTCTATTTGTTACGCTCCTTTGGCTAACGTTTCCAGGTTTCTTAAAGTAGTGTGGAATCTCGATTACCCTAGCTCACTCAGAGGCATTAACACGCGTGTCTTGGCACATGCATTCACTAACCAGTTACTCAGTGGAACAGCCTGCTGGACCTAGTGCTCTATCAAGGAAAAGGAGTGAAGAATTTTAATCTGTCTAATGGGAAGGGCTGTTTCAGCTCGAAAAAAATGACATCAGTCTCAAGTATGCTAATAGCATTGTCATTGTTTAATTATTTTGAGACAGGACCTCACTATATAGTCTATATATATGGACTATATAGTCCATTCTAGTCTTGAATCAAGATCTTTCTGACCATCCAAAGTGCTGGATGTGCTACTATGTGCGACTGACACAGTTTATAAATTTATTAATTTCTTCATGGAGTTCTGTGCATATTCTGTCAGCTTTTTTTTCCCTACTTTTGTTTTGCTGTTTGAGACAGGGCCTCACTCGGTAGCTCAGGCTGGCCTCTGGCATCCAATTCATGCTAGCCTTCTCTTCCCACCTCCCAGGTGTGTTGTCCCACTGTGGCCAGATAATTTTATAATTAACGTCACTTGGAAGTTTCTTCGCTTGATTCTTGAGTTTCAAGAATGACAGAGTGGGGTTGTGTAGGGATGGCTCAGTGGTTAAGAGCACTGGCTGCTCTTCCAGAGGGTCCTGAGTTCAATTCCCAGCAACCACATGGTGGCTCACAACCATCTGGAATGAGACCTGATGCCCTCTGCTGGTGTGTCTGAAGACAGCTACAGTGTGCTCGTATACATAAAATAAATAAATCTGTTTAAAAAAAAAAAAAAAGAATGACAGTGCTGTGAGAGGCTGGGGTGTGGCCCTATAGTTCCTTCTCTTTCAAGTCTCACCAGCAACTCTCCTGACATTGCCTGGTCATTGGGTTGACTACCAGACTCCACTGAGGTCCCTGCAACTGGGATCTGCGTCTTAATGTGCATTGAAGTCAAAGAAATGCCAAGCAGGGTCTTCAAACTACAGACAGGGTATAAACCAGTGGTTCTCAATCTGGGGGTTGTAATCCCTTTGCCAATCATCTATCTCAGGAAATGTGTTTCCATTATGATTCATAACAGTAGCCAGATGACAGTTATGAAGCCGCGATGAAAAGAATTTCATGGTTGGGCGTCACCACAACCTAAGGAACTGACTGTACCAAAGGGTCAAAGCACTGGGAAGATTAAAAGCTATCTGCACTGTAAACTCTTTTGTCAGATCTCAGGAGCACAGAGGCTTCTGCATCTGAGCAAGCGGCTGCTGCTTTCTCAGCCTAGCACCCTAATAGGAGAGCCACTGCCACCCCACCTGGAAAGTGTACCCCAACCCCAGTTCCTCTCAAGCACTGTGGCACCTATTGGGAAATGGCTTCGGCACTGGGAAAATACCAGGTGTCTAGTGAATGATTTTTAGCATATGAAAGGATTCGGAGCTTGCTGAAGGGATTTTTTTTTTTTTTTTCAAAAGGTCATAGTCGGCAAGGGGAGGGGGTAGATCTGAACCTATGTAAAATGAACGGAGGATCGAGATGAGCCTGACTCGTTGCTGTGAAATGTGAAGTGGGTTCACAGTGTTTTTTGTCCAGGACAGCCTTGTGGTTTGTGGCTTCAGCTAAGCAGCTCTTCTCTGAATTTCAGCTCTCGATATTGAGTAACAATAGTTTGAAGACTAACTTTGGACTTGGCAGGAGGCTGTGAACTTTGTTTACATTGTCTGGGACGCAAAGGGCCACCTGTAGCTTTCCTATTACCTCTGTGTGGCTGAGGGGGAACATGATAATCAGAGGTATGGAGAGAGGGTCATGGCCAAGCCCTCACAGTCACACACGCAGCCACCATGATTTGAATCCAGGTTTGTCTGACTTCTAAGCCCTGGGTTCCTTTACTATCTCAGAGGAGCCTGTAAGGTAGGGTGAAAAGGAAGACTAAACTCAAATGGCTGAACATTTCCTACAGTCCAGGGGGACGCTAACACCCACTGCGATCTTGGGTATCCTTTGGAGCCATTGCCCTTGAGGTCTGATTTGGACAGTTGGATTTAAACGATTGTATTATATACAAAACGGGCTCACGCACGTACAGCCTTCCTTCCGGTCGGTCCATGTCTCTAGAGATTTTGCTGCCAACGTGCAAACTGCCAAGCCCCCGAGTTTAAACGCTCCTCGCATGAGTGCCAGTGACAACTTAATGAGTCTAAAGCTAACATTTGCCCAGCGATATTCTAATCAGCCCAGGACATTCTCTCACCAGTAGTTAAGACATCAGAGCTCCCGGCATGATTTCTCTGAAGTCGGGATTCATGACAGCCAAGGCAAGCATCTAAAACAGGCACGGAAAACTCCACCCTCCTAGAACCATCGAGCCGCCCAGTGACCCCTATCTCAACCCCTCCCTCCGTCCAACACAAGGGGGTGTTCCTTTTTCAAACCATTATTTTATCTTTCTTTGATGGTGCTTTACTGAAAACGGTGCGTTAAAATGTACATACATCGAAAAACAATCCGGCATTTATTGGGTGAGGCTATGCCCAGCAAACATAAACTCTTTGGTCAAAGATTTACATATCTGTTGAGAACTTAGAGCCCTTCTAGAGGATATCAGCACATAAAAGAATGAAGTTCAGATAGTCGAAGGGATTGATTTTGGACAAAAGCCTTTGTCACTGGAGCAGGTACACAGAGGCTACAACTTAATTCAGATCTGCGTCCTTCCCACTGTACTAATGACGGAAAGAGACCGGAGCTAGGAATGATGTCTCAGGCAAGGGAAGCCTTGGGTTAGTTTCCCAGGGTAGCTCTTCACCACAGACTGTATTAGTAAGCACGGTTGAGAAAACCACCTGTGATTTTAGTCTTAGTTCCTGAGTCTCCCAGTCAAGACGGGATACAGATGCTCGGCCCCTCCCTCTGTCTCCCCACGCCCGACTCACTGGGGAGTGCTCTAGCCTAAGGTGGTTCAGGTTCCCATGGGAAAAAAAATGACTCCGGGATGCAGGAACTTGCACTTTCCTTCAAGATAGAGCAACCACGTGGCCGTGTCGCCTGTGGGAACGCAGAGGTCCATGTGGTGTTTCTGCAGATGTGTTTACTTAGAGCGAGAGGGCCACTTAATTAGGCTAGCACCGAGGGATTGATAGAGCTGAGGTCTTGGCTGAAGGTCATCTCAGGGAAGGCCGAGGGAAGGCTACAGAGAGCCGTGTTCTGGCAGGTTGCCGATTGCTTTCCCCTTTGAGGGCTTTGGTGATGTCGGAACACACAGGCTCACAAACTTGCTGCTCCTCTTTGAATCCCAGCTCTAGTCAGTCAGTCTGTCTGTCTTCCTTCCTTCCTTCCTTTTTTTTTTTTTTTTTTTTTTGACCTTGAGCTACTTCTTAAGACTCAGGCTTTCATTTTCTCCTTTGGAATCTGAGGATCGTATTAATGATGTTTAGAGCTGCTTCGAGCTTTGCAAATGAGTTAGCTTGTGGGCTGTGCTTTGGGAAGCTCAAGGTTTGAGGGAAGTGCTAAGTCAATCGATGTCACTTCCTATCACCCCAGAACCTCAAGTGTGGCATGGGGGTGGCAGGCAAAAGTTGTGCGGTGGACACCCCCTGACTTCTATGAATTTTATAATTGAGATTTTAAAAGTACACATATATAATTTTTTTTTTTATTAATTTTTGATTTCTCCATGTCCTGTGACAAAAATGCATGGTGTCTTCACCAATTGGGGCTCATTATCAAGTTCTGGAGGATAGCCAAGGGCACTGGTAAATGTCTGTATTGTTCTAGGGTATCCCCAGGACACTTCTGACCAACAGCTCTGGAGAAGTATCCCACACCTGGCAATGGGATTTTATTTGGTAACCTAAGGCTTCTGGTAGGACCCAGCATACATTTTAAAAAGTAAAACTAGGCTTAGACACAACAGTGGTGTTTCTCTACTGGTCAACAAGCCTTGCTTCTGGATGCTTCTCCAAGTGTAGGGTAGTCCAGAAATCTAGTGTCGTGGGAAATGACACTGATGTTGCAGTGTCCCCTGCTGACCACCGAAGGTTCTTTGTGACTACAGACAGAGTGGTGGACAGCACAGGCAGGTGGAATTGGATGCCAACTCCATTTTGGAGGATTAGAGAAGGCTGCCTTTTTGCCTGGGGTCGCAAATGGAGTTCCTGCAGAAATAAGACTTGAGATCCTTAGTCTGTTGGACTTTTGTTTGTGGATTCTTTTGCTCCTTCCACTGCCTCCATCCCTTGGTCTCTGTAGCCAAGGAGAGGGGAACAGAGGAGCTCTGTGGATGACCGTGACTTGTTCAGGACACACGGGCCCCTTTTCAGGAAGCTTGCCTTCACAAGCACTGCGAGCCACCATAAAGGAGGGAATGGGACAAAGTGGCTAAAGAGCAGGGAGGGCCCGACTCACATCCAGGGAAGATGCTCTCCCTTCTGCACCAGGCCGTCTCTAACTGTCCACCTCAGAGGCCATGGGCCATCTGTTCTCACAGCCTTGACCTCACAGGTCAGCTCCGACCTTGGAGAAGAGTGCTCCGTCCAGATGTACTTGTTAAATGATGGAGTGAATGGCTGTTAGTGCAAAAAGGAAAAGGGCAAATTTGATTTAAATGTGTTAAGCATTGTAGGACTTCTGTTGCTACTCATGTATGTGTCCTGTGTCCGTTAAAAGCTGAGCCAGGGGCTGACATATGGCCCAGTAGGTAGACAGAATTGCTGCCAACCCTCGTTACCTGAGTTCAACAATTGGGACCCACGCAGTATGTGAGAACCAAATCCTGCAAGTTGTTCTCTGACAACGACACACGTGTGTAGCATGAACATGCCCTACACACACACACACACACACACACACACACACACCACTAAAAAATTAAACTAATAAATGCTAAAAATTGGGAAAGTGTTTTATTGACTCTTTTAAAGGAGATCTAGCTGTGTCATTTAGTTCAGGCTGGCCTTGAACTCCCTATTTTCCCACCTCAGCCTCCCAAGTTCTGGAATTACAGGTGGGTTGCATCAAAGTTGAAAGGAAGGCTCCCATAGGAAGGAGAGCAATTGCTCCTTTGAAGTGATCATATTGTCTCCGTGGCGTCCCACCCAGCCTGCTTCTCTGTCCTTGCCCTTGTGGTACATATGCTGGGTTCCGGTGATTACAGTCTCGTCTCCAACTTCCTATCCTAAATTATACCCCGAAATGGCACATGGGCCCCTCCCCATATGATGCAGTGATTGGAAGAGCAGGGAGGCAGTTTTGAAGAGGGATCCCTTTCCTTCCCACGGGAACAGGTAGCAGAAGAGGGGAGGCAGGGGTGAGTTGAGAGCGGTGGCCAGGGTCAGATTTTGTATCGCTTCCGCTTTCGCGGTTCTCAGCTCACAGCTGCCCCACAGCTACGCTTTCATTGCTGCGCCCTTGGAGAGCCGATCTTCTTACTGCCGATTGTTGCTGAAGTGGTTGTCCCCTGGCTTCCTGTGGCTAGCATCCCTTCATCTCTTTTAAATGGAGTGGGGGCGGCGCGCCCTCTCTATCCTAGCTGCTATGTTTTCTCAAGAGCAGGTTTTCATTGCACTGTGTCCAAATCCATGTTCAGCTTCCCCAGATCTTCTGCTTCCTGCTCAGCTGGGCCAGGATGTCTTTATGAATGAGAGAGGCTGCTCCATTGTGAGGGCCCTGCTCCAGGGTGGGAGAACAAAGCTCTCATTCTCTCCTACTGTCCCGCTCTTTATCTGGGGGATGAGAAAGCAGACAGCTATAACATCTGCAACGCCTCTTCTGCCAAGTTAGCCCCCCGATTCCGCGGATCTAGTGGCTAATTTTAAAGTCTTAGCACATTTCGCTTGGTCAGCACATGCCCACTGGGTGCTTCCATTGTGCCAAACTTGATTCTGTGTATGGAAATACATTTGAAGGGTGCATGCGAACGCCTGTTCTGGTGGGATTTACGGGTTCCCATTTATCTTCCAGGAAAAGGGTGTTTTAATATTTTTTGGGGGGAGGGGTGCACATCTGAGTAATGTTTATTTCCAGGACTAATATCTTGAAGTGTCTCATAGCCTAGATGTATCTTTTCAGAAAAACAGTAACAAGTAAAGCAAGCCTTGCGGTTCCACACAGAGACACAAAACTACATAAATGGCAGTAATCGGTTTATTTATTTATTTACTTATTTATTTATTTATTTTTTATTTTTTTGCCCCTGGCTTGGCAGAAATTAGTGTGTATCACAAGTTTCTTGCTTCTAAAAATTTCAGGAGCTTCCGCAGCACCATGGAAAAGCTAATTTTGGGCCATCTGACTGACAGGCAGATGGGGAATTGTTCAGCTGGGGACAAGTCACTTCACTGTTACCTCGCTCCTACGGTGGAATCCAAGCTAGGGGGCTGTGAGTTTGGCTCCGCCCAGAATCATGAACTTGCTTAACACAAGAGGCTTTTATATGTTTGATTCTGTTCTGTCTTCCTCTTTCCTTCTGAGTGTTTCTGGGGCAAACCTTCCCATATCGGCAGCTCTCACGTAGACTATCCACGTATATGTCAAGATCAAGCGGCAGGGCCAGGATAGCCATCGAGCAGCCTTCCGAGGCGCTTCACCCTCCATCATTGTCTCGCATGTCAATCACAGGCTCGGATCGAAAGGGCCCTTTCCACACACGTGATAGGTTACCTTGGAGTTTGTATACTAGAAAGCTTTTCACGTTCAAGATAAAAATGCTAGTTGCATTTTTAAAAAATACACCTATAATTTTCAATGAAAGCTGTCCTACTTCATAATTTTATTTGAAAATATTAATTCTCTCCTTCTGCCCCTCTCCTTCCTTGCCTCCCTCTCCCTGTCCCCCTCCCTCTCTCCTCTCTCTTCTCCTCTCTTCTTTACTTCCTCCCTCTCTCTCTCTCTCTCTCTCTCTCTCTCTCTCTCTCTCTCTGCATATATATATATGAATATGGAGGATAGAAGGCAACATAGAAATCTTTCTTTCACCTTGTAGGTCTTCTGGATCAAACTTAAGCCATTAGGCTCAGCTATACACACCTTTCTCTTTTCTTCTTTTCGTTAATTATTTTATTTACTTGCATTTCAAATGTCCCCCTTCTGGGTCTCCCCTCCATGAACCCCCATCCCATTCCCCCTCGCCTTTGCCTCTAAGAGGGTGCTCCCCCCACCTTCACACCTCTAGCTTCCCCCTTCTCTGGGGCATCAAGCCTCCATAGGACTAAGCGTATCCTCTCCCACTGATGCCAGTCCTCTGCTGCATGTGTAGTAGGAGACACAGAACTGCCCACGTATGCTCTTTAGTTGGTGGCTTAGTCCCTGGGAGCTCTGAGGGTTCTGGTTGACTGTTATTGCTGTTCCTTCCTATAGGGTTGCAACCCCTTCAGCTCCTTCAGTCCTTACCCTAGCTCTTCCATAGGGGGTGCCTGGACTCAGTCTGATGGTTGACTGTGAGCATCTGTATCTGTATAAGCACCATTTTCTACCGAATCATCTTGCTGATCCCCAAGTCATAAATATATATAGATCCATATATGGAAAGAAGCATTCCATGTTACAGTTAATACTGTATGTAAATAAAAATTTAACTTCTATTATCATGTATGTGTGTGTATAATGCGAACTGTAGAGTCAGTTCTCTCCTTTCTCCTTCTACTTTTATGTAGGTTGCAGGGATGGATCTCGGGTAGTTGGGCTTGCAAGGCAAGTGTCTTTACCCCCGAGCCATCTCGCTGGTCCCCAGTAAAAGTTTTGAATTTAACGGTTATTTTCCATATACCATGTGGAACTGTTTGCTCTGGATAGTAATGTTTTCTGACAGAATAGGGCAGATGGAGTGGAGAATGAAGAAGTGAAAGGAAAATCTGAAAGAAGAAAAATCTGAAGGAACAAGGGAAGTTATTTGAATCCTTTATTTGTGCTAAGGATGTAAAAAAACAAAAAAGCTGTACAGCAAAAGGCAAAGGCTAAAATTTTGGCTGGGAAAAGAAAAGGTACCATGGAAGTCCAGCTTTAAAAATATATAGATGCATATATATTATATATTTTAATAATATATATTTACTGCAGTATAATATAACTATATATCATATAATAAATCATAGTATGTACAAGATAAACTATATAACATATATTCCATATAATATACTATATAATAGTCATATAAGATATGTTTACTATATAATAATCATATAACATGTGTTATTATATAGTATATAATATGCTATGTTATATAATATATAATTATATAATTATGTATAATATAATTAATATACAAGATGTAATTATATAATATAATTAATATTATATATATTATATTATAATATATTAAATATGTAATGTTATATATTTAATAATTAAATATATCATACCCATACTATACTCACATGTGAGTGTGACAATTATGTTAGTCATGTGGAAGTTTACAGCCCGGCAATGTGCCTGTTTTAACTGAATGAGCCTCAGCAGAAGGCAGACCAAGCTCAGAAAGGTGGCAGGTGAATCTGCAAACATAAAGTCGTGGGATCCCTCAAGCCTGCCTGTCTGCTACTGTATCTTTTATTACAATCATACACGAGTGCTATATTTTTAACATTTCCACCCTTCCCAAGCACCCATCCAATTCTTCCTGTGTCCTCCCCACCTTTTCGATTTCATGACCTCTTTTTTTTATTTTTTATTTTATTTTTTTTTTTTTGGTTCTTTTTTTCGGAGCTGGGGATCGAACCCAGGGCCTTGTGCTTCCTAGGCAAGCGCTCTACCCCTGAGCTAAATCCCCAACCCCGACCTCTTTATTTTTATTCTGTCTCTGTCTCTGTCTCTGTCTCTCTCTCTCTCCTTCTCTTTCTCTCTCCTTCTCTCTCACTCTCTCCCTCTCTCTCTCTCTCTCTCTCTCTCTCTGTGACCTAATGGATCCATTTATTGTTGCTTTATGCACATGCGTTTAATGTTGACCATTTGGGTCCGGATAACCCATCAGGGTTGTCTATGGGGAAAACTGACTCTCCCTAAGCAGCCATTGATTATTTGTATCTCTTCATCTAGGAATGTGTCCTTGGGAGACCCATGCCAGCATGTCCTAGTGTCATTGTGAGAGTTTTGTTTAGATAACAATACAGAAACTTCAT
Organism: Rattus rattus; assembly: GCF_011064425.1. Classification (NCBI taxonomy): domain Eukaryota; kingdom Metazoa; phylum Chordata; class Mammalia; order Rodentia; family Muridae; genus Rattus; species Rattus rattus. Next base: position 64,986,024 of record NC_046168.1, read on the forward strand.
GGGTACAGTCGTCATGACAAGAAGAAAACCCATTCACAGCAGGCATCCTGGTCCTCTGCCTCTTACAATCCTCTCTTCTAAGATGCGACCCATCGTGGATCTCTGTAATAGTCTCTGTCCGCTGCACATGGAACCATTCTCTGATGAGGGGTGAAAGCTACACACGCCCATGGGTATAAAGATAAGAATTTAGAGTGCAGTTAAGAAGCATGCTGGCCTAGTAAAGTGTTGGTAGTAGGTTGGTTTCTAAGGTTCATAGCCTCACTAACCATGGGCAATTGGCTTGGTTTCTAGTACCAGGATGGCTTTCGTCCTGCTGAGAAGGCTTTAAAGTCCAACTAGACAGCTGTTGGCTATCATCAAGACTCGAGTGCCACTGTTGCCCCTTTAGGGGTATCTTACCAACACTGATGGCTGTTGTGGTTCATAGGCTTCGGAGCTGGGCTCAGTCATTGGTTGGTCCCCTCCTTGGTGGCTGTTATAGCTCCTTCTAGGACTATGAAAGTTAGACCTCACAGGTCAGATCCAGCTTGGATCTTCTGAGTCCTGTGCCTGAAGTGTCTAGTGTCTTCAGCAATAGGAACTTATCTTCAACTTCTGAGAGGCAACCAAGAGCAATAGCCATAATCTACATCGTTTTGGCAGTCTCTCTGACTTCCCCAACCAACAATGTGAAGGGGAAATGTTTCGTGCCTGGACTGGGTTTTTTATTAGGTAATCTAAGCTCTGAAGGGTAGAATAGTTAGCACAAGTGGTAACTTCATCTCAAATATATATATATATATATATATATATATATACACACATATATAACATATATAACATATACATGTGTATATGTAATATATCATGTATATGTATATATAAATTACATACACAACTATATATACACAATTTATATGTATTATATGTAGTTTTAGGTAAATAAAAAATATGATTCCTTAAATATTTTCAAACATCCTTTCTCTTCCTTCCCTTTCCTTCCCCCAATCAAGCTACCCCATTTATTCTTTTATATCTTTTGTATATGGTTATATCTTTTATATCATCTGCTCTTTCCCTCTCTGGTGCTCTCTAGACAACAGTCTTGCTGGGTAGACTATGTTGGCCCATGTGTAGCCCAGACTAACTTCAAACTCATGATCCCTTAGCATACACCACCACGCTTGACTCCCAGGTCTTCTTAAATGCCTGAAAATTGGAGTAATTTTATTTCTCTGAAAACTACATGGTATAAAAAAGGAAAGGTTTGGGACTGGAGGGATGGCTCAGTGGTTAAGAGTGCTTGCTGCTCTTTCAGAGGACCTGAGTTCAGTTCCCATTCCTCATGTCTGCCAACTCACAGCCATCTGGTGCTCTCGCTCTAGGAGATCTAATGCCTTCTTCTGGCCCACTTGGGCACCTTTACACAGGTGTGTGCATATACATGCACACACATGCACACACCCATAAGTTGAATGAGCCATCATTATTTAAGAAAGACGATTTAGATCCTATTCCCCCATTTCCTCTCTAACGCCCCACCAGAACCCCCTACTCATCTACCTCCCAATTTCATGTCCTCTTTTATTATTACCACTGATCCCCTGGGTCAGTTATCACTGACTCTTATGTGCATGAGTGTGGTGCCAAACAGTGTGGTATGGGCAACCTACCAGTAGCCATATCCACAAAGAGAAGTAACATCGTACATGTATGAAAAGCAACAGACTATACATGTATGAAATTTTATTCATGGTGTCTGTAAATAAAATTTTATGATCTATTAAAGAGAGTTTAGGAGGCGAGAAGGTGCTGGAAGCAGGTTCTGTCTCTGGAAGAAACTAAGACAAGATGTCCAAAATATATGTTAGAACGCCACCTGCAAAACTAAACAAAAATCCATCCCTTGCTGGTACACTTTAATAAAAGGGTGTATCACCATATACATTTTGATTTCTGTCCAATGTGGTGGCTTCAGGTTATCCATAAAGCCAACTTACTTTCAGTAATATCACTGAAGAAAATTAATATTACCTAAAATGGTGCAGTGGTTATAGCTTTTGCTTCTGTGGACCCTTTCCAGGATGGTGGCAGATGTTAGAGAGAATTATCTAGTCTAGCCAGTTCTAGTAAGATATCACTCCTAGAGGAAGACACTGCAGTCCTGGCCCCGACCCACTGAATCAGAACTCACATCTGGACAAAGTCCCTTGGTGTCCCCAACCAGGTTTTAAGGTGCCAGGCCTCGGGGCATCATCGCAGCCCCACCTCTGACTTGGCTGCCAACTTGTAAGGCAGGAGTGGCTGTGACTGCACACTGGAAAGACTCGCCATGAGTGAGGATCCCAGCATTCAGGATGCGGCCCAGAGAAGCTCTTTTTGTTGCCCAAACTCTGGAAGTGGTTACCAGGCACAACTCCAGGATATACCACAGGTTGACCACCGTGGACCTTTAAGCGTAAAGGAATAGCAAAGCTATTTCAGCAGAAGCTGGGGAAAGAATCTAGTCCTATTTTTTTAATATTTATTTATTTATTTATTTATTTATTTATTTATTTATTTATTTATTTATTGTTGTGGGCATGAATTCTAGGTGCCTCTTATGATTTTAGCTCTGCAAGCCTTTGATGAAAACTTAGGCGAATGTCTTAGTGTCACCATCCTGGAGTCTGTCATCACTGGGGCTGCTCTGTTATCCCTTACATCTGCTTCCTACCACGGTAAACGGTAAACGGTAGTTTGCTGGAAGGCTTGAGCGTGTGCCCTGAGTTGAGATGGATCAACTGGAGAGCATTCTTCATGAGATCTTCTGAGTTTAAGCTGATCAGATCCAAATCCCATGTTTCAAACTCCGTCCCTTTCCAGTGTATGCTAACAGCTCTTGGCTCGGGGTCTGCAGCTACTTGGTGACCTCTGGGGCATTAAAGATGTTTTACTTTGTTGCTGAGCTGCATGAATCTTCTCAAGAGATAAACACAGCGCCGGGTGTTATAAATGAAAGCTGTGGTGTCAAGCTGTGCTATTCTTTCCTCGTGAGAATCAAACACAAACGCTTTCCTCTACGTAGTACGTGCCACCAGGATTCTCTTCCCACTCTCTGGTAGCCATACTGCCTTAAAGTCCTCTCTTCTGACAGCAGAGCTCGAACGCAGGGCTGGCTATGGGCTTTAACTTCATACAACATGAAGCAATGCATTCTGTACTTCGGGTATTTCAAGTGCGAGCTCTATTTTCCATTGATTCTGAAGGCAGGGCCCACAGTACACAGCTACGCACCAAGTGGTTATGTATGTACAGTTACATATTCTTGTTCAGTGTCATAACCGTGATTTTTTTTGCATATAATCATAGAGATAAAAAGAATTGTAAGTCAAGAATAAGGGAGTTATAGTGTATCTTGTTATAGGGGATGTTTGAGGGGTTGTTTATCAGGAAAATTCTTGGAATTTGAGGCTGGAGAAATATTGATTGGGTCATAAGTGGCTTTCGTGTTTTAATACAGTTTCAGAGTTTGGTATACATAGTGCATCACTGGAACAGATGGATGAAGCTAAGGCAGGAAGGAACCCAAGTGAGTGTATTAGTCAGGGTTCACTAGAAGAACAGAACTGATAGGTAGGTAATTGATTCTGTCTGTCTGTCTGTCTGTCTATCTATCTATCTATCTATCTATCTACCTACCTACCTACCTACCTATGGGAGATTTATTAGAGTGGCTTATAGCTGTGGTCCAGCTAGTCCAAAACAATGGCTGTCCAACTGCAGAAACTCCAAGAACCCAGTAGTTGTCCATGGGGGCAGGGCATCTCAGCTGGTCTTCATATACTCTGGAATCCTGAAGAAGGCTTTAATACCATTGATGGAATGAACTTGTTAGCCAGAGTAAGGGTGAACAGGCAAAGAGCAAGAACTACCTTCTTCTGTCTTTTATATAGGCGTCCACCAGAAGGTATGGCCTAGATTTAAGGTGGATCTTCCCTCGGATCTAGATTTAGGGTGGATCTTCCGAATTCAAATAATTTCAGTCAAGAAAAATCCCTCTCACATGTACCTAGCCACTTGACTTGTAGTTAATTCTCGGCGTTGTCAACCTGACCATCAAGAATAGTCATGACAACGTCAGACAGTCTACGGGATATCCTTGTGAAAGCTCCTAGCTTCCTGAGTTCTTTCCCAGAGGCCATAACTTTGAGGAAGTACATTTGTGAGTCTTTAAACACACGTAGATTATAGTTGGTGGAGATGACAATTGAGGTCCACAGAAGAGGGCAACTGTCCTCTTTGTGTTTCTGCTGACATCCTGTTATCCCGGGGCAGGATATTTCTATATTTCTATATAGCGGGAGCTATTTCTATATTATGGTTAAGGCAAGGGATGAGACAAAGTTTGTGTGGTTCAACTGGTGTGCTTCTAGTGTGAACTTTCCACTATTTCCTACCTATTTGCTTATCCCAGTTCTTGTCCCTGCTTCTCAGTGACTCCTTCCTTAACCCCCTCACCCACAAGACCCAGTCCCACTGTGTTGCTCAGGGTGGTGTTAAACCACAGAGCCCAACAATGTTCACACCTCAGTCTCCTGAGTGACTGGGACCACGGACATGGACCAACCTGCTGAGAGAGTGGCTATTTAAATAACAAAATGCAATCTTGTTGTCTAGCCTTTAAAGGAGGTAAGAAAATAAACAACAACGAATGCTGGTCAGACAAAAGCAGAACTGTATGCACCGCAGGTCCATGTGGAGTTTCTCAGAAAACTCAAACTCTAGCATCTGACCCAGCCACACTATTGTCCGAGTATTGACCCAAAGGATTCAGCATCCACACATCTCTGACCTGCTTACACATCCATGTTTCTTGGTGTACTGTGCGATACCGTGTTGGCTCACACACTGTGTCCCTTCTTTTCTTCCCTGACGGCGAAAAGCCCCCACGTCTGCTTTCATATTTCATGAATCCTTTTCTGCATCTCTTAAGGCCTTTCCCCCTTCATACTCCTTTTCACCCATAACCACCTTTTTTTCCCCTTTGTTTTTTCTTTTTAGATTTTTATTTCTTAATATCTATGAGTGCTCTGTCTACACATACACCTGCAAGCCAGAAGAGGGCATCGGAACTCATTACAGGTGGTTGGGAGCCGCTGTGGTTGCTGGGAACGGAACACAGGACCTGTGGAAGACAAGACAGTGCTCTTAACTGTGGAGCCATCTTGACAGTGCCTACACGTCCCTCTCTTCGAACTGTGTTTATTATGTTTTTAAATAACATCGGGGTCTGTTCATCGCACGTTTTACCTGCCGTGGCACACAGCTTAGCACTGAGACTCCTTTGCAATCTCAAACCAGCAGCTTCAGCTGTCAAGGGATTGGGTCTGCTTTTCCTGGACTTTTCTATGCAGATGTGGACAGGTGTACTTAGTGCTTATAGGTGATTTTGCTTTTGTTGGTTTTTTTGTTTTGTTTGTTTTTTCATAAAAATGGGATTTAAAGATTTAACAACAAAGAGAGGCTACTTGTCACATGGACTGGTTCCACATGTGTTGTAGCATGACATCTTTTTGGCATCTTTTGGTGTAGGGCTGCACGGTAATTCATCTGTTCAGCAAATAAGCTCCCTGTTAGGAAATTAAAGAATATTAGGGACACCATACTTGATGCCTTGGTTTAAAAATACTATATTTTTATTCACTGAGAATTTCACACATGCTTAGGTTTTAAACTTAAGCACCAATTTTGTGTCCAGCCAGACCATCACAGCTACAGGTTTGACATTACCAGGAGTCAGAACTATTCAGGAAACAAAACAAAACAAAACAAAACAAAACAGTGGTACCCGTACTGAAAATGTAATTTTGATCCCTGAACCGAATGGCATAACAACCATCTATCTAGCACTCCCATTGCTCTAGGAAATATAAGTTATTTAGATCACTTACTGTATACACTTAATGTATACAAGAAGATACACTGCCTTATCCTCAAAAGTAAATACTGTGTCACTTCTCGCAAGAAACCTGAGCATCTATGGGTTTTGACTTTGGGGGCAGAGCTGCTAACCTTAGCAAATGAACCATGAGATGACCTAGTCTACTCCGATAAGGGCTCGCTGAGCCCTTGGGAGACACACTCCTAATGTCCCACCCTTTCATGACTCTGGAGTTAATGGTTTTGTGGGTTCTTGGATGCCCTTGGGCTGTCTCTCTGAACCTCCTCAGGGGGAGGGTGGGAGAGCTTTACTTAGAGTTCTTTCCAGGGGCTGACAGTCTGACTGATCACTCCTTCTCGGAGAGCAGAGTGAACAGAAGCAGGCTTGGTTTACAGCACCAGGGATTAGCTGGACATCAGAGTGAGCTTCTTGGCTGTGAAGACTCTGAAGGAGGCTGTGACAGTTATCTCTAGTCAGCTTTGAAACAAGATGCTATCTACAACTCTCTCTCGCTCTCTGATGCTTTTGAACTTTTTCCTACTCTAATTGGCTATGTAGAAAAACACAAACAAAAAAGCTACACCGTCCCCCCTCCCCAAAACAAAATCAAACCAAACGCAGCTGTTTAACTCCCTGGACATCTGCGTTTGCCAGCAGGCTCTGTGCCTGCCTTGGGCTGGTGCTGTGTGAACACAGGGTCTCTCTCTCTCTCCTCTCTCTCTCTCTCTCTCTCTCTCTCTCTGTCTCTCTCTCTCCATGTCTCTGTCTCCCCATCTGCCCACCTTTCCACATTCAGTCTGTTCCATCCTCCCATGGGAGAGAGGAAGCTAAAGCCTTGCTCAGCCACGAGCTCTCGCACATCAACTTTTTTGTTTTGTTTTGTTTTGTTTTGTTTTTTTTATTAACTTGAATATTTCTTATATACATTTTGAGTGTTATTCCTTTCGGTTTCCGACAAACATCCCCCCCCTTCCTTATGGGTGTTCCTCCCCACCCTCCCCCATTGCCGCCCTCCCCCAACAGTCTAGTTCACTGGGGTTCAGTCTTAGTAGGACCCAGGGCTTCCCCTTCCACTGGTGCTCTTACTAGGATATTCACTGCTACCTATGAGGTCAGAGTCCAAGGTCAGTCCATGTATAGTCTTTAGGTAGTGGCTTAGTCCCTGGAAGCTCTGGTTGCTTGGCATTGTTGTACATATGGGGTCTCGAGCCCCTTCAAGCTCTTCCAGTTCTTTCTCTTCTTAAAGGAGAAACCCACATTTATCTGGCAAAGCTCAGTGGGAAGCTGCACAGATGGAGCTTCCTCATAAAACTCCCCTTCCCGTCCATTGTCCAAACATTCCGGGACCAGCGAGTGTACCTTTTATACCTACCTAGCTTTTGAAATTGTAAACTTACGTCTCAACACGTGTAAAGCCTTTTGAATTTATTTACCTTATAGAACAAAGTTAACTGTCTGCAGACTCTTAAGGACCTCGGGAGAAGCCTGAGCGCACAGCGGAGCCTGCAGGCTCTCTACTCCCATCACCACCTGCGTTTTTTGGAGCCCCCAGACACCTGGTGAAACAAGACAGTTAGCTAAACCATTTTGCTGCGTGGGTTTTTTGTTTGTTTGTTTGTTTGTTTGTTTTGTTTTGTTTTGTTTTGTTTTAAAGTCTCTCACCCAGACTGCCAACATAGAACAGGGCTACTCCTGATAGCCCTGATAGCTATCAGGTTTTCTTTCCTTTTTACTTTTTTATTTTATTTTATTTTTTTTTGAAAGCATCTTTTTCCCAAGCACTCTGCTATCCCAGTCAGGTTTCCTATTAAGTTAGGCGGCTTCTCCCCCAGAAGCATTTTCACTGCTTGGGGTTGTATGACAGTGAATACCCAGAAGCTGTCATGCTCATAAGAACTACTGTGACAGCAAAGAAAAGGTAGCCAGCTTCTCTCTCCAAAGGCAGCTTTTTTTTTATTTGTATTTGATTTTAATGTATGCATTTGTATGCACACATGTGCACATGTGTGCAGGCACAGATGAACCTGTGTATGAAGACCCGAGGTTAACGTTGGGGGGGGTGTCTTCCTGTTCACAAATGTATTTTTAAAAAGAAAAGATTTATTTTTTTAAAATTGTGTGGTTTTGGGTCTGTGCACACAAGTTCAGGTGCCCATGGAGACCAGAGGAAGGAGGGAGATCTCCTGGAGCTGCAGTTACAGGCGATTGTGAGTTAACTGACAAGGGTGCTAGGAATCAAACTGGGGTCCTCTAGAGAGAAATATGTGCTTTGTAACTTCTCCAGCCCAAAGGTAGCTGCTTCTCACAGCATTTCAGATATGCCCAAGAGGCAGTACGCAGTGTGTCCTCAGTGCCTACCAATGTTGCTGTCTTTGTTATAGCTGCTTGTCGCATACTTGGCTGAGGCATTCTGAAGCAAGCCATAAGTGAACCACCTCATCACCTGCTTTTGAGAATCCTGTATAACTCGACTTATGCTGTCTCTCCACGGTCCGTGAATGCTTTGCCTCCTCAGTGCTCAGTACTATTTCCTGTAAGAGGCCCTTTCCAGTCTCACACTATCGCCCATTCAGCTCCCTCTGTGTGATGACTGCCCTCTGAAATAAAGACATATAGCCACACGTCTTATTTATTGATCTACCTCTATGCTTTGATTTATTCCAGACATGTCACGCATGAGTTATAAAACAGCATAAATTAAAGAGAGCAAAAACCAGCAACGAGAAATAAGACAAGAGACAGTGGTAGAGCTGGGATCACAGGTACAGATGCATACTCACTATGCAGGCTCACTATGGGTGGGCCATTTGGTGTGGATTTTCTAGTATCCGGTGAGGAAGGATCAGTTACACACAGCCATATGGTAAGACCAGAATGATGCCCCTGAGAACAACAACTGCTCTTTGAGAACAAAGAGACACTTTTTACCTGAGCATGGGTATAAAAGGAATGACATGTAATGGGGAGTTCACCTCATAGCAGACACGGCAATCCTCACAGGAGCTGTTCTTCCAGTGACCCTCTAGAATATGACTACCCCCTGCCAAGAACAGTTGGTTAATTGTGATGTTCCGGGTATGGGTGGGGGCTCTAAGGTGCTGTCTAGCCCATGGTTACTGCTGCTGCCATCTGGGCTGCTGTATACTTTCCGAGTTTATGAGCCTGGGCATAGGTGGACCAGGCACACTTCTTGGTTTCTGATGTTACTTCCTTCCTCTGTATTAACCATCATGATGTTTTTCTCTGCCGCTGTCAAACACGTCAGAAACCCTGCTTTTCCTTTCATTTTCTTTCTGTTAATTCCTTCTATCCCATCCCTAGGTTTGATATGTTCTTCCTGAACCTGGATCAACAGGTTTCAACCTGTGGGTTGTGACCCCGTTGACAAACCTCTATCTCCAAAAATTACATTACATTTCATAACAGCAAAATTATAGTTATGAAGTAGCAATGAAGATAACTTTATGATGGGGATGGGGCTCATTACAACAGGAGGAATTGTATGAAAGGGTTGCAGCCTTAGGAAGGTTGAGAACCACTGTGCTCACTCCTGGGAAGTATTTTGAGAATGTCGAATCCTTCCTCATGTTCAGTCAGTTGGCTTCAGTCTCTGTCTTTCTGTGACCCTGATACCTTCTCTTTTCTTCTCCATCCTCCTGGAGATAGGGTCCTTTCGTATAACTTAGCCTGCTGGAACTCAGGATCCTTCCTGCTTCGTACTATCGAGTACTGGGATTTCTGGTGTCTCCCCCCACACCTAGTCTCTTAACGCCAAATAGAGTGATTTTCTAATCTTTGGGATGCTTTTCTTGTTTACCTCCTGAATGTCCCCTGGCTGTCCTTTGATTCAGTAATTTGTCCAAGTTCACGATCACTAAAGAGAGATCTCTAAAGAGAATGGAACCAGGAGACAGAAGTTGTTTTCTTTAGCTGTGTAGAAAGTCTCTTGCGGGAGCTGTCCACTTAAAGTAGCTGCTTCAAGCAAAGTTGATTTCATCGGTCACACACCTTCCTGACAGCATTGTTCTTCTCTCTCTCTCTCTCTCTCTCTCTCTCTCTCTCTCTCTCTCTCTCTCTCTCTCTCTCTGTGTGTGTGTGTGTGTGTGTGTAACAGGTTGAGCTTCAGTTAAGACCCTTGGCTTTTTCCTTTATACAGTGCCAAGTGAAAGCAATATTGGATGCACCAATCACGGTGGAAGATCTCCAATCTCATGGAATTCATTTAGTACCACACTGAGGCCACAGCGTGGATGTTTCTCCCGCAGAGCCCATTGCCTGGCCTCTGCCATTTGGGTCTGGTAGAGATTAGAGAGCCCTGCTTCCCTGAGCTCCCCTGATAACAAGGCTTTCATCACCGGGCACTGGAACCACTCACAGGAACAGAGGTCACTGCTGTGCCGCGCAGCTTGGGCAACTGACAGCTTGGCTTTTGTTCTTTCCTTCAAGGCTCTCTCTCCTGAATCCCAGCTACAATTTATTTGAATGCCGAGGTTTTTATTAACCATCCTGTTCCTATTTTGTACTTTATGACAAGCCGTGGGTGATGAAGATAAGGATGTGTGTAACTGAGCAAAGGTTAGCCTTCGAGGGGGCAGAAAGCGAAAAGCGTTTTGAACAAAGCCTGGATATGATTAACTGCAGGCTTCGCCCAAGGATGTTTATCTTTTATGGCTATTGTTGTTTATTAAATTCCTGCAGAAAATAACTTTTGCGATAAATCCAAAACTTTATAGGTCCTAAACCCCCTTTCCTTAGGAAAGCAGCTATTTTTATAATGTAGTTGCCAATTACACAAGATTCCTTGCAAGTGTAAATATTTTGTAAAAGCAAGAGAGATTATGCTTGTTAAAATTTTTCTGGACGGTGCCAGAGGAGCATGTAATAAATTCATTAATTTTGGTTGTGCTAAAAAATACTCTTACTGACTTTGTTTTTAGTATCAATAGATGTTATAAGTAATATGTGTATATGGAACATTCACTATGTCCCAGGCTGTGTGTTAGCAACATAGATTTCAATGCCATCTCAAACCTGGAACCATTTTTAATCTTCCTCTTGTCTCATGGGTTTGTCGATCAGCTTGGTCAAAGTCTTAGAGCTTACGCATTGGCGGTCGTGCGTCTCCAGCTCCCCTGATAATAACCTTTGCTCATCCCTCAGTCACTGGCATTGGAATTTTGTCCCGATATCGCAGCTCTCTGATACCATAATTGCTTTAACTGCTCTCTTACAGCCCTGGTGTTACCATTTGGGGAAAGGCTTGAGGAGAGTTGGTCAGGTAGAAGGGCCAAACTGGACCCTGTTTGTTTATGCAGACCTTATTGTGATGTTTTTGGCTTTGGTGTTGTCTGTCAACAGGATGTCTCCTTCTGTGACTGACGTGTTCCGCCTTGTCTCTCAGCATCAGCAGGCTGGGTGGGACTTCCTTTCATGGTGCTACAAACGGTCTGAGAACTCAACATGGAAGTAGACATAGGTAGAAATTCCCAAGGCCTGAGATTCTCAAGGTCAGAGCTGGCATAGGTCTTCAGGTACAGCGGCCCGGGCCTGAAATCCTAATTCTTGTCAGAAAGACACAGTAACTTGAAGCGTTTAAGGTCATTGTAGCAGCAAATTGAGGAGTTCAAGGCCACTGTTGGCTACAAAGAGAATTTGACGCCAGTCTGGTATACATGTGATCCTGTCTCAAAATCCAAAAAAACATAACAAATTAGAACACAACAGAACGGTAGCATAGGTCACTCTCTTTACAAAATCAGTGGCACGGCATGGAGAAATGGCACAGCAGTTAGGTTAGAGCACAGCACTTGCTACTCTTCCCGAGGACAGGAATTTCACAGCTTATGTTGTATAGCTCACAAATGCCTGTAGCTGCAGTTCCAGGGAATCTGATAGCCTGTGGCTTCCACATACATCTGAGTGCCCTCATGAGCACACGCACATGCACACGCATGAAGATCAGCCTCACCTCACACTGGAATGGCATGCCTGTACTACCGCCCCCCCCACCTTCATGGGTTCTAGGAATTTGAACTCAGGTCCTTATGTTTGTACAGCAAGTGCTTACCCACTGAGCCATCTCCTAAGCTCATTTTTTGTTCTTAAAGATCAGGTCTCACTATATAGCCTGTTGTTGTAAAAATATAAAAATAAAAAGTAATGGTGGTCTTTTACCCTGCTTGGTCCGTACCGTGGTGCCCCAGATATCTGCTAGATATCTTGGCGGAAACACAGCCCAGCCGCACGACTTCCTACACCCAAACCCTCACATAAAAGAACACACAACACAATAATCTTTGACCCAATTGGTAAGATATAATTGCCCACTTAAACATACAAAGCCCGGTACCATCCATCCCTTGAGAACATTGATAACAACCTGTAAATACACAGAGCAGAATCTTAACATCACCTGCCATGGCTTCTCCCCTCTCTCCGTCCCTCTTCTCTTCCTCTCTCCCTAGTCTTCTCCTCTTCCTTCAAACTTCTCTCCAGCCCATCCTTCCTTCTCCTCCAATGACAGGCCTCCTTCTATCCTGTACCTGCCTCACCTGTGACATCATCCTACAATAGCCTAGGCTAGTCTTGAACTCATGAGCCTCCTGAATCATTCTCCCATGTACTGGGATTATAAGTGACATCAACATTCTCTCTCTCTCTCTCTCTCTCTCTCTCTCTCTCTCTCTCTCTCTCTCTCTCTCGTGCTAAGAAATTATTTACTTATTTTTGTTTGTTTGTTTTTGTTTTCTGAGACAGGATTTCTCTGTGTAGCCCTGGCTGTCCTAGAACTCGATCTATAGATGATGCTGGCCTCAAAACTCAGAGGTTTACCTGCCTCTGCCTTCCAAGTGCTGGGATTAAAAGCGTGTGCCCCTACCACTCATCTTATTTATTTATTTTCATTTTATGTGCATTGGTGTTTCTCTGCATGTACATCTGTATAAGGGTGTCAGATGTCTGGAACTGGAACTACAGACATTTGTGAACTGCCACTCGGGTGCTGGGAATTGAACCTGGCTCCCGAGATGTCTCTCCAGCCCTATGGCATTTTTTTTTCTCCTCCTTGTTTCATGGGGCTAATTTCCTTTTCCAAATAGCTTCTTCTGACTACTTTGAAAAGAATTCCTTTCATGTCTTCTTCCATTTATCTCTGTAGGTGATAGTTTAAAGCCCTTACCTGCTTGTCCTAGTCCAGTGCTACCTATTAATTCGCTTCTTGTGAATAAAGACAGACAGTGAGGCCAGCGAGAGGGCTCAGTGGCTGAAGGCACTCACAGCCAAGACTCATGACCTGGGTTGGATCCCTAGGACCCACATGGTGGAAGGGCAGCACGGACCCTCTCAAGCTGCCCTCCGACTTCCGCAAGCACGCCATTGCAGGCACACGTACATGTGTGCGCATGCGCAATAGATAAAATGAAACAGTTAAGCTACGTCGTATTTCCATGTGGAGAGGTAAATGTACCACAGCACATGTGGAGGCCAGGGGATAACTTGCAGGAGTCCGTTTTCTGCTTCCGCCATATGGGTTCTGGGGATTGAGCAGAGGTCAGCAGCCTTTACTTGCTGAGCTGTCTCAGTGGCTCCCAGTGCTTTTCAAATGAGAAAGAGAGAGAGAGAGAGAGAGAGAGAGAGAGAGAGAGAGAGAGAGAGAGACCGAGAGACCCCCTCCAAATCCAATTAACGTCCTTGCCTTACTTTTCATCAGATTAGTGAACACTTTCGTCCTAACTCTTATTGTGTTACCTTGAACCGAGCATTCTGCCAATCTGCTTGCAATTCTAAACGGGACCAGCTTTTTACACCCCGCAAATCCACCTAATGTCTTTGACCTACCCTGTCTTCTTTATGAAGTTAGTGAATATTTTTTGTCCTTGCCGTGGGGAGCTCATTGCTATTCCCTCATAACCGGCATTCTGACAATCTGCTTATAGTTGCCACTGGGCCCATGTCTTTTGGTTTTGGGTTTTTTTTTTTGTTTTGTTTTGTTTTGTTTTTTGTTTGCCATGCTCTCCTGGAATGAAGCTGACCCTTTTCCTAACCACACCCCCACTCCATCCCCCATTTTCCCTCGGACTGACTAGACCAAACAGCTTTTGAGCACACTTTTCTCTTCTCTTAATCCCCACATACAGGCACACATAACCTCATCCCTCATATGACACAACTGTTCAAAGCGACCCCTCTCCCAGCCTTATCTCTTCCTGCTCCTCCCCGTCCTTATACAGAAGCTGGTCTCAGGAAATTCCATCGAGAAGAAACCTACACCCTGTCACTTTCCCTGGAGAGTTTCTGCCCCCTCCCTCGATGCTTGCTGCTGGGAACTTAAACCCTTGAAGCACGCAGGCCCTGCCGGCTCCCCTCAAACTCAGCGGTATGGTAATGAGTCTCCTCCAACCTAATCATGAGCCTCCCCCAATCTAATCATGGACCTCCTCCAATCAAATCACGAAAGAGCCCTGGAGCTCTGCTTGAGGGCAAATTGTGGCACAGCTTTAAAAATCAGTCTTGGGGTTAGACCTTATTTCGATGAAGTTTTAAAAATGCGCTCTATCCAGTGAGGTGATAAGATTACAAATCAGGTAGGGTCCCTTGCTAGGAGGAGACCAGCAGGTCATCCAGTGCGTGGGTTGGTGCAGTATATGTTGAATAAGATGTGACCCATCTCATTATTGGGTATGAGTGTGACTGAGACACGAATCCTAATGAAGACTGCGGTAGCTGTCCTCTTAGCATTAGTTTGTCTCTCTTGACCCCAGGCTGGTTCTTCTTAGACAGCATCCTGCTGTGACAAACCCCTAGATGCCTCATGCCCTGGCTTGGTCTCCCTAGGCCTTTGTAAATAGCTCTCACAAAGCATTCCTCTAGGTCCCAAAGGAATACATCTGGGGATTTTAAGTTCTCTGCCATGACCAGATATTGCTTTTACAAAGTCCAGAAACGTGCTTTGTGGCACGGTGGGAGGAGACACAACTCCAGTCACAAATTCTCTTTATTCCTATGATGAGGAATCTTCCATGTGTGCTTTTCTGAGTAATCACAGTGGCAGGTTATGCTGCCTGGCTATTTTTTCCTCATACAGAGTGTCATTAGCTCTCCGCTTGTGCCTTTTGTCAGCCATTAAAACATCAGTGTGTGATCTTCCTGAGGGCAATCTGGGCTATTCACTCCCAACTCTTCAGACCACCCCTTCCCCCCAGCTTAATCACTACTGCTTTGCCCAGGATCAATCCCACCCATGCTGGCTCACTGATAGATGAGCTGGGCTCCCAGATTCTCCCTGCTTGGTGGAAGCCAAGTTCCCCAGCTGACAGTAATAGGCACAAAACAGATGGACAGATGTTCACTCCACACATGTGCTCCGCTGCTTGGGGAGCAAACTGCTTTTCGGTGGGAAACACTTAATCAGCAAGAAATTGGCCTCGGGTTTATCCATCAACTTGGATCTGTAAACACCGCTGTTCTGGAGTTTAATGCTTCCTGACACTAGATGCTGTTAGCTTTTCTTCTGCCCTCTGAGGAAAAGCACGCTTTCCTTTTATTCACACAGGGTGAAACCCTTCATGAACACTGAGGCATCTCAATTGAAGCTAGAAAGCGTGACCTGGTGATTCAAATTGTACGCTTCGACGTTATTTTGCAGCTTCACATTACGTTACCCCCTCCTAGTAAGCGCAGGAACGATTACCTAACACGTAGAATGGGAGTAAGAAAATTCCTCCTAGGTCTTTGCCCTGCTCTCTGGGCCTTTAATGATACGCACAGAGAGAGCATCACCAGTCAAGCTGTGATTGGAAATGCCGAGGAGGTGAACCAAGCCCCTCAGCTTGCTTATGGCCCTGCCTAACACCCTATAGTACCTGCTATATATTTCTAGAGCTTTAATAATTTTTCATTTTATATGTATGTTTGACTGAATGTACACGTAGGCACCAGGTATGTGTCTGGTACCTAAGATGGCCAGGAAACGACACAGCATCCCCTAGAACTAGAGTTATAGATGCTTACGAAAGCCGTGTTGTGGGTGTTGGGAACTGAATCTGGGCCCTATGTAAGAGCGGCCAATGTTCCCAACCACTGCGTCTTCGGGCCCAAATATAGACCTTTATACCATGCAGCTGTTTAATTTCACATTGGTAGCAATGTTCACAGTGGACTGCCATTTTGCGTTCCCTTCTGAACTGCAAGTATAACATCTGGATATCTTTTGTACCCCAATGGGGGCAAAGAGACAGTGGATAGTTAGTGACGGAAGTATAGTTGATCGTCATTATTTGCATATCACTAATCATATCCAAAATCGTATGTTTGAAAACTCATCCACGTGGAGAGCTTAGTATGCGGCCACTTGAAGTCCTTTTTAGTTCTTTAGGGACGTGTGTGTGGATCTGCTATGTGTATGTCCCCGTCGGAAAGGAGAAGGAAGAACAATGTTCTTATTTTAACTCTTATTGTGAAAAGTCTTTTTTTTCCCTTGGCAGTCTGCATAGCACTGTATTTATTGTGTTTTTGCGTTTAGTCAATGATATCTGTCTTTAAAAACAGCCCCTAAGTGTAGTGTAGAGTCTCTGAGCAGTGTTTCTAAGCCCAGAAAAGGGCATGGTGTGCCTCACAAAGAAGACTGCACATTCTATAGGTCTTGCTGACTGTGACTTTGACATTAATAGTTCTGCGATGCCCGCTAGATCAGGTCTTTGAACAGAAACGTAAAAATCCGGTAGATGATGGATTGAAAGTGTTTACGACCAGAGACTGACAACAGCCCTACCTAACTCCACTGGAGAAGATGGTTCATTATTTGCAACGACATTCTAATTACTTGAATAATGAGGGCCAATTTGGCGTAATACTTTTCTTTTTAAATTGAAGCTTCAAGGGTTTTCTGTTGAATGTGCGTGAACACATATATGCATATGGAGGTCAAGGAGCAACCTTAGTGTTGTTCCTCGGGTGCCGTTCATCTCAGTGTTAGGACAAGGCCTTTCACTTGGCCAGGAGCTCATTAGATTGGCTAGCAAACCCGAGTTATCTGCCTGTCTCAGCTTCCCCAGTGCTGAGATGTAAGCATGATCCACCATGCCTGATTATTTTATGTAGGAATTTTTTGGGGTGGGGTACTCCTGCTTATGCAACAAGCTCTTTCCTACTTCCTGAGCCTCAGTCTCCTTTCCCCCCTTTCTTCCTTCCTTCTTCCTTCCTTCCTTCCTTCCTTCCTTCTTCTTTCCTCTCTTCTTCTCTCCTCTCCCTCTCTTTCTTTCTTTCTTTCTTTCTTTCTTCCTTCCTTCCTTCCTTCCTTCCTTTCTTTCTTTCTTTCCTTTTTTCTTTTTGAGGCAGAGTCTTACTACTGGAAGTTAGGATCCTCCTACCTCAGCACCCATAGGAAAGCTCCAAGGAATTAAAGATCTTGGAAACCGAGCAGTCAGCTAATGAGCGGTAACTGAAACTTTCATTTGTTCAACAAATATTTATTGAGCTTCTACTTTTGAGTCAGGCGCTGTGTACATTTGAGCCTCTGGATCCTTAACCTCCAAACAAAACGCATATGAACAGAGTCCTGACATCTCTAGTGAGTCATTACGAATTTACTCAGTTGCACAAATCGTCAGCTCTTTTTGAGTTTCACCAAAAATATTTACTGTATGCCTTTGGTCTCCAGTCTGCAGGCCCATAGAGACAGACGTCTGTTAGATGTCTGAGATGTTTTCTTAAGTTGCAAAATTTTCCAGATGAATTCCACAATGGGAATATGTTAACAGTATATTGTTGGAACATCTCCAGGGAAAATAGCTTTGGTCAAGGAGAAAAACACACATTAAGAAATGAAACAAAACAACCCAATCAATGGTCATTGAGTAGTCACAGGAGGAAATATTTTGCAAAGATGTATTTATTTATGTTTTCCTCTTCATTCCAAAGTCTCCCTGGTAGTGGGATGTCTGGACAGAAAGGGCATTTGTAAATCTGTGGGTTGACCTTTTGGCCATGGAGTTATGAAGTTACTCCAATATGAGAGGATTATTCCAGCTAATTACTTCTATGAATATATTTCTGAACATTTCAGGGAGTATTCTTGGGTTTCAAAGAAGAAATTGTGTTGGGTTTTCTTTACCTTGCTAGAAACAGGAAATGGAGATAGACCCTTTGACGTGAGTGGACGTTTCTCACATGGACAGTCCCTCCAAAGGAAGCATGAGGAGCCTAGATGGAAATATCAGCACATAGCGCCAGTTGTGTAGTGTGGTTCAGTTGGTGTCTACCAGATGTTTAATTTAGGCTCAGCAAGCCTTTGTCCTACCAGAAAGTATCACAAGGGGAAGATTCTGAGGAGAGCAATTAAAGTTGATGTCCAGGAACTGGAATGCCGTCTGCAGAGAATGAAGTATTATGGGATGCCAGTTTCCCTTGGGAAATGAGACTGGCTCCAGTGTAAAAATGGAGTGATTTGAAGTCTGTAAGAAGTCAAGCCAGCAACCTTGGACTCCAGCAATCAGGAGACTGAGGCAGGAGGATGCCAAGTAGGTGGTCTGCCTGGGCTACAGAGTGAGTCTAAGGTTAATCTGGGCAACTGAGAAATGCCTGTCTTAAAACTCGGAAGGATGTAACTCAGTGGTAGAATGCTTGCCTACCATGCACATCATCCCAAGTTCAATACTTAGTGTCACTTGTCTTCCTAAAGAGCATTTATAGGCCACAACAACTTTTAGTTGTTTGCAGTGCAAGCTTGAGGTTCATGGCAACTTACAAAAGATGGAATTTAATTGGGCTTATGGTTTCAGAGGGGTTCATGTTGGCAGAGTAAAGACATAGTAGCAGATACAATTGAGAGCTTACATTTTGATCCACGCGTAGGAGGCAGAGAGCTAACTGAGAATCGTGTGAATCTTTTGAAACATCAAAGCCTGCCTCCCCCAGTGACACACTTCCTCCAAAAGGGGCACACTTCCTAACTCTTTCCTTCCATCAACTAGGGGACCAAGTGTTCAAACATGAACCTATGGGGACCATTCTCATCCAAACCACCATAGAGACCCTGCTTCAGAAAATAAGGTGGTCAGCAACTGAGAAACACACACCTAGCATCAGCCTCTGGCTGTGACACACTTGCACACAAGTCCACGGAGGAAATCAAATATGTATGAATGCATAAACACACACAGAGGGCTTTTTCCTTTATAATCTATGGGTTGGACTGAGTGACCTTTGGCCTACTTAGCTGTATACCTTTTGGGTCTGGGAAAAGCTCGTGTCCTCAGGACAGCAGCTGGTAACCAATGATGCTTTTGTTTGGATTGAGAAAAGCATCCTAACCTCTTGGCTTATCTTAAGCAGTGCACACTAGACGTAGATCTCCTTTGTGTCCACATCTTGGTGTGCTCCAGATAAGGAAAAACTGAACAGTCATACACAGAGGTCCTGAGCTCTGAAGGAGGATCCACCAAGGTGACCATCTGGAGGGGACACGTACGGGCTGTCATAAGCGCATATACTTCGTCAGTGACCTGCTTTAAGGGCACAGCTAATGAGAAGCCATTCTGCAGAGCTCCTGGAGATAAAGGGACAAAGAAATAGAGGAAAAGGCAGAGTGTCTGCTCTGCCTGTGCCACCTTCTAATTTCATTATATGAACCAGCCCTGTATGGCCCACGAGGCTCCACTCTGGGTATCTATCTGATCATGCAGCTCAGTAGGAAAACTTTTTGCTTTAGTCAGCAAAAGTGTGCATGGATTTTTTTTTTTTTAAGCTCTCCTCCCTGTTCCCCTGCCCCCACCTCCCGACCCTGCCCAGCGTAGCTATATGTTTATGGGCTTTGTGGCATAGCCCAGTTCTAGAAATCTGATCCTGTGCTCAGCTTCATCCCTGGCATGGCTGTCCTCTCTGGATACACAGTAGGGAGCCTTGGGAGACTTTGTTTCCAGGCAGTTTGCTAACTAAGTCTTCCACAAGTTAGTTCTGTCAACCTCTTTGAAGTTGGTAGGAACAGGTTTCCACCTGCCTACCTCTCCGCCTCATGGTGTTAAAGAAAAGAAGGTACAAGGTAGCAAGTGTGTGTTCTGGTTTTGTTTTGTTGTTTTTGTCAACTTGACACCAACTAAAGTAATCTGGGAAGAGAATGTCAGTCAGGAAAATCCATCCATCCAGATTGCCTATAGGGAATTTTCTTGATGAATGATTGATGCAGAAGGGCCCAGCCCATGGGGATGGTGGTGGTTGGTACCACTTCTGGGCAGGCGGTCCTGGGTTGTGAAAGAAAGCAGGCTGTGCAAACCAGTGAGCTTTCCTCCATGGTGCCTGCTTCCGTTCCTGCCTCCAGTTTCCTGCCTTGAGTTCCTGCCATAACTTCCTTAACATAGGACAGTGGTGTGGAACCAGAACCGAAAACAAACCCTTTTTTTCCCTTAGTTGCATTTGGTTGTGGCATTTTATCCTAGCAATATAAGCCCTCACCAAGACAGTATGAATAAATGTAAGTCATCGATGGATTTAGAAATATCAATGCCTGTCCTGGATTTTCATATACAAATTGCTTCATGTAAATTATGAGATCGTATACTCCTGATTTACATATTAAGTGTGTTGATGGAACATGTTCCAACCCCAGGGTGGGAGACCCCATTTCTTTATACAATTTTTTTAGTGATATAACCCACACGTTTTTACACGGCACTTCTCCAGGAGGCTAGAACCCTTCCCGTCCTTATTGCTGGATTCTGCAGTCTGGATGTTGGTGAAGGGCCCTCAGGAGAACACAGGGTACACAGGTGCTTGAGCTCCTTACCTCAGAAGGTGTAAATGGTCAAGCCTTTGTGATTATTCGGCCCTGAGTCATGTTTCAAGGGCACAAGAAAGCTCATGGTCTCCAGTAACAAGCCCTGAGTGCTTATGACCAGGTATAACTGAACAGTCATTGCATATCTAACTGTGTAGTTACTGTAAGTGCCCAGTGGTACAATCAAGCTCACACCTTTTTCAGATCACAAACTGACAGAGGGCTTGGCTTTGATTTCTTTGTTTGTTTGTTTGTTTTTGCTTTTCAAGCCAAGGTTTCTCTGTGTAGCCTTGGCTAGCCTGAAACTCACTCTGTAGACCAGGCTGGCCTTGAACTCAGAGATCTGCCTCCCTCTGTCTCCTGGGTGCTGGGATTAAAGTCATGCACTACCACTGCCTGGCTGTGACAGAGTCTTTTTTTCTTTTAATTTGCAACATTTTTATAATAAAGTTTGAAGTAAAATTGAAGATTTTCTTTAATGGTTTTTATTATTTTGAGAGTTTTACACATTGTATTTTGATTATGTCCATATCGTCCATCTTCCCCCCAGATCTACCTCTCCTATTTTATACACACCCAATATTCTGTCTGTCTGTTTTTTTTTGTTTGTTTGTTTGTTTGTTTTTTTAATTCACTGAGTCTCATTGGTGCTAACCACATACTCTTGGATTCTTGGATATGTGGCATCAACTGGATCTTGTTAGGCCTACCAGGGGCCACGCCCTTCAGAAAGCTAACTCTCTCTCCCTTGGCAGCTCTCAGTTACCATAGCTCCTCAGTTGGGGGTGAGACTTTGTGCCTACCTCCTCCTTTCACACTGGGGTTTTTGTCTGGCTTGAGCTTCTGAGGGCTCTTGAAGCCTTTGTTACTGCAGTAAGACAAGTGCAGGAGGTGAAGGAGATACAAATAGGAAAGGATGACGTCATAGTGTCACGATCTGCAGATGATGGGATTCTATACACAAAAGGCTCTAAAGACCGTTCTCATACGGCTTCACCTTTAGCAAAGCCACAGAAGGCTAGGTTAACACACAGGGCTAACTTTTTTTTTTTTTTTTAAACAACAGACTTCTAGGTAGAACTTTAGGCTCTGAGAGACTAGGGGGTGGAGACTATGGGCCCATAACCTGTATATTCCATTGACTCTGGGGGACAGTCTATGAAGCTATATAACCCCCATCCATATTTGTAGTTGTGATAACTTTTTTTCCCTCTTCTGGGATCTCTCAGCCAGTGAGATGGCAGTCCCTGGTCCTTTGGATGCTGAAACACCCTGGTAGATATTTTGACCTTCTCTTTGCAACCAAAATTTGTTTGTGTTTTAATTAACTAACACTGAATAGTTTCTATAAAGGAAGCCCATAAAAAGAGTGTTTCGTATATAGGAAAGTTTATTCTTTAGACAATATAATAAGCTGCCTGTTTACAGCTCATCACTAGCATGCTGCCCACTTAAAATAGATCAATTAGTCAAATAATTGCCCACTTGATGCATATGGAGGTAATTAGGCCAGATGCTGATCCTGCCTATCAAAAACTTAAGCCAACGACCTGGAATTCATATGCTCAGAGCTGCTGTGTTCTTAAATTCCTTAGGCCAATTTAAAGCACTGGCTGTCTGGACGCAAATCAGCTGCCTTCCATTTAAAGTATATTATATACCAGCAGTTACCAAATATGCCAAAAAATTGGTGTTCAGGTAGTCATTTGTGCTTCTAAAATTTAATATAAATCAAAATACAGGAGCCACTTTTGAGTGAAATGAGACCCAATCACGAATACTTTTCCTGATCATTAAAGAAGCAGCCCCTATATTTATAAATAGTAGAAAGAGAACTCCATTTCTCATTAGGTATAGGGAATTTCTTCTAACTCTGGTGCCAGAAATCTTACCCCATTCTTTTTAAAATGACCACTCTTTTCTCTGAGTGACCAGGAGTAGACCTGCCCATTCACAGCCTAATTGTAAAATTATAGTGTAGAAATATTTGCCTCGGGGAATAGTCATTAGTCTTTTGAGAGACTGACAAGTAGAAGTCCTGTCTGAAATAGCTTCTCTTCTCTGATGGACACCCTCCCTGACCGGTGCTCTGAGTAACCCTGTTTATCATGTTTACAATATAAACAACAATTAGAATAAATTATCAGATCAGGTGCGGGCGGGTATGTGTAATCCCCCACCCCCCAGGTTTCTCTCAGACTGTGAGAAGTGAGCTTGGTGCTCTCTTTGCTTTGTGAGAGGCGATGTGCTTTTCTGCTACTCTCTGTGAGAACTTCAATGTTGGGTGTGTGGCAGATGGATCTACGGAGAAAAAAGTGTATCTCAGTGGAGGTGGACTTGGCCAACGGCTGCCGACAGTGGGCTCTGCAGCTCTGTCAGCTTCCTTATGAACAGCATTGCATGCAGGGACTCCTACCCCTAATAGCTCACAAACCTAGCATATAGGTCAGGCATGGCCATAGCCGTTTTTACATACAGTTTTATTGGAGGATGGCCACATGCCTTCATTCCTTTGCTGTCTATGGGGGTGTTCCCCCATGATGATGGTTCAGTTATTACACCAGAGACTTCGAGGCCATAAAACTTAAAAAGGATTTGCTGTCTGGCCTTTCATTGAAAATTCTCTGAGAGAACCCCACTCAAATTGCTTTCCAAAATCTGCCGGCTAGCCAGTCATGGTGCCTTCTCGCTTTTTTAGCAGCGTGGCTTTTACCTCTCGATTTTCACTCCTAGCCAGTGAGCTGTCTGGCAAGAGTTTGGGAAAGAGAGAGCTTGCTCTCACCCATGCCTCAGATTTTGTTTTTGGGTTTCCCTGCTGAATGGGGCACGGTCTCGCTACAGTCACAAATATAGAGCAAAATTGAGAGCA
This sequence comes from Rattus rattus, assembly GCF_011064425.1. Taxonomy (NCBI): domain Eukaryota; kingdom Metazoa; phylum Chordata; class Mammalia; order Rodentia; family Muridae; genus Rattus; species Rattus rattus. Next base: position 65,009,565 of record NC_046168.1, read on the forward strand.
GCATTTTAGAATCAGTAAACAGCCAGCTCCTGGGGGAGCCGAGCTCCCTCAGGGGTCAGGTGAAGATGCAGGGGTAGTAAGAGGGAGAGAAGCTGGCCAGGGCACGTGACTCGACTATTGCCTTCCCATAGTAGGGCATCACCGCCACCCTTCTGCGCATGCCCAGACAAAATACTCTCGGTGTGCTTTTATTTCACTGTGAGAATCTTCACTTTATTTTTGCCAAATGTGAATTTATATTAGATCGACCAGAAGAAGAACTAATTCATGGTTAGAAGAAAAAAAATTAAAATCACTGAATACTCAGAACAATTTCATTCTCCGTTGTTTATCTAGTCAGTAAAATTAAACAAATACCAACCGTTGCAAAGCCGTTCTCCTCACGATTGTTTATCCAGTCCTCCCTCAGCCACTGTGCTGGTTGGTTTTTTTGTCAGCTTGACATAAACTAGCCACCTGGGAAGAGCTAACCTCAATTAAGGAGTTGCCTCCATCAGATTAGCCTGTGGCTATATCTTTTGGACATTTTCTTGATGAGTGATTGATGGGGGGTTGGGAGGGCAAACCATGGTGGGTAGGGCTATCCCTAGGCTGGTGGTCCTGGGTTGTATAAAAAAGTAGGCTGAGCAAGCCATTAGGTGCAAACCAGTAAGCAGCACTCTTCTGTGGTTTCTGATTTGGTTCCTGTCCTGGTTTCCCTTAATGATGGAGCATAAAGTAGAAGATGAAATAAATCATATTCTCCCCAGGTTGCTTTTGGTCACAGCAATGAAGATGGGATCTCTTTTTTGTAATCCTAGGATGTGCTTTGTTTATCACAGCAGTGAAGAACCAGGAAACCTACTACAGAGTGAAATGTGTAGCCCTTCTTGTCAATAGTTACAACGGCTACTCTGTAACTTCCTGTTAAACATTGTGACAGGGTGTTATGCGCAGTCATGCTTTGTGTTTCTAGACTCAGTTTTATTAGTTACTGTTCCTCATTGAGCCTGAAGTTTTGCTCATGGCATATTTATTTATATGCATTTCTCCCAAAGGGTGATCACCTTTTTAATTTTTCTGATTTTGCAAATTTGGAAATAATTCAGTTTTGTTAAACTCAGGCTGGATTATCTAAGTTTTGTAAATGACTTCTTTTTTATTACTTGTTTTATTTATTTACATTTCAAATATTGTCCCCCTTCCTGGTGTCCCCTTCGCAAACCTCCCACCCCATCCCAGGGTGATAAGCCTCCACAGGGCCAAGTGCCTCCCCTCCCATTGATGCCAGAATGTATGCATTTTTATTTTATTTGTAAATAACCTGTAGTTATCACATAAGCCATAGTTGATAAGATTTTTCACTTTCTCCTCCTCAGAGTAATCACTATTTGAAACTAATATTTAAATTTTTATTATAATTCGAAATCAAATCTTAGACTTGTAGGAAAACAACATTTGGTTTGTGAATTTTGTGTTTAGCTCCTGTTGTTGGCATGGGATATTTATCCCATTGGGGCTCTAATACTACATGGTCTGAATGGAACTAGCAGCTTACTGGTCAACCTTAGGCATTCATGAAGTGAAAACAGCAGCACTTACCTCACAGTGTTGTTGAAAGAGGAAAGCTAGCAGAAACTACAGCAAGCACAGAGGCCCCTCTCTCTGACATGGGACATATCACTTCAGGAGAAACCCTGGAACATTGTAATTTGTATAGTCAGCGATGAACATTTGAATGCATTCTTGGTGTTAAGCAGGATTAGACAATAGTGCCAGGTTAAATGAACTCATTTTTAGGCCTGGAGTGTTTCATGTCCCTCTGCTTCCTGGAAGGAAGGATAATCCACTGTGGTCTGGATTCATAGAAAGGCCCTTTGAGGCTCTGTCTGGACCCCTGAGGATAGGTGGGACATGTGCCAGCTGTGTGGTGAAGGAGGCAAGAATAGTGCCCTCCTTGACAGAAGTGGAGGGAACGCTAAGGCACCAGCGGGAGTGTATTATCAAAGCTCCTGCCACGAATTTCCTTGAGTGTTGTGGACCATAGCTGAGGAGTTGCAAAGTGAGGTCATTAGAAGAAGACAATGCTGCTGTATCAGGGGCACTCCTTTGAACAGCATTTGCAGTATAGGCTGCCATCCAATGGTACTAGACAGAGATTGCTCTCTGCAATGAGGGAACTTGCTTCTGAGTCAGAAATGGATTCTACTTGATCTCGAAGTAGACTGTGTCTCCTCTCTTTCATCCTGCTACAAAGTGTTGACAGACCCAAGCTTGTAAAAGAGATTCTAACATGTTATTCTAAGTTATAGAACTCATATTTTAAGACTCAAGGGTTAGGGCTGCAGAGACCGCTTAGTAGTCAAGAGCTCATACAGTTCTTGCAAATGACTTGAGTTTTGTTTACAGTACCAAGGTAGAGCATCTGACAACTGCCTACAACTCCAGTGGCCCGGGGGTCTTCTGGACTCCAACTGCACCTGTAGCCATGCACACATACTATCTCCCTTCACACACATATATATATAAAAAAGTAAAAATCTTTAAAAAAAAATAACAAGCATAAACTCCTGTCAATTGCACTCCATCTCAGGAGAAAGACTTGTTAAGATGTGCTGAGCTGTGTTTGGGATTCTTGATTCTCAGAAGGAAACTAGCATAGCAGAGAAAGCTGACTTTCCTCCCACGGCTAATCGTCAGCCTAATTGCTTACAAAATCGAACCAGCACTGGGCACGTCTTCTAGGCAACAATCTGACCTGAAGTGGCTGTGGCCACTTTCCATTTAGAAATGCAGAGCTTTGCTTCTGAGGCACACTCATTTCCAAACACTTGCAAGAAAGCCCTCCCTGTCTGTTAGCCCCTCAGTCTGTCTCCACATATTATGTTGCTCGGGGGGTTCAAAATGATGTTTGGGCAACCCTATGTCCTCCCTTTCTGTAGCCTTGGTTTGACTGCTTTGTTTAATATACCTTTGGAGAAAGAGAACAGAATCAACCCACCACACTTTCAGCTGATGTTAAATCCGTCCTATGTCTAGACTCAATGACTGACTGTAGCCTGGAACCAATCTGACCACGATAGACTCTTTAGCAAATTTGGTTTCCTTAAAATTTTTATTTTTATTATTCTTTTAAAGATTTATTTATGTATGTATAGGAACACACTTTTTTACAGAAGAATGTATTGCAGAAGAGAGCACCAGACAGAAGAGGGCATCAGATCCCATTGTGAGCCGCCATGTTGCTGAGTATCGAACCCAGGACCTCTGAAAGAGCAACCAGTGCTTTTTACCACGGAACCATCTCTCATCTTGTTTGTGCCACAAGTATGCCTAGAGCCCATGGAGGCCAGACAGGGCACTTCTTGGGGCTGGACTTACAGAGGGTTGCGAGCCACCACATGGGTGCTGAGAATCAGAACAAGGTCCCCTGGAACAGCAGCCAGGGCTCTTAACTGAGAAGTCACCTCTATCTCCTCTTTACATTTGAAATTGATTTTTACTTAGTATACACTTGCAAGTGTGTGCATGTGGGGGAAAGAGGCCATGCTTTTGGGAATCTGGTCTTTCCACTACATAGGTCCTGGGGATAGAACTCCGCTTGCCGGGTTTGGTAGCAAGCCCCTGTGTCTTCTGGGCTATCCCAACGGCCCATGTGATCCGACTTCTGAGCCCATTTCCTGGGTGTTTCTCTCTGTTGTGTCTGCACACTCTCAGTTTCTTTAGAATTCCCCTATTCTGTTGCCGTTGAGGCACCAGGATGAAGTCTTCTCCTCCCTCAGAGCTATTAGCTGAGATACCTCCCAGCGGGGGTAGAGTGGCGCGAGTTTTCAGGTGAGAGACTCCCAAGGCAGCGCAATTGCAGAAAGCTGCGTCACCCGAGAACTATGTTAGAGGGAGAAGCGTGACTCTGGAATGTTGCATGAGTTTTTCCCAGAGCATCAAAAATGCTTTGCCATGCAAATTCCAGCCGGGATAATAACTTCAGAGGAAATGTCACAGAGCACAAGTCGGTGCTAGGTGCTGCTGCTCTCCAAAGTGATTATCCATTGCGCTAAAAGGATTAAGCATCTTTTAACACATTGGAGACACTCGGAAACCTAGTCACATCAGGAGTTTCCCAGAGGAATGGGAGGATACTGTGACTCATACAGGGGGGGGGCATTCTGGAGATGTGGAGCCCTTGCATTTGATCTGGATGCACTAGGCACCGTCTGTTCATCCACTCAACTTGGTGTCTTGTCAGAGGTGGACACTGGAGTCCTCTTTGTCTTCCGTTAGGTATTGTTTTGTTTTGTTTTGTTCTGTTTTCCTTTTTAAAGCATGTCTTTCAACATGCAGAGTGACAGATTTTTGGAATACTCAGTCGTAAAAGGGTAAATGAAATGTCCTCACCAGACCTGTCCCTTCAGGGTACAGGAACTGCAGAAGAGAAGGTGGAAAGATTATAAGAGCCAAGCCAAGTGGTGGTGGCACATCCCTCTTATCTCAGCACTTGGAAGGCAGAGGCAGGTGGATCTATGAGTTCGAGGCCAGCCTAGTCTACTACAGAGTGAGTTCCAGAACAGTCAAAGCTACACAGAGGAACCCAAACCAAACCAAAACACAACCAAAACACAACAAAAAAGAATGTGTCAATATTGTAAGAGCCAGTGTCTAGAAGACTCCAGGGAAACAGTGCCTTCCAGACACAGCAGGACTGATGCACACATGAACTCACAGAGACTGTGGTAGCGTGCACAGGGCCTGCACAGGTCCAAGACAGATGGGGTCCCAGTGCTGAGAGGGGAAGTGGACACACTTCCATCCCCGAAGCAGAAGCTATCTCCAACTGATAACTGCTGGTGAAGGAAAAATTAGTTTTCTCCAATGGAGTCTTAGTGGGTGCAGAAACCATGTCTACCCCATGCCTAGCAGAAAATGGCCACCACACAACAAACTCAACAGTATTTTTGGAGATCTTTTTTCTTGGTGCATTTGGACTTACTGTTTTTTGTCTTTTGCTTATCTATTACAGTTTCTTATTTTGTGTTTTTTTTTATACATTTTGTTTGTGAAAACAAATATCTTAGTGTGTATTTTTTTTTTATTTTTGAGGGTTTTTTTTTAGCCTGTTTTTCTTTCCTGTTTCCAAGTCTTTATTTATTTGCTTTTTCTAACCTGTCACTTTTATTGAATGACTAATTTGTTTTCAAATTAAAAAAACATTATTATACTGATTGTTAATTGTGCCAATGTTTTTTTTTTTAACAACCCAATAAAATACTAACATGCAAATGAATTTTTTTAACCTGAAATCTATGAAAGAACAAATTGTCTGCTCCCAGGTTTCTCTTAAACCGATTAAATGATGCTTTGCTGAAATAAACCGTATTTTAAAATTACACATGCTTTTGATCTTGTTTGCACAATTAATACTAACTCTCTAAATGGTAACCTTTTCCCTCTTATTGAAAATAAATTTTTGTGGCGTGCGTTAATATATACCCTGATTACAGTTTTCCCTCCTTCTACTCCTCCCAGTTCCTCCCACCTCCCCTCCATTCCAGACCCACCCTCTGTGTCTTTCATTAGAAAACAAAGTCTTCTAAGGAGTAATCATAAAATAAAATGAGATACAACAAAACCGAACAAATCTGAACAACACAAAAGGAAACAAGCCCGAGACGAGGCACAGGAAACAGATGTGGGCACAGAGACCGACTGGTTTGTATATTCAGAAGTTCCATAAAATGGTAGACTGGAAGCCATCCTACATATGGAGTGAAGAAGTAGGGTAAAAAGATAGAAATAAAATTGGATACAAATGAAAAATAAGATACGATGAAAAAGAAAGTGCCCTGCGTGACGTTGTGAGACAAGAAGCCTTTAAAGGTGCTCCGAGTTCATTTTGTTGGTTATCTTCCACAGCTGCACGCTGGCTATCTACATGCAGCCTTTGTTTCCTAGTAAGACTCCCTTGGGGGGAAAATAGAACAGTTTTTCATCTGCAAAGGGTTGTCAGTTCTATGCAGCTTCCGGGCTAGGGATGAGGCATGTGTCCACTTCACTTTTCAGCTCTAGGCCCCATCTTGTCACCGAGCCGTGCAAGGCCCTGGGCATGCTCGCCACAGTCTCTGTGAGTTCGCGTGTGCATGGACTCTGGTGGTTTAGAAGACCTTGTTTCCCTGGTGTCCCCCGTCCCGGCTCTTACACCCTTTCTGCCTCCTCTTCAGCATGGTTCCCTGAGCCCTGAGGGGGAGGGATTTGATGGAGACTACGCAGTTAGGATTTAGTGTTCCAGTCTCTCTTACTCTCTGCATGTTGTCTGGCTGTGGGTCTCTCTTTTTTTCCCCATTGGCTGTAGAAACTTCTTGGATGGCTGAGCAAGGCACCGCACTATGACTATAACAGAACGCCATTAGGAATCACTTTATTGATGTTCGTTTAGTAGAACAGTAGTATTCGGTTTTCCCCTAGGCTCCTGAGCTTTCTAGTCTCAGGTTCTTGGCCACCCAAGTCAGGGATAGGGTCCATCCCATGGGGCGAGCCTTAAATCCATTCAGATAGTGATTGGTCACTCTTACCAGTCTTGTGCTGTTAGGGCACCAGTGTACCTTGCAGTCACCATCCTAGATCCAAGGGCTCGTAGCTGGGTTGGTGTTTCCCTTTCTTCATCGGTCGCGTGCAGAGGACCTTCCAGGACCATGAACACTAGCCAGTGGAGGCACAGGCTCTGGGTGGGCACCAGGTCTACTCCTCTGCGTTCAATGAGATTTGTAGAGAATGTCTTCAGCAACAGGGCCTTGGTGTCAGTTTGTGGAGAACAACCAATGGCTTGGCAATAGCCTGGGTCGTTTGGGGGTTCCCATGGGGCCCCTTTCACCAACAATTGGATGAGATGCAAACTATCCCTGGAGCCGGAGGCTTCATTTAGTGATGAGAGAAATCCAGTTTGGGTTCTGTCTTCCCCGTTATTTGGTGATTTTATTTAGATCATATATGTACATGATCTGAGTATATTTATTCTTCATGTATATCCTTCATTTATATGTATATACATTACATCTGTATATATATATATTGTATATATATATATCTGTATATATATTATATATGTATATATCCTTCATATAGTGTGTATTATATATTATATATATCTATGTATATAATTCATATATATCCTTCATATATGCATATATTTTAGGAATTGTCTACTGTATTATGTTTCCATGTAACTCCTCAAATGGCCTTTAGTTTTAGCTGTCCCTTCCTGAGTTCCCTCTCCTCCTCCCACCTCTTCCCACCCCATTTGATCCCCCTGTTCAGGACTCCTGCCGTCTCCACCCCTAGTGCCATCCACAACTACCTAGTCTATTTCCCTTTAATAGAGAGACTCATCCCTTTCCCTATTCCCTTAGTCTATACCTAACCTCTGTGGTAAAACAGGCTGTAGCCTGCTTATCTACCGAGACTTACAGCTAATATTCACATATGTGAACACGTACCATGTTTGCCTTTTGGGGTCTGGGTTACCTCACTTAGGATCATTTCTTTTTCTAGCCGCATCCATCTACTTGCAAATTTCATGACTTACTTTAATGCCCGAGTAACATTCCTTTGTTAAATATGCCACATTTTCTTTATCAATTCATCTGTTGACAGACATCTAGACTGCTTCAAATTTCTGGCCATTATGAACAGAGGCCCCAGTTTCCCTGATACATAAATCACGCAAACACTCAGTAAAGAACCAGAATTACAGAACAATTTCCCTTGTGAAAGTAGTTCCTAAAGTTCTCAGTAATTTACTTGCAAACAGAATCTAAGAACACAGCAAAAATGTCACTCACCATGATCAAGTAGGCCTCTTCCCAGAAATGCAGAAATGGTTCAATATATGTAAATACGTAAACGTCATTTACCATGTACACAGACTGACAGACAAAAACCACATGATTATCTCATTAAATGCAGAAAAGGCTTTTGACAGAATGCAACACTTGGAGAAAGGAAGGACTTAAGCATAATAAAGGTGATTTACAGCAAGCCCACAGCCAACATCAACCTAAACAGAGAGGAACTCAAAACATTTCCTCTAAGATCAAGTACAAGACAAGGCTGCCCACTCCCTCCATACCTATTCGATATGATACTTGAAGTCTTAGCTAGAACAGTAAGACAACTGGAGACCAAGGGGATACAAACAGGAAGGGAAGAGGTCAACGTATCTTCATCTTCAGAGAGAAATATATATACTTATGTATATATAAGTAACCCTAAAAATACCACCAGGGAATTCCTACAGCTCACAAACTCCTTTAGCAATATACCAAGAAAGAAAATACAAATGGCATCTATACTGAGAAAGAGATCAGGGCAACGATGCATCAACAAAAGTATCTTGAGGTAACTCTAAGCCAGTGAGTTAGAGACGAGCATGATGCCTCCTGTTGTGTCTTCAATGCCAGCGTCTCTCTTCCATCTCTTGTGTTCTGTCCTGAGGCTTACCTCTGAGGTTCCTGTTGAGTTGGTAAATTTTTCGTTTCCCGATTTCCCTCAGTTTGGGTTTTCTTTATGGATTCTATTTTCATTTCCACGCCTTAAGGTGTCTTCATTTCCCCCTACTGTTTATAGTCGCAGAATTCATTAGTGGGTTCATCCATGTCTTCCTTAAGGTCCCCAAGCATAATCATCCCCGTCTCGGGACCTACTGTAGTGAGATCCTGGGCTGTAGTGGAGACACATTATCCTGGTGGTTACTGATTGTGTTTTCACACTGGTGTCTCCACATCTGGGTGTGGGACGATTGCTATTGTTAAATCCAGATGCTGATATCTGGCCTTTTTTCTGGGCAGGTGCTTTGTGGTTTCTGTTGCACTTTTTGGTCCTTAGAGAGTGTGATGGCTGTGGGTTGCATGTTGTGGCCACTGAGGGTCCCAGGGAAGAACTTGTTTCGAGGTTTTGGGATCTGACTCTAAGGGGATGTGCTAGAAGTGGTTCGGCACTGAGGGGGTTCAGAGGAGGGAAGAAAGTGCCTCTGCCATAGGATCAGCGTAGGTCTCTGGGAATAAGGACAGATAGGGGGCAGAGACCCCAGCAGGAGATGAGTCTGGGCGATTTGAATTGGAGGATGGGAGAACAGGAAAGATGGTGAAGAGAGAGGAGAGTAAAGATAGCTTATTGGATTCCTTGACCAGGGAGTAACTCAGGGTGTTGGCAGCTAAGACAAAACAAAATAAAATAAAACAAGCAGCCTCATAAAAAGGCTCATACAATACATTCTGATCACAGTTTCCTCTCTCTCATCTCCCCCCAGATGCTCCCCGCCCATCCAGCTCCATACCTTCTTTCTCGATCTATTTAGAAAATAGTCAAATAAAAACCCAGACAGAACAGAATAGAATACAAGAAACAGAGGAAATAAAGGAAAAGCATGAGAAGCACAAACACACACACACACACACACACACACACACACACACAGAGAGAGAGAGAGAGAGACAGTGAGAGAGAGAGAGAGAGAGACAGCGAGAGAGGCAGAGAGAGACAGAGACACAGAGACACAGAGAGGAGAGAAGAGAGAGGAGAAATGGAATAAAAACCCAAAATTGGAAACCATACTATACAAGCAAAATATTAGTAAGGTTAAAAAAAAGCCAATATAAGAAAACAAAACAAACCCCAAACCCCAAACCCCAAACCTCCAAATAGTACTGTTGAGTTCTTCGTGTGTTGCACAGCTACGTTGGACGTCTACTGCCGGGACCAGAACCCACCTGTAAGTGTGGTTTGTGTACCTGTGAGACTCCACTGAAGAGAGCTGTGTTTTCCTTTGAGCACTGGTCAATGGGATGTAACTTCTGACTTAGGGATGGGAGCTCATGCCCACTTCCTTCTCTCAGAGCTGGGACCCCATCTGGTTGAGTCTGTGCAGGTCCTGTGCATGCTGCCACAGTCTCTGTGAATTCATGTGCATCAGCCCTGTTATGTCCGGAAGGCAGTGTTTCCTTGGGGTCCTCCACCCCGATTGGCTTTTAGAATATTTCCACTTCCTGTAGAATTCCATGAATCCTGAGGGGGGAGTGGTTAACGGCAACATCCCGTTTAGGAGTGTTTTTTTTTTTTTTTTAAATTTATTTTTCTCTCCTACAATGCATCCTGACCACAGCTGCCCCTCCTTCCCTCCCCCCAGATCCACACCTCCTCTGTTTCCTTTCAGAAAACAGCAAGCCTCCCAGGGATATCAACCGAGCACGGCACAGCAAGATGCAAGAAGGCTAGGTACAAGGCTTCATCAAGGCTGGACAGGGCAACCCAGTAGGAGGGAAAGGGTCCCTAGAGAAGACAAAGGAGTCAGAGATAGCCCATACTCCCTCCGTTTGGAGTCACATGAAAAACCACAGGCTAAGCAACCATAGCATATATGGAGAGAACCTAGTGACGATCCACACAGACTCTGTGATTGTGACTTCAGTCTCTGCGAATCCCTGTGAACCCTGTCTAGCAGATTCTGTGGACTGTGCTCTCCTGGTGTAGGACTGGATGTTCTAAGGTCTCTCAGTGCCTGCATATTTGTTACACAGATTTCAAACAGCAGCAGCAGATGAGAACAGTGGGTACTGATTTCACAACTTGCACCTCCGTGTGTCTGAGAGGTGCTGAATTTGGCTGAGTGAGAAGACCAAAGAGGAGAGGGCGTGGGACAGAACTTGGTCTCCGGTCCTGAGTGTGGAGCTGGAACTGGCCCCGGTCCCAGCGTTCCAGCCTTTGTTTGGTAAACTCGTCAGTTACTTTAATTTCTGAGACCAAGTAGTTAGCAAAAGAGCAGCCTGAGGGAGGTGAGGTTCAGGTTGGTTCAGGGTTTGAGGAAAACATTCCGTCATGGCTGGGGAAGTGTGCCAGTGGAGCACGGGGCTGGGTCTCCCCCTTTCTCTCATCTTGGTAGGATAGGATGTAGACAAGAGGGAACACCATTGCTCAGATACGCCCTTTCCCATTTTTATTCAGTTCTAGTCCCTGATGCTGTGGATATTCAAGGTAGGTCTGAGCACCTTATTCAGTTCTCCCCGGTAGGCTTTTTTTAAGCACACCTAAGATTTGCTTCTATGATGCTATAGCCCTTTCTTTGTTAAAAAATAGATTTTGTTTATTACTGTGTGTGGGGAGGTGTGTGCGCTTGTGCACACGTGTGCACATGTAATGGAGGGCAAAGGTCAACTTTGTGGAGTGGTCTCTAAACACCCTCACCTGCTGGACCATTGGGTTTGTTCTACTGTAGGTGTTTTTAATCCAATCAGATTGATAATCAGAATTAACCATCTCGCCTGGACTTACAGAACCATCAGCCAAGCAGGATCTGACTTTGGATTGTCGTCTGCAAGGTTCTGTGAGGCCCTGTCACTTGCTTCTCTCAGTATGGGCAGAGCCAAGTCTTGAAGAGGACTTCTCTATTTCTTGTTCTACCATTAAACTCTCCACCCCGCCTGTGTATGTGTGTGCATGTGCATACACATGTGCATGCAGATGGATATGGCTGGAGTGGTTCCCGGTGTGTCACCGTTGTTTGTGTAGCTTCTAACTTGGGCTGTTAAGTGAGCTGCTCTCAGTCAGGCTTTCTGAGCTGTATAGTCAGAGCAGACACAGGGAAATCTAGATTTTCCATCGTTCATCCGCTCTCCTCACTGTGACTCCTCTTTGCCTCTGTTCTGTCTGTTCTTGGTTACACAGTTTTGATGCCAGCATCCAGTCAGCAAGTGAAGAAAGAAAGCAGTAGATGTTAAACTCAGACTGCTGTGTAGCCTTTGAGAACAGCATAGAGACCCCGCCTGATGGGTCCAGGTGGGAACGCACATCTCACAAACAACTGCACAGTGTGGGAAGACTTTCGAAAGTAACTTTGCACCCAAACCACTGAGTTTGTACATAAACCATTGAAAATTTTATCCATTTAGAACCCAATGTATATTGAATGGGAAAAAAAAAACAAAAACAAATGAACCATAGGGCAAATAATGGAACAATGGGAAACTTCTGTCCTTTCTCACAAACGTTCACTTGAAAATCTCCCATTTCAACGAGTTGGAGTTCATTGCTGGGAAGAACAAGTCTGATGATCTGTGTGTATTTTCTTTGACTCCAGAGTCCATGAAGGGTTTTCTGGCCATCTAGCTGTCCACAGCCTTTTAGAAAATGTAGGAAAACTGCAAAGTCTGACCACAATGCAACATGCTCATTGTAAAAGTAAAAAATCTTGGGTGGGGCTGTGGTGGTGCAAAGCAATAGTAGGTGGATCTGTGGATCTCTGTGGATCTCTGTGGATCTCTACGGATCTCTGTGGATCTTTGAGTTTGAGGCCAGTCTGCTCTACACCATGAGGTCTAGGACAGCCAGGGCTACACAGAGCAACTCTGACTCAAAAAAATCTTGGAAAGTGTAGAACATTATCAACCCAACCATAGCCGCATCAGAGGCTGTGTCTGTGCTATATTAACTCTGTAGCTGACTATTCTTTGTCCTTTATGTGAATGCTTCTGTGAGACCATGTGGGTTTACAATTCTTTTTGATGGTGTTGGAGATTGAACCCAGCATCTTAAATATGCAGAGTGCTCTACGCCAAGCTGTAGCCTCAGCTGCAGATTAAAATTAATATTAGCTGGTGCATTAAAACATAAGCCAGAGAATTGGCTCAGTAGAGAAGAGTGCTTGCTGCATAGGGACTTGAGTTCGAATCCCAGATATCTGTGTAAAAGCCCAGCGTTGGGAGCCGGAGCCAGAGGCCAGTCAACCTAACTGCAACAGAGATCTTCTCATTCAAGTGAACAGTCTCATGTCAGGAGAATAAGATGGGGTGCGTCAGAGCAGAAAAGTTGATGTCCTCATCTGTTCTGCACATGTGTGTGTGTGGACATGAATACCCCTAAACATGTGCATTTACCACATATATGTACACCACCCTCACCCCCACAAAAATAAAAGATATATGAAAACCATGTGTGTGGTATAGCATATAATCTTTTAGTACATGTATATATTATGATTATTGGATCAGAATAATATATGTCATCGAAGACTTGTTTACAGTGAAGAAATGCAAAATCCTTTCTTCTAAGTTTTTAAATTGCACGGTGCACTGTGGGCTGTTATCACCTCATGAGCTAATGAACACCAGAGCTTCCAACTCCTATCTAATTGCAGTTAAGTGTCCATTGGTCTTTTGTTTCAGTTACAGTTGTGCGTGGACATTTCCCACATCACTCATTATAGTCGTTAATATGGACTAATTACATTTCATGCTCACTCTTAATAAACTTCGCTTTATTGAGCATTTATTTTTATTCGTATTTGCTCATTTTGAGACAGGGTCTCACTATGTAGACCTAGCAGACCTGGTATTCACTTTGGAAACCAGACTGGCTCTGGACTCAGATTCACCTGTCCGTGTCTCTCAAATGCTGGGAGTAAAGGCAAGCACCTCCACGCATTTCTACTGCCCTGCACCGCACTTCCCTGTTGTCCGCAGTGGATATTTTTAGGCAGAACTGAAGGCACACGTCAATAGAGATCGAAGAGGAGAAGCCTGGGAAACAGTCTCCAGGGTTCTTGCGAAGACTCTAACAGCAGCTTTTTGCTGTAGTCACGCTTTTTATTATTAGATCCAAGCCACTCAGCACATTCCGCCTGCTTGCAGGCCCCCATCCCGAGGCCGGTGGAATGACCAGGGCTCGCTGCATGGTTTGCAGTGGCTGGAGGTCCCCAGTATCAGAGCAGGGGTTGGAATGGACTTGAAACCAGCCATCTGGAAGGAAATGCTTCAGGGCCCTGGTCATTATCTGGGGGATCCTCTGCGTCCATTGGACATTAGTGGTCCCCTTCATAGCCGGTCTGGTGGAGGAAACAGAGGATCATCAGTGAAAGACTGACTGCATCAGGACTGGTCATTAGGAAACTGTTGCAGCATAAGACTTGTCAGATCTCTGAGGAGGGACTCTTATTGGGGTTATTTAACCCTTTAGGGAAGTGGTTGATTTTTCTGTTTGCTTATTTTCGAGAAAGGATCTCACTGTGTAGTCAGTCCTGGCCTCAAAACCAGGATCCTCCTCCTTCAGCACCTGAGTGCTAGGACTACAGGTGTGTACCACCAAAATAGCTTAGGGCAGCTGGTCTTACGTATATTATATTGAGGGACTTTCCTGGGGTGTTGTCTTTTTATTTTTTTTAATTTTAATATTTTAAGTTAAGATTAGAGATAGAGAAATGTCATAGTAGAAGCTCTCATTGTTCTACTAGAGGACCCAGAATTCAGACTCCAGTACCCATGATAGACAGCTCATAAATGCCTGTACACTCCTGGCATGTGCATATGCACACACGCACAGACACACACACACACACACACACACACACAAAAATTAAAAACAGTACCAAATGTATTGTGTTCACCCATCCTCCTGTCCAGTGTTGGTCATTGGGGGCCTCTGCTCTTTGAAATTGTCCAGAGTTCCAGATTGTTAGAGCCACCATCAACACCAATGCTGTTTGTTGGAAAGGAAGCAGGTGCACTGTAAAATATGCACCAGTCCTTTAAATTCCCAGGGGTGTGGGGGACAGTCACCACTGCATTTCACACTTGACACGCACTAATAACCATGTAATAGGGAAAGGTATACTTTGATATGTGTGTAACTTGCAATCAATCAATCAATCATCATTGTCACCATCATCACCTCTATTTCTCCCATTTTCACTATCAATTTCTTATGTTGTAATTCCTTGGGCTGAGACTCTTTGAAATACATCACAAGTCACTGCAGCCTGTAGATACCCTGCTGTGCTATGAACACCCCAGCAGTTCCTTCCACCTACCTCTCCTCCTCCTCTTCCCAGTCCCTAGTGTTGACTCCTTTCCTACTCCAGTCCTCCAAGGCAATCTTTTTTGTTTGTTTGTTTCCACAAATGATGGCGTGCCACCTTTCTGATTTATGAGAGAGCACCTTGCCGGATCCCTCGTGAATAGTTCCACGACAAGCACAAAGGAGTAGGCATCTCTGATATGAGTTCATTTCTTTTGCATTTATACCCAGCAGTAGCATCCCTACAGTAGTTCTATTTTTATAGCTTTTTTTTTAAAGGGGCTGGAGACTGAACCCAGTGTTCTGTGTGTTCTGGGCTCCTGCTCTACCTCTGAGCTGTGCACAGCCTTAATTTTAGTTTTCTTTTCTTTTTGAGGCATCTCCATGCTGATTTGCATGATGGCTAGGATGATTGTACCCCCACCCCCATCAGTTGTGTACAAATATTTCTCCACTGACCATTTTGTTGCTGGTGTCTGTGGGGTTTGGTTTGTGGCATTATGGATCAAACTCAGCTAGCGCATGCGGCCAAAGCACTTGACTACTGAGTGCCATCTCCAACCCTGTGCATATGTTTGTTATTAACTAATTGATTTAATTTATTGATTGATTATAATAAGTTTGCTAAGGTGAGCCATCTCGTCATTTGGGTTTCCTCTCTCTTTCTCTCTCTCCTATACTGTGACACTTCTTAGTTTGATAGAATGTTTTCTTACTTTTATTTTTGTTATAGGAGCTCTTTAGAATCTCATCCCTAAATTGTTGCCTTTATCAGTATCTTGTAGTTTTCCCTCTCTGCTTTCTTTTAAGTCCTTCTATAGTATGGGTAAGTTTGCATAATTCACCCTATATGCACCCTGTTGAGGTTTGGTTTGGCTTGTAGTGCTAAATTCTATACCTGAAGAGCTAGGACTACGAGTGACTTCTCACGTTCACAGGCTTTTATTGTGCAAACCTTGCTCCTTGATTTAAAACTCTTGCTTATAAAATTGGCTCCGGCTAATTTCTAGAGGTATTAGAGGTAGACGAGTTTGGAGTGACTTGGTGGGAGGAGGAGAGATGAGGAAAAGAGGGAGAGCTAGAGAAGAGGAAGCTTCCATGAGGGGAGAGGAACCATGAACACATAGCCAGGAGAAACAAGTATCTGGGGTACACCTCTGAGGAGAGAACCAGGCCAGCAGTTAGGGGAGTAGATTATGGTTGACCCCAGTAGTTATCAAAGCCAAATAAAGTAACCCAGGCTGAGCCTCATCTGTCTGTAAGCAGGATGGGGATGAGCTTACATTGGTTATGCTGTAGCACCCGATTTTCTCAGCGCCATCTGTTCAGTAGACTGTACTTTGTTAATGTTCACTTGGCGCCTTTTTCAGAAATTGCTACAGGGAGTGGGTTCGGGAGGGAGACACAGGGGAAGCCAGTGCGGGAGGAAGATGAGTTAAACAAAGTTATCATGGCATGCATGAAGATGCCATAACTGAATCCCACTATTTAGTATGATGACTTGCAAAATTAATTTAAATTTTAAAAAAATCTACTGGCCGTGTGTAAAAGGAATACTTCTAAGTTTTCCTTTTTTTCCCCCATTGACTGGACAACAGTTTTTTGGTTTTTATTTTGTGAAAGTGTCAATGTTTTGCTTTTACAACATTACGGCTCATAGATGTTCTTAGAGGTGCCGTACAGTGTTCATGGGCTACAGGTTTTCTAGACAGAGGATATTGGAATTCTGAATTCTAGCCCTCAGGCTTACAGAAACTGCTTTAACCACTGAACACTCTCTCCAACCCTGATCTCCCCTCCCCCATAGATTTGCACACCAATGAATTGTTGGTGTGTATGTTGGAGAGACTTGTTTTCTTAGGAAATTATTTTTATTATTTATAAATTATATGTGTGCACCTGAGCACTTGAATTCAGGCCCCCATGGAGGCCTAGTGCATCAGATCCCACCAAAGCGGAAGTTATGGGTGGTGGTAAGTCACCTGACGTGGGTACTAGAGAGCAAGTTTGGATCTTTTGGAAGAGCAGTACCCACTCTTACCTGTTAAGCCATCTCTGCAGCCCCACAGAGACTTCTTTATGCTATATTTCAGTAAGGAGTTTACAACTTTAATTTAATTATGAATGCTTTGATTTATATCTTATGTCCTAATATCTATCTGGGACAGTGCCTAAAGCTTTACAGTTTTGACTTTCTAAACCCTTCTGGGAATTATTTATGCATAACATGAGGTATGAATCCAATCACATTTTTCCCTTATGGAAACCAGTTGTCCTGGTCTTTAAGATTTCATCTCTATGTCATCTCTCATAATCAGGTTTTTATATGTATGTGAACTATATATGTATATGTATATGTGTGTGTGTGTGTGTGTGTGTGTGTGTGTGTGTATTTGGCTTTTGGTCAATTCAATGATGTCTCTACTGGTATTAAACTACTTTGATTATAATTTATGTATACAAATCTTCATATTCAGTAGAAAATTATCCCCACATTGGTCTCAAAAAATATTCCAGATTCTTCTTGGTCCATTGCATTGTTCTTTTAAGTCTACGAAAACTAACAGAATCAAAAAGAAGAATGAAGTCCATTTTTCCAAAAGTAAGGCGTCTTCAAGAACATGGCCTGTTCACCAACTCATAGAACTTGTGTAGCCTTTATTTATATCTATATCTATATCTATATCTATATCTATATCTATATCTATATCTATATATCTCTCAGTAAGGTTTTCCTTAATTTTCTTTTCTCATAGGGTCATAGTTTGATTTCATTTTCCAGGTTACTTGACAAACTTAGTTAAAAGCTGTTACTAATTTTCTGTTTCCAGAAGAATTTGTATAAACTGGAATGACCTGTCTCTTGCAGGTTTGCTAGAACTTACCGGAAAGTATCTAGACCGGCATTTCATTTTGCAAAAAAGATTTCTTGCTGGCTTCAGTCAACTCTGTCGTTATAAAAATACTCCAGCAGCTGTTTTCTTTAGGATAGCTTGAGTTACTTTTCACTAAAATCATATAATGTGTTACTCAGTTTAAAGACATAAGCCAGGTGTGATGACTTCCGCCCAGGATCTCCGCATCAAGGGAACCATGAAGGAGGACAGAGTTCAAGGCCATCCTCGACTGTGTCTCTCTAGCACGAACTACAATGAGAAACCATCTCAGAAAACCTAACTTGAATTTATTTTTCATGAAATCATATTTATTTTTAAACTCTGCATTTGAAGTTATACCAGACTTTTCTGTCCTGGTCCTATTTGTCTTCTCTCTTGTTTCCTTATTAGTCTTGACAGAGGTTTGTCCCCTTTGTTTTTACAAAGAACAAAAATTTGTTCGCCTTAAAAATGTTTCATTTCCTTTTTCCTTTTCCTTTTTATATACACACAGCAACTTGTGTATATGTGTATTTATGTATATGTATATGAAAATGTGCGTGTGTGTGTTTGTGTCTCCATGGTCTAACTTTGTGTTGCTGTCCTGTTTCCTTTTTCTTTTTTACACTTTTTGTATTGACAGATTTAGAGACAGAAGACTCCATCAACAAGCGTCAGATTTTATGCTTGCTCTCTGTGTTTTTAATTTTGGCAAACCTTGTTAATTTGGTTAGGCTAAAAGAATAAATCATAAAATACTAAAAGAACAAATCATTAAATATTAAGATACAAGGATGTCCAAGGAGAGAGCTAAATAGCACTAAAGATAGATGTTCTGTTCTGAAAAATTAAGTCAGTCCATGTTGTTTGCTGTAGGATGAAGTAAAGTCAGTTCATAATTGAATGTTTAATTGCAACTATGTTTCCAGGGTTTAACCCTGTGGGTTATGTAGGCAGGCTCCATATACAACCTCTGTTCTTTATTTTACCACATATTTTTATATGTGTTACAGATAACAAAGTACACAGGTACTTAGGTCCAATGCCTACTGATGGTGAATTTTTGTAATTGAAAAAAATTAAGCTTGTGAGTGTTTTCCCTGCACGTGTGTCTGTACACAACGGTGTGCCTGGTGCCTGAGAAGCCAGAAGAGGGCACCTGCTAACCCTGAAATTGGAGTTACAGATGGTTGTGAGCCACCATGTGGGTGCTGGGGATTAAAACCTAGTTCTTTGCAAGAACAAGCAGTACTCTTTAACCACAGCGTCATCTCTCCAGCCCCAGGAACAACAGTTCTTTTATCTTCCCAAATAATTCAAGAAACATTATACTGTTGTGGCTTGATAACCCCTTTCTGTTAAATCGCTCACTATCAGTCCTTTTAAAATATCTGTTTCAGTCTCAATGCTAGGCACATTTTATTGAACTGTTGATAGCGTTTGGTGTGACCTTATCAGTGTTCCTTCTTTTCTCTCTTGTTTGTTCGAGACAAGGTCTTGCTGTGTAGCCTAGGCTAGTCTCGGCTCTAAACTCTCCTTCCTCGGCTTGTCAAGGGCTGGGATCACACGTGTGTGCCACTGTGCCTAGCCGTTTCTCTTCTTCCTTTCTGAAATGCATCTGTGAGGAAGCTGTTCGCGGTTAACTTTTTCCTTTTCTTCCTTCCTTCCTTCCTTTTAGTTTTTGTTAAAACTAATAATTTGTCTTATCTCTTGAATACCAGATTAGCTGTGTACACTGTTCTAGATTGATAGTTATTTCCTAACAGCACTTTCAAGTTCCCATTCCGCTGACATCTGGCTTCCATTTGGAGCTGTTAAAAGTGCAGTAGTATCACTGGTGCTTTGAAGCAGCGGCCCCCCGCCCCCACTCTGCCCTAGGCCCCGCCCCAGACTGACGCCGCCCCAGACCACGCCCTACGGACTCCACCCCTCTCCCCTGTTCCTAGGGTCCTTTTCCCTTTCTCAGTAAGAATTTGTTGTGTTTCCAGAACCTGATGATTTTCTTTTTTTTTGTATCTTTCATCAGTCCTGAAAATCCTCAGCTCTTCTTTCTCAAGTACTATCTGCTTTCTTTCTCTCCTGTTCCTTTTGATTTCTAGGCAGATGTCTAATTGTTAGGCTTTAACTCCTTCCTGATCCTTACTTCCGTTTTTTTCCCTCTGTTCCGCGGACTAGGTAGGATGTTCTCCCAGATAATGAGTTCATTCTTTAGTTGTATCTAATCTATTTAGCCTACTAATGCAATTCGTACTTATGTATTCATATTCTATAACATTCTATCATTTCCTTCTGAACACCCAAGTCATTTGCCTGCTGTTTTCCTTGATCATTTCTTGGTTCAATTATTTTATTTTATTATTATTATTATTATTATTATTATTATTATTATTATTATTGAGACAGGGTTTCTTTGTGTAGCTCTGGCTGTCCCGGAACTTCCTCTGTAGCCCAGGCTGGAATGAAAGTTATAAACCACTACTGCCCGGCAGTTGGTTCAATAATTGTTTCTTCAAATAGATAACATTTATAATGAGTTATTTTGATATTGCATATTTTATGATTTTTAAAAATTATATGTGTGTGTGTGTACATGTCTGTGTGCATGTGCAGAGTATGTATATGGAGATCAGAGGTCAATTTAAGGGTTCCCCTCAGTCATTCTCCACCTTACTATTTTCATATAGTGTCTCTCACCGAACTTGGAGCTCACAGATTTGTCCAGCCGGCCCCAGGACCCTTCCTATCTCAGCCTTCTCAACTCTGAGATTACAGGAGCATGCCCTGTGCTGTGTCCCCAGTCCCCCTGCCAGTTCCTCATGTGTGTCCCAGGGATCATTTTGCATGCCTATAAGCCAAGCGTTTTGTCAGATGAGTCATGTGCCCCTTTGCATGTTTGAGGGCTCTTTTGTGGGGTGCCCTTGGTTGTTCTTGATACCTCACTCCCAGTCTGGTTTTGCCAGTGGGAGATTGTTCTCCCCCACTGTGCTTTGTGCTCTCTCCCAGGAAACTCCTGTTCAGTTGCAATCTCTGTCAGAATCCCAGAAGACCCAATTTGAGGGTGTCCTCCTCCAGTAGCCCCAGGGCACCTCTAACTCGGGACTCTTATCAGGTAGCTTCACAGTTTGACCGATCCCAAGTTGTTCGCTGAGGACATGTGCAAACTGTGATGCTGTGTGAAAATAGGCCTGGGGTCACAGACTTGCAGTGGAGAAGATTCATCTCTACTTGGAGCTTATGTTTCCCAGATGGTTCCTCTTGTTGATGGCAGGTTTTTCTAACCCATCCTTCCATTTAGAGCATAGCTCTGTTGGGGTTTTCCCTGGCTTGGTCTTACATGGACAGGTCTTGCACTTGAAGTCACAGCTGTCGTGAGTTCACATGGCCATCTGCACCATTATATCTCGTAAATACTATTCCACAGTAGACACCCACTCCCTCTGGTCTTAGTAGTTTTTCTGCCCTCTCTGCCATTAAAATCCCTGAGCCTTAGTGGGGAGGGTGTGATATGGGTAACCGAGCCTACATGATTCTTTCTTTCTGCACATTGTCTGGTTATGAGTCAGTATTCATCACCATGAACAAAAAGAAGCCTTTCTGAGGAGTGTTGATGGACTCGCTAATCTATGGCTAAGGGGGAAGCTCATGGAGTCCATGTCTCCCTGGATATAGAAATTCACCTACAACTCCATTAGTGCTTTGCTAGGGTAAGCCAATATAAAACTTGTATTTGAGTGTTTGCAATGATACAATTTATCACTTTTGTTAGGGTCCCAGGTTAAGTATACTGTTGATATTATATGGATTTAATATGTATTATTAAATTTAGTGCACACTTTTAGGATCTAAGAAACACAAGAGAGTGTATGTTTAGTACAGGAAGAAGCAGCCTTTGGATAGCTTGGCCATCCTTCTTTCTGGATACTCAGCCTCTAGGCTATTTGGACAAGTCTGTCAATGTTTTTCCTCCAGGGCTGTGACTGGCTGAGTATCTTTTCCTAAATCTTCATGGGCCTAACAGAGCTTGGAAACACAACTTAATGACATGTACAGATGGGGTCGGAGGAGGGATGTGATCTATTCTATTCTCGGCAGGAGCAAGGGCTCGAGCTCATGAGTAGGAGGAGAAACAAATGCCATCAGCAGTAGATAATAAAACTGGAGAATCTGCCTGCGTCTGGACTGGAGAAAATTCTTAGTGTAGCTTTGAAGACATGATCTACTGTTCTCTGAGCAGTGGATCTGCCGGGAGAGCTAAACCTAGGGAGGAACAAGTATTGGGGGCGGGTTTTGTTGAGCCATGAGTGCTATGTGAACTGATTGGTCATAAGCTTAACGGTGAGGTAGTTTCGGTTGTTCTTAATAAAATCTCTAGACTTCTATAACAAAGCCTTGCATAGTGCTTCCCTGTCCACAAACTGCTGCTTAGATCCATTGTCAGTCATTTCTGCCATGGACTGAATTTTAGAATGCCTTCTACCTGTGATGTCTTAAAGTCTCCATGAGGAGTTGCCTAGGGAAGTTGACATCAATGACATCATTGAGGGACAGTATAGGTTAGGCCAATTTCAAAAACAATTTTCTTAGAATTACTGTTACTATGATAAAGCACCGTGACCAAAGCAACTCAGGGAGGAAAGGGTTTATTTGACTTATGCTTCCACATCACTGTTCATCACTGAAGGAAGTCAGGACAGGACTCAGGCAGGGCAGGAACCTAGAGGCAGGACCTGATGCAGAGGCCATGGAGGGGTGGTGCTTACTGGCTTATTCCTCATGGCTTGCTCAGTCTGCTTTCTTATAGAACTAGAACCACCAACCCGGGGTGGCCCCACCCACAGTAGTGAGAGCTCTCTCACATCAATCCTTAATTTAAAAATGCCCCACAGACTTGACTATAGCTCGAATGTATGGAGGCATTTTCTCAATTAAGCCTCTCTCCCCTCTGATGACTCTAGCTGTGTCAAGTTGACATAAAACTAGCCAGGACCACCATGATCTCCCGAGTGAATGTCTGACTTAGTCTTATGATCCACCCCTTGACTTTCTCCACACCCTCCGGCTTGTAAGCCCGTCCAGTCACACTCCCCAACTGTATCTCCAGAGAACTTTCAGTTGTTAATCTTTGATCTTCTGTGTGACATTTGAGACTTTATTTTTCCTAGTGAGTGGCTGGGAGGGACTCCTATAGTGCTGGATCCACGAGGCATCCCTACTGTCCCTTTAGTTTGTGGCACAGTAATCCAGTATTGAGTGGTTACTACCATCGTGTTAGACTTCGACGTTTGTATTTGTGTTTTTCATCAAGAGTTAAAGACTCTGGGCCAGTGAGACGGCTTCATGGGTACAGGCTTACCAGGGTCACTAAGCCCAGTGACCTGAGCTTGATCCCTCGGGAGTACTATGGCATGCATGCACATACCACATATACATAATTCACTGAACAAGCACATTGAATAAAAACGATGTAAAGGTTCTTATGGACATGCATGGCTGATCTTAACTGGCTCTTAATGACAAAGCACACTGTCGAATATACAGCGGTTACTGAATAATGAAGGAATGCTAATCCCAGGATTTTGCTATTTTTTTCTGTCACTATTTTTTCCTTCTAACACTCATCCATCAAGGATTCTAATTATTATTATTTTTTAAATTTTTATTTATTTATTTATTTATTTACACCTCAAACTCTGCCCCCTCCCGGTCTCCTCCCCAGCCCCCAGCCCCGCCCCAGATTTCCTCCCCCTCACCCCACTCCTCCATGGTACATCAAGTCTCTGTAGGATTAGGTGCATCCTCTCCCACTGAGGCCAGACTAGGCAGCCCTGTTGGGGAACAGATTCCACAGTCAGGCTACAGCTTTAGGGACAGTCCCTGCCCCAGTTGTTGGGGCATCTCCTGGAGACTGAGCTGCCACCTGCTGCCTTTGTGCCGGAGGCGGTGAGCTTCGGTCCAGCCCATGTATACTCATTGGTTGGTGTCTCAATCTCTGAGAGCTCCCAGGGGTCAGGTTAGTTGATCCTTTTGGTCTTCCTGTGGAGTAACTATCCCCTCAGGCCCTTCAATTACACACACACACCACCCCCCCCGCCGATCCCGCCCCTCAACTCTTCCTCAAGAGACACCAACCTAATTCTTGTCAGCCTCTTTTATTAACACCACATCTCTACCTCCTTGATGCGGTGGCGCCACCTAGTGGGAGAATCTGGAACACTGTAGGTTGTTTGGCACCCATGAGCTTTAACCCCTTACAATTCTTCTGTTTAAAGAGGCTGAGAGTTGACCATACAGCTGGAGCAAATCCCCCATGAACCCCTACTGTGATGGCGATATCACAGAGGGTACAGTCACTAGAGTGACTGGCTTAAAACATGGCTGCAATACTTTGAAATCCCTACCACCGGGAGGCGGAGGGCCGCGTTCCCTTCTCTTTAGTCAAGGTGGGATTATAACTGTGTCGGCTGGTGGAGTATTAAAGAAGTAATACTCCAAGGAGAAGTCAGGAGAGATCATGCAGCCTCCTTCACTGGGATGCTTGATCTTGGAGCCCGGATCCACCATGTGACTTTAGCATGATTTCACTACGCTGAAGGGCCACAAGAAGAAGGCTCAGCTGAACAATACCAGCTGATCTTTGCCTCTGAGCCATTCTTGTAAAGAATCACCGGTGGAAAAGCCATCCCATCCGCAAACCACGTGGCACCTTGAAATCCCCCACTGGATGCCACACCAAACAGAAGCTAAGCCCAGCCTAAAATTCTGAGCCACCTAAGTGTCAGATAGGCTAAAACAGTTGTGGTTGTAAGCCACTGACTTTTGGGGATTTCTGTGGCAAAATAGCTCTCTCTTCAACACCGTAATAAGAAAGTGATGACCACACATGTTAAAAATTACTTTGGCTATGATCTCAATACAAATGTGTTTATATAAAAGATCTGTTTATGAAGAAAAATTAACTGATATTTTCCCCCAAAGGCTTTCAAATGATAAATCTTTCTTCTGCCAGCGGCTGTTGGCAACTTTTCCCTTTTATCTTGGGAAGCGAATGCAGCATAAGCAAGAGGCAGAGGCCAGAGTCATTGTCACAGCTTTGCTGCACATGGTGGCTTACAGGTCCTTGGGGACCTGGAAATCTTCGGCTTCCTCACGCAGATGGATCTTGGCATGTCAGGATGAGTGTGTTCTATCGATGGTATGGTAGGATTAGAAGTAGGCTCCCTTTCTGGATATTTTTTTCTTCTTTGTTCTGCAGATGTCTTAACAGCTGGGCAGGGAGGGAGCCACACAGCCTCCTGGCCTTTTCTTTACATCCATTGGACCCTCCTCCCAACTCCCAAAAGCTGCTTGGAACAGCCAGGCAATCATACATGCACATGCACATATATGTCTAAGAACCAACAGTCACTTCAGGATCTGTGCCCCAGCCAGGGCTCACTGGGACCACTCCTAAGACACTGCAGGACCTAAATTAGCAAGAGTAGTGACTTCTTTTTGGAAAGAATGTTTGGAGCTGATATAATTTCCTTAACTGCCCCCTCTTCATCTAATCAAATGCTCATGCAATCTATTCTGTGCTGGACAGTGTTCTAGATTCTGGGAATGCATTCAAGAACAAGACAGACAAGAATGCTGTGCACTGTGGAGTTTACCCCCTAACAGTGACAGAGGCAGTGGGTTATAAGCATAACCAATGAGAAGAATGTACTATGTATAAGAAGGCGGTGAATGAAGTGATTAATACAGCAGGGGTAGAAAGGAGCAAGGTGGGTAGAGATGCTGGTGCGGTCTGAGGAGGCTCCCTTTGGACAATGGTGTCTGAGTAAAGCAGAGAAAGAGAGAGTCAGCTACATGAGGTGATGGTTAATATTGTCAATCTGGAAGGATCTAGAGTCACCTAGAAGACTAACTGCTATGGGCCTGTCCATGAGGGAATTTCTAGATTGGTTTAACTGATACATCAAGACCCACTCTAAATATAGGTGGCACCACTTATGAATTGGAGTCCTGACCTGAATAAGAAAGAGAAGTCAGGCCTAGCACCAGCAATACTCAGTTTCCTGTCTGCCTGCTGACTTTGGGTGCAATGTGACCATAATTCTGCCTCAAATTGTGAGCTCAAATAGACCTTTCCTTGATGCTTGTCAAACATTTTTTACTCACATGATATCTGGGGAAAGGTGTTTGGAAGAGGCAGCTGCTAATGGAAAGGCCTGAAGGTGGTCCCAGAGTTTGCATGGATCTCTCAGTGTCATTGGTAGATGGCAGTCAGAGCACTGAAAGGGCCATCACTGAGCCATTCCACTCTCAGAGGCATGGGAGCCATGTTACAGTATGAACAAAGAGATGATGGGTTTGATTTTTTGCCTAGATACATCTCTGGCCACGTTGGTAGCTGCTGATGGAGAATCCACTCCAGAGGGACTGTTACAGATTGAATAGAAAGTGTCCCCACAAGGCATGTGCTGAAGAGTTGGTGCCCTGCTGGTGGCATTATTTTGGAAGTGCTGGAAATGTTAGGAGATTGGGTCTAGAATATGAAGCAGGTTGATGGGGCCCGTTCTCCGGCCCTAATTTTGCCCTAACTCCGTCCTAGCTTTCTCTGCTTCCTCACTGCTGCCAAGCTAGCAGATCTGGATCACTGTGTTCTGCTGCCATGATGCTCTGAGTTACCACAGACCAGGAAAGAGTAGAGCCAGTTAACATGGACAGAAACCCCTGAGACCATGAGTCAAAGCAAATCCTTCCTGGAGTTTGTTTTCTCAAGTAGGGTGTTGCCATGACAAAGTATGAGATGAGACAAAAGTATGAACAAGAAATCCTATGGGACACTACCATAATAATGCAGATGAGAGACCAAAACCTGGGTCCCAGGGAGTTGAAATAAAAAGCAGCTGGGCTTTGAGTGGATTTTGAAGTTATAGACAATAGGAGCCGCCCATTTTGGGCGAAGAGGCAAGGTCAGGTGGAGAATAACTTCTGAAGTCCAGTATGCTACTGGAGTTGGGTGACTTAGAAAGCAGGATTGGGACATCAGCAGTCCTTCTGAAGCCAAATCATATTTAAGATATGGAGTAGGCATCAGAAGAGAGGTATGGGTAGGAACATGGACTTATGGGTCTGGAGTTCATGATGGAGACTAGACTTTAATGGGGAGCTCTTCTTGAAGGTTGCTGGCATGTGTCAACTTAGGTTAGGTGGCCTAACAGTGGGTGAGGGGGCAAAGCCTTTTGCCAGTATTTGAATGTGTTCCTGGTCATCATGTTTTAATACTTGGTATCTCTTTCACAATAGTAGTGATGGTGATGGGATATAAGAGGTTGCGCTGTGTCATCAAGCATGGTCCATGGCAACATTATTGACCTGGAGCATTGTCTGGATCATTGGCCCAAATTAGGAAAGGGGCATTCTTTGATACTTTGTTACTGTTTAAAGGCTGTGAAGAAATCTTTCTATTGTCTCTTGTCTCTAGGGTAGGGATAAAGGAAAGAGAAATAAAAACCAGGAAAGTTACATTCTGCACATTTTGTTCTAAGAGACCGGTAAAAGAAGAAAATCTTCTGTCTTATTTTCCTTCCAAATGAAATGTAGCAGCTTATGCTTGGGCAATTCTTTTATAATGTTTACTAGTAGGAGCTATTCCCAAAGACAGAAGTTGGAATCTGGGAGCAGGACAAGAGAGGATAGTAGGGAGTGAATGGGGCCAAAATACATTGTGTGCATGTATGGAAATATAATCATGAAATCCATCATTAGGTATAATAAATATTTGATAACAGATTTTTAAAAATGGCTGCCAACCAGATGACTTAAGAAGGCAAATATGATGATGGAGCATCTGAAGGGCCAGGCTCCCTCTGAAGGCTCAGGGGAAGGTTCACTCATTGCTTCTCCCAGCTTCGTGTGATTGCCAGTATGCCTTGGCAGTCTTGACTTGCAGATGGGTCTCTCTAGTCTCTGCTGTTACAATCACATGGTGGCCTTCCTGGGTGTCCAGATCTCCTTCTTGTGCAGACACTAGTCATTGGATTAGGGCCCAGTATAATCCAATATGATCTCATCCCAATGTGAGCACGTCTGGGAGCTCCCTGTTTCTAAATAAGGTACCATTTTTGGGAGTAAGGATGTGAATGTGTCTCCCCTGGAGGACACAGATCTCACCGAGGCTGTACCAAAAGAAGATAGACAGGTGGGGCTATAAAGCAAAGTATAAACTTGGGAACTGTTGCTTCCAAGGAGATGGCTCACTTAAAATAAACATCTGCAGTGTGAGAGACTTCATGTTTCTTCCTCACTCTTGTGAAAATTTAGATGACTTCAAATAAGCCTTAACTTTTGTTAGGCTTTTTGACGTTGAGAATTAGGATTTCGATTGAATGTAATGATGCACAGATAGTCCTGTTTTGATGCAAATGCTTCTCTAGACCTTAAGGAAGTCTGGAGACAGAAAGGGTGATTGAAGAGGTGGCTTTATTGTAAGATTCCTCAAAGTAATACTTATATAAAAAAAAACTACCAAAAAAAAAAAAAAAACCAAAACAAAAAAGAACTGCCCTTTAGTGTCAACATTAACTTTAACATGGAGTTCTGTCCTGGGTTTGAATGTGGAACGCCCTTCCATAGACTCACACATTTGAGTGCTTGGTCCCCAGCTGGCGGCATTGTTTGGGAAGGATGTAGAACCCTGAGAAGGTGGAGCCTCACAGAAGGAAGTAGGTCACAGTAGGTGGGCCCTGAGGCTTTCATAGCTCAGCTCTACTTCCTGTTTACTCTCTGTTTTCCAAGTGCAGATTCTTGGTGACCAGCCAGCCTTCCTGGTTGCAGCCGTGTCTTCCCTGCTGTGATGGACTGTACCCCTGAATAAACTGTTTCCCCCTAATTTGCTTTTGTTAAAGTGTTTTATCACTGCAATGGAAAAATACTCCTTTGAGGGAATCATTGCACAAAAGGTTTGGGAATTAGAAATGATGTACTAAATGTCCTCCCTCTCTTTGTTCATTGGGTAGCTTCAACTTCCCTCCTCCTTCTTTTCTTAGAATTTGTTATTTCTTCTATGCATTTGGGTGTTGGGCCAGCATTTATGTCTATATACCATTTGTCTACCTTGGGCCACCAGAGGCCACAAGAGTGTGTCAGACCCCCTGGAACTGGAGGTATAAACTATTGTGAGCTGCCACGTGGTTGCTAGGAGTTCAATCCAGCTATTTCTCTATTCAGCATTTTAGTCTCTAGATGTAGGGAAAATGTCTTGTGTGTTGCATAGGAGTATCACCTGTCAATACAAAAGCTGTTGGCAACTTTTAGCTTAGTCAGGAAATAAGAGGTGGGAGTTCTGGCAGGGAGAGGGATTCTGGGATAGAGTCAGTCACCAGAAGAGAGTCACCCTAATGCTGAAAGAGAGTATCACATGAGCCTGAGGAGAGGTAACTAGCCCTGTGGCAGGGCTTAGAATAGAATAAACAGGATAACTGAGTTCCAAGGCTATCCAGCCACAGCTCGATACATAACTCAGTCTCAGGTCAACATTAAGGGAACTTGGGCATGAGTGGAAAAGCCTGTGGTTATGTCCAGAACTTCCTTGCCAAGGATTACCACTTTGGTCTGGTTTTGATGCTATAATGAAATGCCCGAGACTGGGTACCTTACAAATACTATTATTATTTATCCATGACAATATCTTCCTTCTCAAGGTGAGTTTTTTTTTTTTTTTTTGAACAGGCAACCAATACCCTGAGTAGTTTCAGGAGTGACTCAAACTGGGTGTTTGAACAAGTTGACCTGGTCAGGCACCACAGCGTCTCTGAGTTGTCGAAGGCTCATTGTTGCTTTTTCTGTGTTGGGCTTGTTCTCAGTGGCTGAGAAGATGGCTCAGTTGGTGAACTTTTTACTGTGTAAGCATGGGGACCTGAGTTCAGATCCTCAAAACCCATGCTGAAAAGCCATGTGCAGTGGCATGGGCCTGCAATCCCGGTATTGCAGAAGTAGGAATTGGATTCCTGGGATTTGCTGGCTAACCAGTGTAGCTGAATCAGTGGACTCCAGTGAACCAGTGAGAGACTCTGTCTCCAAAACCAAGGTGGAGAATGAGGAAGTCATTTGGTGTTTATTTCTGTATCCATCACCCAAAGAGCCTTCTTATACCAGTTGTGTGTGTGTGTGTGTGTGTGTGTGTGTGTGTGTGTGTGTGTGTGTGTGTGTGTGTGTTTAGAGGACACTGAGGTTCCTTTGGATCTGTGCCATCCTGTTATACATAAAAATCTCATAGCTAGGAAGCCTGGATTCTGTCTTTTGTCATCCCAGCCCCTGGAGGATGGCAAGCTTGGAAGTGGTGCTCACTAGAGCTTTGCAGTTCCAACAATCACAAATATATCTTCAAACTTTAAAAATAGCTGAAATCTATTGCATGCCTGATGTCTATCTTTCTAACCTGGCTTCTCTGGTTTCCTCCTTTCACTCCTGAGATGCCCCTGCCCTTACTGTCTGCAGAGCTCCACTCTCCTCACACAGACTTAGCTTGGAGTGCATTCGACCTCCAGCCAAAGCAGTTTAGGCTGACCTATCTCTGTCTGGCCAGTGAGGAGAGGTAAGGACGGTAATGTTCTGTCCAGTCTGTGGCCTTGCAGGGATAGCAGAGGGCAGCCCAAGTGAAAAAGTGCTCCCTCCCCAGAAGGTTCACAAAGCAGGCGACAGCCACGGGTCATTTAAAATTGCATTTGCTTGACCTCGACGGAACAGACCACCCTCTTTTTTGTCCAGGAAAGTAATTCTGTTGCTATGTTTAGTCTCCCCTCCCCTTATCGCTTGGAACACTGTATTCCTAGTGGCTCTGTGGTCTGCATTGCTGCACACTCACAGATCACATTTAATGAAAACCACACACCTCTGACAGCCTTGGCCTCCTTCTCTTGAGCTGAGAAGCTGCTTGTGACTTTTGGTCCTATTTTCAGTCTTTTTTTTTTTTTTTGCTTGCAAAATTGGGCGTTCCTTTGAATTCGTTATGTGTTCTTGAAAACAGGACAGCTGGGCATCAAGAGTGCTGATGCTCCCACTTGGCAGCCAGAGGACTCTAACGTGTGCCCCGTGACTTGATGCTTTAACACAAGGGTGTAGCCCCTTCTTCCCAGGGGGGCTACTTTGTTGCAAGGGTCTCTTGGTTTGAA
This sequence comes from Rattus rattus, assembly GCF_011064425.1. Taxonomy (NCBI): domain Eukaryota; kingdom Metazoa; phylum Chordata; class Mammalia; order Rodentia; family Muridae; genus Rattus; species Rattus rattus. Next base: position 65,040,409 of record NC_046168.1, read on the forward strand.
CCCAAGGTGACATGAGAAGTAAACAGGTGCTACTTTGTCTATGGTCCCACTTAGATTTTGTTACTCCGGATGTGGTCCGGAGGGCAGTCATTCAGGAAGACACCCTGTATTGCTATGACATCCTTAGCAAGTCTCAGGCTGAGCAACCAAATTAGTTAGCCAGACTGTTTTTATTTAGTGACGCACCATTTAAAACTAGACTTTCTTTGAGCAGTTTTAGATTCATAGAAAAATTGAGAAGGATTAGGGGAATTTGCATCTAACCCTGACCTTGCACACATATGCCCCCCTCCCTCCCAGAAGGCCATCTCTGTTATAACCGCAAATCCAAGAGGGAGCCCTGACAACAGCCATGACAACAGGACACGAGTTTGGCCTTTTCAAACTGTTGCCTATAGCTGACATCATATACTAGATGACCAATTCATGCCACTTTTTTAAAAATCCCAATCAGTACATACTCAACCATTTTCCCCTTCACTAAATTTGGCTTCTTGGCTTTTCCCAAAATATCTGAGTATGTCTAAGTTTTAGGTACTGAGGCTATTTAAAAGAAGGTCATAGGGTTTAAAAATCCCAGGAGATAAATTCATCCTAAGTTCTGAGGAATGGCGGAACGGTTGATGGGCGTGCAGCCGCTTAACATGGCCGCTTGACCTGTGCAGGACTTAAAAAGGGGCAGCCTGGCATAGTTCTGAAGGTGAAGACTTTCTCACAGGCAGGATGCATCTCTGAGGGTCCAAATGGGAAGAGAGACAGTCATAGAATGTGCCCTGATGGGCAGGTGCAGAGACTGTGGAAGGATGCTGAGAAAAAGTGGATTTGAGCTAATGCTGGGGCAGTCAGCTCCTAGCCAGGACACATTTGGGTCAATTGCTTTGCACCATTGTCTTGAGGCTGTCCGATAGTGTTGCTTACTCATTTACATGGATCCTGAGTGAGAATCATTCCACAGCTTGATTCCAGCCAATGGTGACGCCAGTCTGTATGTAGCCCATGGCGGTGACTTTCTGGTGGGATCTAATCTGAAAGCCAACAGTGAAGACAGTGACTCTACGCTAAAGAGACAGGCCTTCCATTTCCTTCTGCCGGGTCACAACCACACGTGTCAGTTCTTTTTGGGGCGCTGTGAACACAGTGTCTGACAAACAAGGGGGCGACAATTTGTATTGGCTCACAGCTTCAGATGGTTTTAGTTCATCGGGTAGGGAAAGCATTGCAGAGTAGCTCAGGTCATGGCAACACGAACCTGTGCGAGAGACCATGTTCCCATCATGGTAGTCAGGGAAACAGGACATCAGGAAACAGGGGCCAGGTATACATTTCAGAGGCCCAACGACTCACTACGCTACTTCTATCACCATGGCGCCCCCCCAATGGGAGCAAAATTTTCAAAACATTAGCCTGTGGAGAACACTTGAGATTCAAAGGCCTTCATGTGTCACATACACTTCGTGAGGAAGTCTATGGCTCTGAGGAGATCTCTGACTATTCTGATTCCCTTTGTATCCTTCAGTAAGCTGGAGAGAGCCCCAGTGCAGGTCACATGTGGTGGAGACTTCTCTAATGATGGCTACAATTAGTTCAGACCCGAGGAAGGCAGATAGATCTACCCGGGTGTACTGTCTGCCTGCGTGTCCTCAACCTGCTCTGTATTAGCCCCGCCTGGTCTGAATGTGCTGCAGCTGGAGTACGTGGCTTTAGCTGTTTTCTTTTAGAAGTTGGGGCCACCATGATACGTCCCTGGGCCCAGCCATGTGCTCTGCACAGCTCCAGCATCTTGGGGAATTCTTCAGAGAGAAGTGGCTCAGGGTTCACACAGTTGTCATATTCCCACCGTGATAAGCAGGACTACTCTGGTCCCTGTCACTTTCTTCCCTATGGTCTACCCCCTTTATTCCTGTAGCTTCTTCCATGGAAAAACAAAGTCCAAGTGCCCCCGTAGGTTTGGCCAGCACATTTCCATTGGGCTCCTAAATTGGAATATCTTGTCACAGACAGCATCAGGATCTGGGTAACTGCATGTAGGTTGACAAACCCATTTTAAAGTCCTAAGAGGACAGCTTCTTCTCTGGACAGCTGTAAGGCATGGCTACACAGCCAGGGTGGAGGGTGGATGGGATGGACTGTGTTCTATTCTAATTCTCCAAGTAGAATCAGAGAAGTGGGATTATATTTACCCAGGGTAATCTCCCCAAAACACTAACCCAGTGAATGAGGAAATGTTAAGGTCTGAACTGAAGGGGGAACATTTTGAAAACAGTGTGTATGTGTGTGAGCAAGTGTACACTGCAGCACACACAGGATCAGAGGAATCCTGGGCAGGCTGCCACTTCCCTCCTGGGACAGTCACTCCCTTCCTTTAATCAGGTAGGTCTTAGGGACTGATTGTCGGGCTTGGTGGCAGACACCTAAGCCTTCTCACTTGGCAATCTCCCCATGAAAGGAAAACTTGTAGGCGATTTAAGAGGGCACTGTAAGCCTTCGCTCTTACAGTATAGAAAAGCAGGTACTTCTGCTGCGCTCCCAGCTCCACCTCCTCCCCTTAACTTTCTCTTCCCTTTTTCCTCCGCCCTTCCCTTCTATCCCTCCTTCCCTGGGTCCTCCCCCTCCCAGTGTTGCTCTTCTTGTTGCTTGCTTCGACAGCATAGCTGACGAAAGTAATATAAGAGAGACTTGATTTGGGCTCACAATTTAAGGAGGCAGGCGGGCATGGTGGCAGGAGGGGGCACTCAACAAGCAAAGAACAGACAGGAAGTAGGCTGGTTACAGAAGCTCAGAGCCTACCCTGGTGACTCACTTCCTCCAGTAAAGTTCTACCTCGTAAAGGCGCAGCAATGCCAAACAGCGCCACTGCCTGGGATCTGAGTAAACCTATGAGCCTCAGGAGAGACACTTCACGTGTGAACCATACCTCGTCCCTTCCCTCGTAGTGGCTCCCTCTCACGATGAAGTTTACGGTGATGAGGGACAGGTTCGAAGACCTGCTGACTAGGTAGGGATGTCTGGCTTGCTGCTGTATTCTCTGTACCCAAGCATTAAAAAAAATGGAGGGCTCTCCGCCTGAGTGACGTAGACCATGAAGTGTCTGTGAAAATAACTCTGTCCAAGGTGAGGTTAGATAAATTCAGCCAGAATGATTTAAGGCCCCCTTTCCTCGTGAAACATAACAGGAGTTAAAATATCTATGGCTTTCAAAACAAATCTAAAATTCATTTGGCACCATAAACCGGCAAGAATATGAAAGAAAATTCCAAATGAGAATTATGGTATGTAGATAGCTTGACCAGATAATAAAAAAATATATATATAGCACTAGGATCACTTTTTCACAGTGTTGGCCGAAAGCACTTATGTGGCACAGGATAAATCAGAGGAGGAACTCAAGGTCTGAGACTTCATTATAGGAGAAGGCAGGTGTCACACATTCTTTATGGAGCTTAGAGCAACTGGCTTTCAGCTCGAAAAGAGAGCACTCTAGTGGCATTGCACGGTTGGGAGGTAAGAAGAACTAGCGTTTTAGGATATAGGTGCATGTATAATTCATGACATTGCCACAATCTTGGAGTTATTCCCTGCTTCCCATTAATATTTTTAAGCTAATAGAAGAAAGGTTTAATTTCCAAAGCTTAAAAATTCAGTATAAAACCTTAGCAGATGATCTGTAGTTGTGATCGTTTTAAGAGCCCTAATAGAATGCTGTATAGTTAACTGTACGTCACATGATTCGAAGGGTAACAAATGTCCCTTCTTTATTCTCTCCACCATCAGATACATAATTATAAGTTGCAATTACACTGTGTAACTGTAATCGTGAAAAGTTTCTCAGTCTGGACATCCACGATCTCAGCACTCGGGAGGCGGAGGCAGGAGGATCATGAGTTCAAGGACAGCCTGGGCACTATAGAGAGACTTTGTCTCAAAAAAAAAAAAAAAAGTAATCTTGAGTCTGGATATGTGGCAGACACTCTAATGATTCCTGAGGGCTTTGTTTAGCCCAAGCATCAGAGACTCATCCACTTTTTAATGGCCTCCATGTTTAGCTTCAAAGACAGACTTCTGTGAGAAAAGTGTCTTGGATGTATGTAATTGAAGGTTACTCTGTTAGTTTATTGGGAGCTATTTCTCTGGCTTCAAGTCAAGATTTTATATTCTTTGCACTCGAACCACCGCAAATATTTTTCTTTTATTGAAAATAGATTGTTTTCATACAGTATATTCTGGTTCTGACTTCCCCTCTTTCTCCTCCTCTCCCCCCTCCCCACTCACCTGCACTCCCTTCCTGTCTCTAGTTAGAAAACAAATAGGCTTCTAAGGGATAATAATAAAGTAATATAATAACACAAAACAAAATCAAATGAATTAGAATAGGACAAAACAAACCAACAGAAGGAAAAAAGTCCAAGAGAAAGTACAAGAAAGAGAGCAATGAAGAAACCCACTCATTTGCACATTCCGTAATTCCATTAAAACATACAGCAGGAAGCCAAAACATACGTGCAAAAGACCTGTAGTGTAAAAAACTGAAATAAGAAAAACCCTCCATATGGCATTATGAGAATTGAAAACATCAATGCTGTACACTTGAGCTCATTTACTGTCGATCTTCCACTACCCTTAAGAGTAGCTTGTTTCCGGAGGAAGCCTCCCCAGGAGAAAAACTAAATTCTCATTGACAAGCGGTTATCAGTCAGAGAGATTGTCACGGCTAGGGATGGGGCATGAGTTTACTTCTCTTTTCAGCTCTAGGACCCCCCCATCTAATGCAGACCTGGAGGGGCTGTGCATGCTGCCTCAGTCTCTGTGAGTTGGTACTGACGTGTTTAAAAGACCTTGATTTATTGGTGTTTCCCGACCCTCTGGCTTTTATTCTCTTTCTGCCTCTACTCTCACAGGGTTCCCTGAGCCCCGAGGGGAGGAATTTGATGGAGACAACCCAATTAGAACTGAGTGTTCCAAACTCTCTCACTCTCTGCATCTTGTCTAGCTATGGGTCTTTCTTTGTTCTCATCGACGGCAGGAAGAAGCTTCTCTGATGATGACTGATCAAGGCACTGATCTATGAACACAGCAGAATGCCGCTAGGATATTTTGTTGCTGCATTCCTACAGGGAAACAGTGGTATATTTTGTTTATCCCTGGGTTCCTGGGCTAGCGAGTCTCAGGTTCTTGGGCACTGGAGCAGTGTCCTGTATGGATTCCATTTCCTGGAGTGGGCCTGGAGTGGAATCAGATGTTGACTAGATAACTCATCTTTGTGCCACCATTGCCCTAGGATATTTTGCAGGAAGGACATCATTGTAGATCAAAGCCTTTGTAGTTGGGTTGACATTTGCACGTCTCCTTCGGTAGTGTGCAGAGTACCTCCTGGTACTCCCCATCTTCTGATCCCTTCTTCAGTTTCCTACTTCGGGGTCTTAAAGTTCTATCATACAAGTCTTCCACTTGCTTGGTTAGAATTACCCCAAGGTATTTTACATTTCTTGAAGCTATTGTAAAGAGTGTTGTTGCCCTGATTTCTTTCTCAATCTGTTTGTCATTTGTATATTTGAAGACAGCTAATTTTGTGAGTTAATTTTGTGTCTTACTACTTTGCTGAGAGTGTTTATCCTCCATAGGAGTTTCCTGGTGGAATTTTTAGTGTCACTGATATATACTATTATATCACCTACAAATAAATATATACATATTTGGTTAGGATATATATTTATTTATATACTATAAATAAATTATTTAAATAAATTATTATTATTATATAATATAAATAAAGATACATTAACTTCTTGTATTCTAATTTTTATCCGCCAATCTCCTTCAGACTTACACGTACTATATTGAATATGTATGGGGAGAGTGAACAACATTGTCCTGTTCCCGATTTTAGTGGAATTGCTTTGAGTTTCTCTCTATTTAAGTTGGTGTTGACTATGGGCTTGCTGCAAACTGCCTTTGGTATATCCCGTGTCTCCCTGACCTCTCCAGAACTTTAATCATGAAGGCAAACCACCATAAAATGAACAGACAGTCTACAGTATAGGACATTTGACTTTAGTATTGAACTAGGTACAATTAGATCGTCCCTTAGAGCTTCTGGATATTTAAGTACTTTTAAAAGGTAAAATAGAGTCTAGATTCACACTTTCAAATCTTTGTTTCGAAGAAGTGGCCTAATTCACCAGTTGGCGAATTCACCAGTTACAGCATGCCTGGTAATTCTACACAGTGCAAGAGCTACACGGGGAGCCTAGTGGTCCAGGGATTGGACTCTGCTCTCCTGAGCTCAGAGCAGTTCAGAGGAGATTGCAGGTGATGGGCGTAGCTCAGGTCTGACCTTAGGAATCTCCAAGTTAGGTTAATTGGCTTGAAAAGTGTTTCTGTGGATTCAGACGGAGAAGCCCGAAAATTACAGCTGGTGTAAGAGCTCCAGGCAAAGGTGTCCATTGGAAGTCAAAGGCCAGCACCGGCAGCTCAGACATTGCTTTCAACCCAAGACCGGGCTGAAAATGTTGCCTGAAGCAGCCTCTGTCTCCTGCTTTCATCACAACTACCCTCATCCCTACCCCCACCCCCTGCCCTGTGACCTGCTCCTGGCCAGACAAAGGCCAGCAGTAGCTCGCCAGTTGGAAATTGCATTCTCTCCATTTCGGTGCAGTTGTGGGGCTCACATTTCCCGTCCCGGGTCTCTGAAGCTGACCTTCAGGTTAAGAAGGGAGTTTGAAGTTAATGGCTTAGTCACGGGCTTGGGCTTGCGGTCTTGTGGGTAGCATCCTCAAAGAAGGTCTGCTGAACCGAGAATCCCAGGCTAGCATTTGTGAACATCGCCAATTCCCATTTGCCTTCAAAGGAGCTAACCAATGCTCGCTCTACATCCAGCTGGTAACAAAGGAAAAGGCAAGCGCTATGTTTCATGCACCTGAGCCAACATGGAATAATTCCACGCCCCCGATCCATGTGAGCCGTGATCCTGCTATGATTTTCGCTTGCTGTAGTCAACCTTGTTATGTTGGGAGTTGGGGGTGGGGGTGCAACAGTCCCCTACTTAGGCCGCTTATTCCAGTCTTCTCCGTGAAGATTTCTTTGTGAAAGAATGACATATTTATTTTTGTTTCATGTACATCGGTATTTTTGCTTGCTTGGGTTGTATGCATGAAGATGTTGGATCCCCTGGAATCGGAGTTGCAGACAACTGTGATCTGCTATGTAGGAACTGGGAATTGAACCCAGGACCTCTGGAAGAGCAGCCAGTGCTCTTAACCACTGAGCCATCTCTCTCTCCAGCCCTGGGAAGCTTTTATATGACAGCTGAGACTTGGGCCCCAGTCCTAAAGAGTTAGGTGAAATTGGCCTAGAGTGAAACATGAGAAACTCAATTTGCACCATCAACGCTGGGAACCAGGGACTTCACAGAGCCCTGTGAGGCATGCATGATTAGTAGTAGAGTCCTTCCCACTTCACAGCTGGGAAAGTCTGGGGTGACCAGCAGACTTGTCCGGTATTGATATGGTCTACTAGTGGCAGAGGTTGCCTGTGCAGATTCACAAGGAAGTTCTGGTGAATGTTTATCACACAGTGGGCATTGTGGGAAATTCTTTGTTTATTACATTGGGCCTCAATTTCTGGGGACTGTAACACATGCTTAATCCTGGAAACAGTCCCCTTCCTCTGAGACTCTCTTCTCTGTCCCCAGATTTCTGGAGCTGTATGGTAAAAGAGAAAGGTGAGTGGGCTTTGGAGCCAGGACTGAAAGGGTGGCCTTGGCTTTAAGCCTTGGGCTTTCACAAGAGACGTGTCTAACTGGGATGGCACTGCCTCCCTCCAGCCCGGAGACCTGCTTGCTTCATGGGGGAGGCACGTTCCCTGAGAAGAAAGGGAAGGAGCAGATTCTGAACGTCATCTTCTTCCTATCTGCTCTTGAAGTTGATCCAACTTTCTGCATAGTTTAATATGACCTGTCTTACCTCAGAGTGTGTATCAGTCCATTTGGGGGGAGGGTCTCATAAATCACATGCCCTCTATTTTGCAAACCCTCCTCTTGTTCCCCCTTTTCATCTATCTACCTTTCTTTCTTCCTTTCTTTTTTCCTTTCTTCTTTCTTTCTTCCTTTCTGCCAACTTTTCACTTAAAACAAGCATTTCCCCCAGGTTGTCGTCTCTTGGTCTCCTCGCTTCACCTAGGACCGAATTTTCTCACTCATAACACCGCAGCAGCCTGGCTTGTTGGATAGAGCTGTTCACCCTCAGTGGTTCTCTAGGGAGTTTTCGCTCTCTCCCACTGGTCTTTAGCACATTGATTTAGGGGAGTGATGGGAGGTGGAGAGAGCTCTGGCGCATAGGCCGGATGGGTGAAGGCCTGTGCGTGTTTCACAGGATCTGTGACTTGTTAACAAAGCTGCCTTGCTTTGGCTTCTATGCTGCTTGTAGATGTTTCTCGGACTACCTGCATGGTGATGGAGTGTGTATAGGATTTCACTTGCAACTCATGTTTCGTAGAAGTCTCCTTGCTAAGTGTTCCCTTTCATCCCTGTAAGTTTGTTTGCTTGTATCTTACAGTTATCTTTCCTCTTCTGCAAACCAAACACCTACTTTGTATGGAGTTCCTGCTGCAAAGGAACACAGCAAAGCTCCCTCAAGGATCTAGAGTCCTGATATTGATTGGGTCTTTGGGAGGCAGGCATTTTATTTAGCACCTGATTTCTACCAGGAAAGCTTCACATACTTTATGGGATAACTATGTGTTGAGTAAATGTCTTCTAAATGTTGTACAGAGAAAGAAGAAAATAGTTTCTGGACCTCCGCTTATTACTAATCTAGGAGACATGAACTTGCAGTGTGCTGTAATGACGGTGCTTATGGGAAAGGAAGAGCTGATCTTTTGTTCTGAGAGCCAGCCAGGAGAAGCCGGACACAGCAGGTGGCACTGGAAATGATCTTGGTATGACAAGTGGAATGTGGTGAATGGACAGGGAAAGGAATTGAAGGTGGGATCCCAGGAGTAAGCACTGTGCTAGGAAACTAAGAGGATTGGTGGAGTCTGGCTTGGGATAACCTGTCAGTAAAGTCTTGAGAGGGGTCATTGAAACATGCTTTGTAGACCATGGGGAACGGTCATTTAAATCTTAGTGATGGATACCATCTGAGATGTGTGTTTGCTTGGAAGAATAGAGGCCACACAGTGGACAGATTGGCTAAGATGCCCAGTCAGTCTTCTAGTCAAGACATAAGCTTAGACTCCGAGGATACAGTAGGAGGATGAGAGAAAGGTGTGGGAATCAGACAGAGGTATGGCAGGCTCATAACTGAATATATTAAGAGACAAAGGAAGGACTGGACATCTCTGGGGCATCTGTCTTAGACATCTAGATGCACTGTTCATTGAAAAATAGAATGCAATGTGTCGAATGTTAGGAAGGTGCCAGGGAGTTCAGTAAGCTGAGACTTGGACATGTTCTTCTTCATGTTCTAATGTTAATTTTTATTTTACATGTGTAGGCATTTTGCATGCATGTGGGCATGTATGCATGTCTGTGTCCCATGTAGGTACAGTACTGGAGGCCAGAAAAGGGCATGGATCACCTGGAACTGGAGTTACGGGGTTATGGGCTATTCTGTGGGTGCTGAGAATCAAACCCAGGTCCTCTGAAAGAATAGCCAGTGCTTTCAGCCACTGGGACACCTCTCCAGCTCCATTCTGAAACAACCTGCGATGGCATGTAGGTGGCTAATGCCACCATGTTGTGCAGCAAGTTAACAGAAACCAGGAGGTCAGTGTCTTCGGTTTGGATTTAGAACTGTGACCAATGGGACAAAGCCTGGAAGAGAAATGGGCGAAGGACCACAAAAATGAAAACCGTACCCTAGGATGAAGAGCTGTTAGTGGCAGTCTTGAAGCTCAGATTCCTCAGACTAAGAGGTGGGCCGCAAGCTGGAGGCGAGTGGGGATGCACTTATAAGTATGCATCTGGACGCATTAACTTAAGGACCTTGACAGGAATCTGAGTAACACTGCCCTAGGTGCTGGCAGATGTTCAAATGCAGCCAGTTGAAAGGGATCCTCCCAAACGAGCTTGCATTGGCCACTCAAATCACTTAGGAAGACGTCTCTCTTTAGTGGGAAAGTGCTTAAAATTTAAAATAGAACTAAATTGAAAAGGAAAACTGAGCACCATTCTTGGTTGTTGAAGATTTGTCTATGAGCATTTGTATTCGAATATTATAAACTTTCCCACTGGAAAATACTCATATCTCTAATTTAGAAAATATTGAAAAATTCAGGTATAGAAACATGGGAGACATTAAAGATAAATCTTGTTGATATTTCTAATTAAAATACCACTAAGTTGTTAGGCATTTAATTACTCCAAAAGAATGGAGTATTTCAAATATCTTTTAAGTTTGTTCTTTGTTTGCTATATTTTATTTCTTGGGGGAGCAGGGATGTTCATGCCATAGTATAGCATGTGGAGGTCAGAGAACAACTTTCAGAGGCCATTTCTCTCCATCTATCAGGTGGGCTCCAGGACTCAGGCTTGGCAGCACACGTCTCTATACCATGAGTCATCTTTTCAGCCTGGGATATTTCAAATTTCTGAATGTAGGTGAAAACATTAAAATTTGCCTGGCCCAGAGTGTTCATACGTTGAATTTTAATTTTAAGGAGAAAAGTGGAGATTTGAATTTTAGCCAGAATACATTGAATTTGAGTAACTTTTGAATAACTTCTCTCTCTAAGAAGCACCCTCAAGGGTATTACAAAACTGCCCCATGGGAACTATATCTCACTCTGTGTTAACTCTGCTTAGAGGGTAGCAAGACGCAGGCAGTGCCTCGATGTCACAGTGGCTCTCTGGTCACCCTCACCCGGCCCATACATTCCCCATCGCTCCTGTGCACACGTGCGCACACGAGCACACATCTGCGTCTGCTACAGCCATTTCCCCTGTTGCGAAGGCCTTTGCCCTCACCTACCCCTGCCGCCTGCCTCCAGCCTCCAGCCCCTCATTAAGGAGCTTCCTCAAACTCCATCCCCTGTCTGAATTCCTCAGACTCTAAAGTCCATGCCTTGCAATTTAGCGTGTAATTATATGCGCCCTTGTCACAGTCTCTAATTCTTCCAGAGACTAGTTTTCCAACCAGACCAGGAATTATCTCTGCCGTTAACTCCCCGCATCTTGTTTCCAGACCTCTAATGGATGTGCTCAAAAGGAAAGCAAGAGCTTGTTTCTGGGCCCACTGGCTGCGTTTTGCATTCTTTCCTCTATTGACTTCAGGGACAGGAAGTCACAAGGGTGTACCTTAAGGACTCTCTGTGTCTGGTGGCTCCCACACACAGCACAGCACCGAGCCCAGGCTTTGGAGCACCTTGGCATTCACATCTAGTCTTCCTAATGTCTTAGCTGTGATCCTGGCTAATTAATTTTATCCGTCCCCAGCTCAGATTTTTTTCAGGCCTGACCCTTGAGCCTGGCAATAATAAATCTCTCTAACAGTCATGGTCACTGGTAAAGTCATCTATCCAGAAAGTTTCTACTTTCTAGGGAGGAAAGGAATGGCTCAGTCTATAGCTGGGGGTGTTTCTGAATGGTCAGGCCAGAGTTGTGTGTGGTTGTGGGTAGCATAATAATCCTCTACTATCATCCTGGGACAGCTCTTACTTCTGGACAGCCTGGATGTTGGAATCCTGTGCAGAGCACATAGTCCTTTTCCTGTTTGTCTCCTAAGTCCCAACTAGTACTCTTGCTTCGTTATTTATTTGAGTGTATGTATGTGTGTCCGTGTTGGCTCCCCGGGGCTGGAGTTCTAGCACTTGTGCGCTACCTGATGTGGGTGCTGGGAAGTGAATTCGAGTCTTTTGTAAGAAAAATATGTGCCCTTAACAATGGAGCCATTTCTCCAGCTCCCCAACTCTTATTCTTGTCAGCCTGAACAGAGGCAGGAGAAATGCTGAATGTCAAAGCAAAGGGACACATGACTGTCTACGAAGGATGCCTATTCAGATGCTATGACTCGTACTGAAAGAACCAGAGCCAGCCATGAGATAGGTAAGGGAATGGCTCAGTACTCTGGTTCTCTGCAAACAAGTGTCCAGCTACACACACTGGTAACTACGCCCGCTGGGTGTCTCTATGCTGATACACGAGGGAGGTCCTGGGCAGTGAAAGCAACTTAGTAGGCCAAGTGAACTGACTCAGAGGGTGGAGGCGTCTCAGTTGTTGATGGCATGGCAGAGCTGTGCCCATAGGAAACATGTGCCCCTTCCCTGTTGGCAGCCGGTGGATCCCAAGGGGTTTGGTGGAGGGTGGTGAGTCTAGAACTTGAAATTTGCTTCGGTAGCTGGCTAGACAGTGTGCTGCTCGCCCTTTGGACGGTAGGTGGAGCTCAGTTCTGCATGTTTCCTTCTAGATGTTGGCATCATGTTTGGGGAGAGCTTTGCAGCACTCCTGGGAAGTGAATGTAGGTGGCGCGGTCTTCCCCTCAGTTTAGACAGGTTAAGCAAATATAAGATAAATAAATCAAGAACCCTTCTAAAACTGACTGTTCAAAGTCTCATCAAAGTACTTTATGTTCGGGTGGGTCCCAACATCTTATACTGGGCTGAGGCATTCTTCATCTGTGAATTGCAGGGGCCAAAAGTTCTGATTGACACAGATGATGACTTTGCTCACCATGAAGGGAATTGGGAGAAAAGTTGAGTTAATGACTGAAGAGCGGAGAAGTGTGGGGGTGCCTGCTCTTGGGCACCGACGCAGTGAATCTGGGTTCCCTAGGCATTAGGCAAACTTCTTATCTATACACGATAAGTACTTTGTTTATGTTAGAACTCCATTCGAAAAGTGTGCGGTCTAGTCTTCAAAGTTTCTCTGAAATCTCTACGTTTGATGACTACTTGACAAATTGAGCTTTGGGTGAAGAAACCTTCTCTAGAAGATTCTATGGCCAAAATGCCATTTCGAATGAGGTCACGCTCATGTGCTTCCCTGAAACATATCTCTGAAGCGGGGGGGGGTGTAGGGGGAGTGGGATGGGGAGACCACGTTAGCTCTTTCTTAGGTGCTGTTAAGCAGAAATACTATTCCATTGCTTTGTCTCAAGTATATCATTGGCTTCTCTTTGGTCAGTGAGGTGGCTCAATGGTTAGAGGTGCCTGTCACCAACCATGAAGGCCCACATGCTGAAAGGGGAGAACCAAGTCTTTCAAGTTGTCTTCTGACATCCCAAATGTACACCGTGGTGCACGCACGCACACATACACGCCCACATAAAAATAAGGTAAAAATGTAATAAAGTGTTTTAAAATAGTCTATCACTGTGTCTGAAGTAGGGCTTAGGAGTCTGGCATACTGTGTTATTCACCTACAAGAGACTTAAAAAATCTTAAAGAATTTTGTAGATAATAGCAGTTTTTACACGCCACGTGTCAAGCACTATACTGAGTAGCATACGTTTTTCTTTAGCCAAAGCTTCTCCCGGATACATACTGCTGTCACGCCCGTTTTGTATACGGGACTCCGGGCAGAAGCAGTGAATAACATCTCACACAGTGAGTGACCGGAACTTGAAACTGAGGCAACTCCAGGATCTGTCTAAGCACTTGAGCACATTAGCTCTCAATCCTGGTGCTCTGCTCCCGGTGAAATCTAAGGTCACTGAGGGCAAGAAGGGAACATGAGAGAGAAGAATGTGGACATTCGACAACGGGCAGATAGAGCCACCTACCGGGCCACGTAACTGTGCCTTAGTTATCCGCACTGTCAATCCATAGCTCATCACAATAGGTCATTGGGCCAGTTCTAAAATTTAGAATGGTCACATGATGGAAAAAACCAACAGTGGTCGGGTCTCCAGCCTGTTCATGTGAGTCTCTAAGCTAACCTGTGTCTTCTTCATGGGCTGTTAAATCTTGAGAGTCTAAGAAGGCTTTCCTGCTACACATGGACTCCGTGCCTTTCTTCTATATGTCAATTGGTACATCGACAGCTACATATGAGCCCAGAGAACACAGACTTAAAAGAATGCTAGAGTTGAAAAAAATGCATTTCCTGGACAGAACTTTTTTTTTTGGCCAGTCCCCTCCCCACAAGAATGAGTACCACTCTTTTCTTTTGTCAGCTTGATTAATACAGTGTGCGTGCTTATGGATCTGCACTTGGAATGTGGGCATTTATCAAAAACTCTCCCTGGGCAACTGGTAAGATGTAAAACGAGATCAATGCTTGCACACTGCCACAGGAAGGCTAACTATTCTGGTTAGGAAAGCAGTTGTGCTGGAAAACCAAGTTCTCAGAGAAAGCCGACTGATTTTTTTTTTTTTTTTCAATCTAAAATAGTAGGTAACCAAAGATCTAAGATTAAGGCACAGCCACCAGAAACTATTCCTGGTGTGTTCTCTGACACCCCTGAAAAGTCTGTTGATGTGACTGGGACACAGTGGGGGGACTCCACTCATGTGAACGTGGAGGAGGTTCACATTTGAATGCTATCTCCAAGGAGCAGTCATGTTTACTATTTCATCTGAAGACAGTTTGTAAGGAGATGTCATAATTGGCTTCTGAAGTATGTAGATAATGAAAACAGAGTCTGACTTATAAACAAACACTGTGTGTGTGTGTGTGGGGGGGTGTGCACCGGGAAGTCAGCATTTCATGCGTGCACTTTGTGGTTTGCTCTGTGGACATTTCTTTTGTCACAGGCAGGCGCCCTTCTGATTGCCATGACAGGGTCACGGTGTCCCTGTTACAGCTGAGAGATTCCATACCAAGGAAGTTAAAAATAAAAACAAAAAAACTCCCCCAAAGCTTGTGGTAGTTCTCATTCGAGGGCTGTCAGGGAGAATGTGAGTGTGACCTCTGCCCCAGAGGCTCTGGAAGTTGGCTGAAGAAAGCAGTCAAGTAAGATTATGCCACTAAGAAAACGGAGTGTGTGTGACAGTCATGTGACCTCAGGGTTAGGGGAGGGGTTTAACCCGCAGCACCGAGAGGGTTCTCAGCATCACTGTGAGTTGTCTGCAGCAATGTGCTTCAGGTAGGGAGCTGGAAGGTCATTATTAGACAGGGTGAATGTCCTGATCTGTACAGATAGCTCATTTCTTTTCTGCCTCATGTTCCTCCCCATAATACCGTGAGGGAGAGGGATCCCAAGCCTGCCTCTGGGGCAGTTGTCCTTATGCCTGTGGAGGCTTTCCTTGGCTCTTTTCGTGACACAAGTGCACCTTAGGATTCAGTTTGAGAGGGCTGTTGGTTTGGATGTGACTGTCCCCCCACAGGCTTTTGTGTTTGAACATTTGGTTCCCAGGAGGTAACCACAGGATAAGCAGGTGGTCACAGCTGTCACCATTGACACTCCTGGTGTCTAGTTGAGTGCCCCCTGCCTACTGATCTGTGTCACATAAGTAGGTTCTGTCCTTATGACTGTCCTGCCACTCTGGACCAAAAAGTCATAAATTATCTTCTCTACTAGGAGTAAGACCCTACAACCATGAGGTGATGTCAATAAAGACCATAGCGTCCAACTCTAAACCACAATATAGGATCTGACGAATTATGTAGTCCTCACCACTTATGGCACGTGAATTAGAAAGTGATATGCTCTAGGAGACAACTGGGGAGCTGTAAGAATCAAACAGCTTGTCCAGTACGCGTCTAAAGTGCCCTTATGCAGACCCACAGCTTAAACTGACCACAAAGGCCATGGATACTAAAGCAGTCGAATAGAGTGCAGTGGACACGTGCATGCGTGTATGTGCAAGAATGAGCATGGAGATGGGAGGTTAGCCTTCGATGTCATTCCTCAGGCACCAGCCACCTTGTTCTTTGAGACAAGGTGTTCTTTCTTATGGTTCTGCATGCATCCACCCCACCCCACCCCACCCCAAGCCGGGATTGTAAGTGCGTGCCATCATGCCTGGCTTTTATCTTTCCCCAGTGTGGATTTCAGGGCTTGAACAGAGATCCTTATGCTTGTAAGGCAAGCATTTTACCAAGTGAGCTGTTTCCCATCCCCTCTAGTTTTCTTCTTCATTAACGCTCCCAGATCAGCTTGTTTTTCTTTTACCAATGTAGATGAGGGAGTTGTGTCTTCTCCTTTTAAGACCAGGTGACCGTAGTTGCTCACTAATGTCTCAGCTGACACTGAAGGAATAGAAAATATGGCCTTCTGTTATCTGCCCAGTGCCCGGGAAAGAGGAGAGGATCCCCGAACTCTGCTCTGGATAAGGGTTTGCTTTGCACGGGTTTCCATGCCAGCCCCTATGTTGCAGAGAAGCATACCCCTCTCTGGCTGCTGCACGAACCCTACCTGTAATTTGTTCGGCTGTGAATGTCTTGTGAGAAGGAGGGGAGGGGTCTCATTCATTTTCCCAGTTTCTCCATTGGAGACTCCTCACTTATCTGCCTGTACCTTGAAGTACCCAAGAAATGGATGGTACCTCTTGTCACTTCCAATTTAAATAACAAGGATGTCCCATCTGTTGAGTGTCAAGCTTTCTACTTCACTCTCACAGTAGATTTGTGATCATGTCTTCATGAGGGTAGAAACCGAGGCACGTTGAGAGGTGAACAGCATGGGATGGGCTCGGGGTCATACTTCAGAGACTCCGCATCTGAATTGCTTTTCTCTCTCTTCTGGTAACTTATTGGCTCAGTCACCAATAATTGCGCAAGGCTTGAAGGGTCATGTTTCTCCTAAAACAGGACCAGTGTGTTTCTTCCCAAAAGATAAGCATTTTCTAGGGTGGGGGGAAGAACCAATAACAACTTTGCAAAAGGAAGAGAAGGCCAATTTCATTCTGCGTTCCTGCTGGACCTAAGAGTGGTGCCCGCACTGTAATCAGTTAGCAGATAATTCTATAATTACTTAAAGATGAACAAAACCTTGCAAGTCACCCAGGAAGGAGAAGGTTTTGAGGCAGGGAGATAGATAGTCTGCCTGGAGGGGAGGTAGCCAGAGACTCTTACAGTCCGATGTTTTTACTGAGAGATGAGTCATCTTTATCTCAAAAGGTCAAATTCTGCCTCCTCATGGGGGCAGAGTCTAGAAGGATTGTGTTAGAAATAATAATAAAACCTTCATTCTGCTAAAACGTCTTAGCCAAGACCTGAAGGCCAGGGCGCACATTAATTCATGAATCGTTGCAACACTTGGCTTCTCTCACTTCTGCATCTGCTTCCTTGGGGACCAAAGTTGGTGCCCTGACATTGGGAGCTGCCGGAATCATAGCTTCTTTTCTTCCAGGGGTCCTTCTGGAATTTTCTGACGGATTGGTTAATGTTGCCTAGAGTAGACCTTATCGCTCTTCTTACTGCTGTGACCAAATACCTAACAAAAAGCTTAAGGGGGAAAAGTTTTCCTGTGGCTTGCAGCAGAGGGGATGTGGTCTGTGACGGCGGGGGGGGGGGGGAGATTGTGGACCTGCAGGAGGAGGCGAGATGTGGTCCTGCTTTATGTGTACCAGGAAGCCCAGAGAGGTGATTGTCAATGTTCATGCTGTCTTGTTATGTAGTCCAGGACCCCACAGCTCAAGGAATGGTGTCTTGTTTGGGATGGGGCTTGACCTGCCTCCGTTAGCCTAAGCTCTAAACCCCCTCACAGATGAGCCCACAGATTTGCTTCCTAGATCCATGTCTAGATCCAATCAAGTTGACATTAACTCTCAAGTAGACATTTAAATCTATTCAAGTACAGCTTCAAGGTAAATGTTTTGGCCTATTAGTCTTCATGGGTTATGATTGCTGATAACCACGCGGATTCCACCCCTCCCCCTAGGCAGGGCATATAAAGGAAATCTCAGCATTGTCTACTTTAGGCCTACACTGACCCTGTGAGGTTGGCATTATTGTTTTCTTTCATGGTTCAAGCCCAGGGAGGTTTGGCAAGCTACCCAAGGTCAGCAAGTCAATAAGTGTGTGTGAAGCCGGGCTGAGGTCCTCATTCTGAGGAGACACTTCTGAGGGCACTGCCTCTAGTGATCTTGTCCTTCCTGCTGCTCCCATCTCCTACAGGTCCTGCTGTTCCCAATTCTGCCATCCTGGGGCCCAAGCTTTCCAACACATGCACTCTTGCACAAGAAAGGGAAGCAACAGTATTTAAGCTGTAACAGCAACCTGCCCAGTGTGTTTGTTGACTTCATGTTCTGCACATGGGTTGTAGGAATACAAAAGAACCACAGAAAAGAATTTGAAGGCAGGTCTTTGTTTAGTTCAGTCCTAATGGGCCATGATGAAAGAGGGAATAGGTCTACCTGTGGGTGCTGGAAACTCACCGTGTGCTCTCTCCTGACATGGTGGTTGATAGATGTGGAATGAGGAAAGATGGGTGCAAGAAAGAAACCATGACTAACGCTTCTCCTCTTGTTGCCCTGATGGTACCTTCTTGTTTTCTTCTCAAACTAAAGAGATCTAGATTCCAACGGTTTTCGCATTTATTTGATCCCCTGAAACTACTGAAAAAGCTGTCTAGTGGTGTTAGTGAAGGAGACAAGCTGGGACCCACATCTGTCACAACAGATACCCTCGCAAATGTCAGGCACTTGGGTGGAGGAGGGTAGGGCCCCCTCCTGAGATTTCTTATCCAATCTGGCCATGTTACTGTTTTTAAATCGTTCTCATCTGTGGAGATAGTCGCTTTCCTACACAAGCAACCTGACCAGTTGTTGGATCTGCTAATTATTTGAAGATTGCCAAAGCAGAAGTGACAAAGTGTTGTGACCTGTGTATGTGACTGAGAAGCACTACACACACACAGTCTTTCTCTGTACCCTCCCCCCTTTTCTTTGTATCCTGCATCCACCATGTTACCTAGTAGAGGATCACAGAGCTAAGGGAGAAGAATAAGACTAATCTATGACGTAAGATAACTAGAAGTGGGGTGAAGGGGTGATCCAAGAGAAGTATAGAGGGGTAAAGTGGTAGTTTAATGCCATCCAGGTATGTGGATGTGCCTGTTGCCGTGGCTGGATTCAAAGACTCACCTAGCATCATCAGGATGGGATACTCTTTTTCTTTGTCTCTATAACGGCTTCTTCAGTCACAGGTACTTTTGGCACATTCTTCTTCTTCTTTTTTTTTCATTCAGCATATTCTTGTAGGTTCATGGAGTTGAGTACAATCCCTGGCTTAGTTCAAATGCCCATCTAAAAACCTGTCACAGAAATGAGGGAAACATGGAACTTGGGTCCTCATGCTTGGATCATGTGCCTTCCCTGGGTGACTTCCAACCTTCATTTTTCCCAGTGTTGGACACACCATTCCCAGGTGCCTTCTACCCAGGATTCTGCCTGGACTCTGTGTCCTGCCTGTCATCTGCACTGAGCTAAGGTGAATTATTAAATCCAGAGCAGCTGAGGCAGGCCATGCCCATAGTCATGTGAATCAAGATGTAGCAACTTTCCGACACATGAATTTCTATTGCAGTATAACCCATGGCTTTTCATAGCAACAAGTCACTGTCTAGAAGAGGAGGGTTAGATCCTGAGGGAGCACCACCACCCAGCCCATGTCCCTACCCTCCACTCCTCTGAATGTTTCTCCCCTTTCTTCCTCCTGCCCCTCCATTCCATCTAAGGCTTCAAATTGTGTTCCTTGATGAGAAGCTAGAAACAAGCTATCAGTCCCTCTCTTCAAGATTATTAGGAACTTACCCTGAATGTCTTAGATACACCAGACTTGGTACCCTGACCTTGGGTAACTGTGTTGTGTGTTTGGAATCAGTTTCTCTATCTGTAACTATGGAGTAGTAAAGCTTCTTGCATTTGCTTAGGCTTAAGTAGCACATGAAGTAATCACACATTGCTTTGGTATGGATCCCCTTTCCCTTCAGCATTAATCGGTCCATTTTGTTCCTTTTCTGATTCCAGATTATATTAGCGTAACAAATGCTCATCCAAACAATGGGCTTTATGGGTAGATCTAGCCAGCCCGAGTTCACTCAGCTAGTCAGTGGTAGAAGCATCGACAGCCACACATCAGAATTGAAGTTCCTAACAGTCGACTGTCCAGATCCATCAGTCCTGGCACCAGAGTCAGCTAAACACATACGAACACCTCACTGAGTGAAATAGGTCATCTTTCCCTTTTGAAGATTTCTTGGTGAACATGTCTTCAGAACTTAATGTTTCGTTATCGCCAGTGTCCATGTGCTTGCCTGGAGCCATGCACATTCCCATTGCCATCTTTGCAACTAGCAACTGGTAGTACCAGTGTTGTAAAAGGATGTGTGTACTTGGGCTGTGGGCTGAAGGGTTTGCTCATGTGAGAGTGGAGGGGCCACCTCAGGCCTGGCTGTGGCTTTTGTTGCAGCTGAGCTTTTATTTTTGTTTTTAATTATAATTTTTATAATTTCTCTGACTTTGTTTTTTCTTTTATTTTTGAGATTATAATTATATTACCTCTTTCCCTTCTTTCCTCCATCCCTTCCTTTTTCTTAATCCTTTTCAAATTCCTAGTCTGTTTCTTTTTTATTAAGTTTGGTTACATGTATGTATGTATGTATGTGTGTATGTATATATGTATGTACATATATATTTCTAGATATATCAACAAAACAAGTCTTGCATCTAAGGCTCAGGGATCATTGAGGACAGTGGAGTTGAAGGACTGTAAGAGACAGAGGTTTAGAGTGTTTGCTGTGAGATTGCACCTCCTAGGAATGCCTGAAGCTATACCCATAAAGTCTCACCGACATAACTGCCCAAACACGAACTGAAGGAAAACGACCACAAAAGACATGCTGACATGGTCACGAAGGAGCCCAAGAGGCCTCAACCCTAGACAAAGAACTATAGGAATCTAAGGAATGCTGAGAGTGGGAGAAACAGTATTCCCCCAGGAAAGAACAAATCTACTGGCTGTCCAGTACCAAATGTTCAGACTTCAAAACACAAATATAAATAACACCATACAGACCGAGAAGCTTATATGCATATATTGAATATATTTTTAATTAAAATATAATTATATCACTTTCCCCTTTCCTTCCTCTAGTTTCTCTCCCGTCCCATTCTCTCCAATTCCTCCCAAGTCCTTTCCACTCTCAAATTGATAGCATCTTTAATTTACACACACAGACACACACACACACACACACACACACACACACAAATATAACCTTCTGAGTCCATTATTGTTTGTGTGTTTATGGTTTCGGGGTTGACTATTTTAAGAAACCAATTATGAGTCTCATCCCTGGGAGGGGCTAGCTTTCCTCTTTCAGCTGTCATTAGTTGCTTATAGATCTTTGTCTAGAAATTGAATTGGAACCCATGAGATTATTCCCCTTCTGTATTAGCATGCCTGTTGATATTATCATTGTTTTGGACTAGTTTATGCATCCATTTTACATAGGACTTTCACAGGATATATCCTGGTATTCTGACTCCTCCAATTTTTCTGCTCTCTCTTCTGCAGTGTTCTTTGAGCCATAGATTCAGGAGCTGTGATGTATCCAACAGGTCTTGGCTCTCTACTTATCTGTTGATTTCTGCATTGTGTCTGGCTGTGGTTTTATGTGATGGTCTCTATGTACTGTAGAGAGGTGTGTGTGCGTATGTGTGCACGTACACGTGTGCATATAGTTATATGCATTGTGGTAAGCCTAGATAAATCTATAAAACACTAAGTTTCCTTGAGGCATTACCAAACCATCTTGACATGAGCTCTGTTTCAATCAATGAACCACACCATCTTCCAGTTTCAAACTTGCCCTTGACTAGGCAAAGCCTTTACTACAGGACAGAAAGAAGCAAAAGGCTTGCCAGACCCTCGCAGATTCAGTTCTATTAGACAACAGATGACCCAGAGACAAGCACCCTGCTTAGCATCAACTGGGAGGAGCTGAGAGGCAGGTTGGTAAATGAGACGCACAACTCTAGCTGCTGTGGTAAAGCTGAAGTCCTTTGCCGCTTAGAGCATCGTTCCCTTGCCATATGTGGTGACCAAGAATGATTTCCTGCCATTGTGGCCCTAGCATGTTTCTGAAATATGTGTTCTTTCATCTGGAGCCATCTGTAAATGATACAGACAGTCACACGGATGTATTTTTCCCAATGGCCAATTGGCATAACTAATAACCCCACTCCGATTTCCCATGGCAGGCAGGGAAAACTACGAATTTGGCAAAATTATTTCTAAAGAGATGACTTTGCCATTGTAGTCTGTTCTCAGCTGGCCTCTGTTTATATTTGCTGTCTAAGCATCATCTGCCCTTGCTACCTTGTGTCTGCAAAAGGGACTTCCTTTCCTGTTCAGGGCCAGCAACCATGCCATGCGGACTGGTCATTTCTGGTACTTAACTCTAGTAAAACGTTCATTGTTATAGAATTAAAAGTTCCAGAGAATGGGCCCTAACATGCAGATCTTTGTGTGGATTTCTTTTAGTTGAAAACAATGGAGGTTTTATGACTGTGAATACAGCTCATCTACAGGGAAGAACTCAATATTACCCAATTGTGGGGGGCAGTTGGTCACATAGAAACAACAAATGCAAATTTGTGAATAAAATCTTCAACATTGAGCTGGGTGAGGTGATGTATATAATTCTAGCATTTGAGAAGCTAAGGCAGGAGGATGGTAATTTCAAGGCCAACAAAGTCCATAAGAATCACTACCACCACCCCCAACACACACACACACACACACATACACACATACACACACACACACACACACACACACACACGCACACACACACACACACACACATACACACAAAGAGGAACCCTGAAGGTTTGTTTCCTAAGCTTCCTGACAGTCCAGCTTTGAGAACTAATTCCTTCTGTGAAACCTACAGTCACTGGCATCCCGCACCGAAGGCAAATTCCATTCCCCATTTCTGCTGCTGTCCACACAGTAAGCAACAGAGAGGAGATAGAAATCCCTCAGCATTCTAGCTGAAGTCCTTGCCCCCTTTAGCTAATTCACATTGCTTTCTGCATTTTGCTTTTGGGGCTTGGGCTCAGGCCCTCAGGGATGTGGAAGGTGGCTTGTGAAGCTGATCTCCAACCTTTCACCCAGGCTTTAGTGCTTTGCAAACATATGACCTGCCTGACGCCCATAAGTTAACCTAAACAGCCATGTTTTACCCAAAGATACCCTTCATGTTTCTCTTTCACATTGTGAAGCAAAACCACATCTCATCAGCTTGTGACTTGGTCTTCTTAAGTGAGTGGCTTAATTCACTGAGGTAGCATTCAGTGCATTTGTCCTGTGATGTAAGCATCACACTTCCAGCTATCTCCAGAAGTCTCTAATTCTTTCACTGGAAACTCCATGCCAGGAAGCATTTATAGAGATTTCAGCCCTGGACCCCACGAGCACCATTAGTCTTGCCTTTTATTTTCTGTAATTAGATCTTAACCTTTTCTTTTTTTCTTTAGCATTTAATGCATAAAATTTCAGACCTTTGCCTACATCTTCCCTGTTTGAGAAGTTAGAAGAAAATAACAGGGAAGGCCTGGGGAAGCAGCTCTAATGTTTAGCACTACAGGGTTCTAAGCTCCACGAGTCAGGAGAAATGTAGTGGTTTTTTCCAAGGTTACCTTGGCCTGATGCTCGTATAAATGGTTCTGGTACTTTCACTAGATTTCTGGATACTTTGGAGAGGAGATGGAGTGATCTGGCCAGTGATTAGGGAGTTAGATAATAAGGAGAGAAAGGAGGTGGGTCTGGCTTCTGAATACACAAAGTGAGAGCAGTAATGTGTTGGGATGCTGCCTTTGGGATGGGACAGCTCTGTTGGAACACATACCCATTCAGGTATTCATTAATGTATCTCTTATTTCTTGTTCTGAATCCAGGGTCACACACTGTAGTCTAGGGTATCCTGTAATTCACTGTGTAGCCCAGGTTGGCCTGAACACTCAGACAGCCTCCCAAGTTCTGGAATGAACTATCAGGCCCGCCCTATAACATGTCTTAGGACCTAAGTGTGGTCTGCCTGTGTACTTAGACTTAATTGGTTACAGTTCACACAAACTGATAGAAGCTTGATATTATGAATAGTTTTGATTTTACTCCCTCCCCCGCAAGTTACAATGCCTATACAAATCAGTCTTAAGGCTATTCAAGCCAAAATTGCCCTTGGCTAGTATTATGAAGATTACAAATGCGTCTAGGGAATTTGCTAAATTTTCATGGCTTTTTTATACAGAAGAGCTACTTTCCCTGTATCTTAGATTTCCCTTTGCAAGATGGGGTTCTACTTTTTACTGTCTGTGCTACTGAATGAGGATGCCAGGGCAAGATAATGTGAAACAGCCCACGGAGCGCCTGGCGTAGGATTTATGCTTGGTATGGAATGCATTACGGGAGTTATTGTTGGCAGTACTTAAAGCCTTCTATTCATGGTTTTCTTTAGCTAATCTGAAAATTAGAACGTGTCCTTTGATCCTGTACATTCTAATGGAACATGTTACAGGGTGGCAGTGAGGGGCAGGAAAAATGCTAGCTCAGGATTTAAAGTGTGTCTACCTCTAAACACAACATGGCCAGGTTTTCCATGTTGTCCCTGCAAGTTTGGTGCTAAAGTGAATGCTGTTCTACAACCATCCTCAGAACAGCTGCGCAGCTTAGGAAAGTCAGACACATTTGTAATTATCATCCATGTTGAAATAACCTAGGGCTCTTTCCGTATCTATGTAGTTAACGATAGGCAGGGGGTTGTGGTTTATTTTACTTAATATTTGTGTGTGTGTGTGTGTGTGTGTGTGTGTGTGTGTGTGTACGTGTGCGCGAATGCCATGTGCCATGGTGTGCCTATGGAATTCTGAGGACAAGTTGCAGAAGTGGGTTCTCTCTTTCTACCACATGAGCTTTGGGGATCAACCTCAGGTCTTCAGACTTTTGGACAAGTGGCTTTACCCACTGAACCAGCTCACCAGGCCCACAAGTGTCACATTTTAGAATATGTTCCACATCCTAAACCACAAACGTTCCACCCTTTTCTAAATGACCACCCATTTATGCAGCATCTCCTTGCATTTTGCAATTTTATCACTTGTGTGTACATCTCTGGCCACTAGAGTCTGCCCATCCTCTCAAACAGACAATGTCCTCTAAGATCTCTTTCGGGGCTTCTTTTCCACTGCTCTCAGTGCAACTGCTCTCTCAGTGCTCTATCTGTGCTGATTGCATATCACGATGGAGGGGATGTACACAAAAAAGGCAAAGGCCACCCAGGGAGCGACTCCTACTCGTTTCCCTTCCCCATTTCTATTTTGCTGATTATGAATTTTTCTGAAAAAAAAAAAAAGGTAAGTACACGAATCTTCATACAGCTATATGCTTTTCATCCTCAAGTTAGATTCTAGCATTCTCTTGTGTTAGGCTTTCTGCACTTAGCATGATATTGTCAATGTATATATAGCCTGTCAGATTTTTTAATTATTTATTTTGGAGCATGTGTGCATGTGTTTAGGCATGAGCATGGTCACTGGCAGTCACTTCTCTCCTCCTGCCATGGGAGTCCTAGGAGTCAAACTCAGATTGTCAAGGTGACAGCAGCACTTTTGACCCAGTGAGCATTGGCGGCTAGGATCGTTGCTTTTTTGTTTGTTTGGAAATAGCCACAAAGTGCTCTGTAATGTAATTCTGCTCTGGTTCCTCCAATTTCTTCTATATCAGGTTTTACTCCAGTGTTTTCCAATTCTCTGCAATCCCGTGATGAGTAACCTTGCATCGGTTACATAGTTTGTTCGAAGTGTGAGTTTCTAACGGTAAGATTGCTGGAGTCAAGATGTGACGCCGTTGAAGGTTTTACCTCTTTGTTTTCTCATATCGTCTAACGGCATACCCGGCCTCTACCGTTCTAAGGGTGTGCTTTTTATCTCATTTTTTTTTTCAAATTTGAAATAATTGGTGGTATTTCAGTATACATTTTAGCTTACATCTAAATAAACTCAGATATCTTTTAACATACTTAAGGACCATTTTGTGTTATATTTGGTCTCTTGGTGAATTTTATTTACTATCTTTTAAGATTATTTTCTTTCTCCAATTAATAAATTTTATGTATCCAGATATAGCACAGACATAAAAAACTCTTAATCTTTATAAAAATTTGTATCTAGAAAGCTAGGTATGTGGCTCATGCCTCTGGTCTTAGTACTGGGAAGGCTGTGATAGGAGGAGAATAAGTCAGAGAGGAGCCTGAACTGTTTAGCTAGACACAGAAAAAACAGCAGGGCAACAACAATAACAAAATATATCCAGAATTTGATCACACTTAGATATGTTCTTTCTATGCCTAGGGTACAGAGAAATCGCCTGTGTTTTCTTCTAGTGCTTTTGTGGTTTAAGTATTTCCATTTGCACCTGAGATCCATTTGGAGCCTGTTCTTGCACATGGAGTAAGATCCACATCTACCATTATCTTTTTGTAAATGGCTAGTATGCCTTGTTGAGAACACATCTGTACCCTGAATTTGAGATGGCACATGTCAGAAAGAAAGTTTCCAAGGTAACCAGGTCTCCTCCTGAGTCTCTGATTGGGCTGCTCTCTGTCCTTGCATGCTTGCACCACCCTGTTTCAATTTAAAGAGGCACTGTGGTATGCTTTCGTTTCTGGCAGGATATTCCCCCCTGGCTTTTCCTTTTTATTGTTTTTTTTTTAAACTATTCTTGTATGTTTGTTTTTCCATATGAAGTTTAGTGTCACGCCTAGCTTCATAAAACCCTCAAAGTCTGATGTTTTTATTGGAGTTGGTAATTTTATTGGAATTTATAAATTAACCTAATCAGAAGTGACACCTTTATGATACTGCCATCCTATCCAGGCAAGAACACAGCATGGCTTGGAAGTTGTCCTTGTCTGTTTGTTTTCCCATTCACTAGTGTTTTAAGATAGTTTTTTGGACCAGTTTTTACAAAAGGCCTAGGCTCACTTCTAGCTTCTCTCTGTTGCTACTTTGTATTCCACTTTGGGGAATTCTTCTAGTGTGGACATACTTTGTTAGTTAGCTGTTTATTTTTCTCCAGGCTCTTCTAGCATCTTCGATACATAGTTTCATTTTTCTAGTTCTTGTGCCTATAATTGATTTTTGTTGCTTCAGTGAGTTTGCTGAGTAGAAAATGTTCAGTAATGGTGGGTTACATAACAGCTGCAGGTATTTTGTCCTTGACTGTGCTGGTTCCCTTGCTGATTACCCTGACAAAAGCAACTTAAGGGAGAGAGGCCCCATAAGCTCCATTCCCTGGTAACTGCGTATGCAAATACATAAACCTATGGAGGGCATTTCTCATTCAACCCACAACTTGAGACGGTGGAAGTAACTCTCTTCCTCCATTAAGAATGGACAATGAAATAAAGATGCTGACTTTGGGAGGAAGGTATAGCCAACCGTGTTTTAATTGTGCTGAATTAGAGCAAAAGCTTTTAAAACACCAATAGAAATAATAACATTCCTCTCACATCTGCTTATCTTGATATGATTCCGGACACTGAACCAAATGTATTCTTGAAGTACCCATCTCCGTGTTGTTTGTGGGTCACAGTAATTGGTATGAGAATTCGGATTCTGACTCATACTGTCTTTGGAGGTTTTCACATGATTATATGAAATAACAGTTATGACACTGTTTTCTGGTATGATAAATGACATCATTTATGGAATGCTGGGCCCTTCTAATCTTTGACAGTTCAGCAGAATGAGTAGAACTGTATGGACTTTGTGATTTTCTGAGACTATTTTTTCTATTTTTAATGAAATTGGTTTGTGCACTCTTTGTCACTATGTGGATCATGTTGATGAATTGCTTTTTCCAAGGTTATATAGCTTACTGAACTGACAATGTAGAGAGCAACTACTAGGTGTAAGACCGAGACAGAGACCATGGGGCAGAGTTCTTTACCACCCTTGTTCTCCAGAGTTCCCCAAGGATGCCTTCAAGATCTTCTTGAAAAGGGTGTGACTGTGGCTCAGTAGGGAATGAGAACACTCCTAAGATGGTCTTCCAGTAAAACCTTCTAGAATCTCTCTCACTACGATGCTAGGAAAAGTTATCTATGAGGAAATAGTAGGGTTGGAAAAGTGGTTCAGTCATTGAGAACACTGGCTGACTGCTCTTCTAGAGGTCCTGAGTTCAATTCTCAGCAACTACATGGTGGCTCATGACCATCTGTAATGGGATCCAATACCCTCTTCTGGTGTGTCTGAACAGCATCAGTATACTCATATTAAATGCATCTTTTTAAAAAAGTATCATGCATTGAAAATCACCGAAAGCTCCCCATAGCACTACTGTGAAAACTACTCATAGGGTTAGTGGTTTATTGACTTAGGTTGGCTAAGCATGCCAGGGATGCATTTATAGGGTGTATCATACACGACCTTCCATTGTGAAGCTTCTGTAAAGGACACTTGGGGAAACCGACAGACACCAGGCTTTGCATGTTGCACATTATTGTGGGAGTTTGGTTTACAGCAGGAGCCAGATGCAGCTGTTCATTGCTGCTGAACTCGGGAAGCTGAACAGGAATGAACACCAGAAAAAGAGAGAATGCTTCTTGCAATCTGGTCAAAAGGCTGGCTTAACTTCTGATGGTCTAAATCAGTCAAAATGAGAACAGTAGCATGCAGTTATGATTATGGGGTGATAACAACTTTTAACACTAGGAAGGTGTTAAATTTAAGGCCTGTGTAAGTAAGTGAATATCTAATTTAATTTGGGTGGACAGCTTGCCATTTATTAGCTGTGACTTTTTTTTGTGGTGGGAAGCCTTTTGAAATTCCATATTTTGGGCTTGTGAGATGGGTCAGTGGGTACAGGCAATGGCCCCAGCCTGATGCTCTCCATTTGTTGGCTTTAATTACAGGGAGTCACATTGTGGAAGGAGAAAACCAACTCCTACGAGTCGTCTTCTGACCTCCTCATGTTGAAACTTGTGTGCATCCACATACATCCACACACAATGAATAAAGTGTGTGGAATTTTTTAAAGTTTGTGTTTTACATACAAACAAAATTAATTTGGGAACAGTCATAAATGACTTTAGCTTTCTGTGTGATGGGATGTAAGCTTAATATTTGAATCTACAGTTCCATTGTGATCAGAAGTGATCTTGAACTAACATCCCACATAAACTCTAAAGAAATCAACGAAGAGAATCATTTTTCCTATGTAACAAATCCATCACCCTTGTCTCTCTTACCTGTGTGTGTGCATTGTGTACGTGTGTGTGTGTGTGTGTGTGTGTGTATGTGTGTATGTGTGTGTGTTATGCACATAAAACATTTGTGGGGCGTGCATGCATCAATCTTCATTAACCATTGCCTTTTTACCTTGAGACAGTGTCTCACTACCTTGAAGTCCAAGGTTTTAGCTAGTCACAAGTTCCAGTAATCAGCACACCCGCTTGCTTTTTCTGTGGGTCCTGTGATGTGGCAAGTGTCATTACTCAAGCCCCATTTCACAGGGATTTCAGTACAGAAAAGCACAGGGAACTTTATAGAATGCAAATGTTTACATTTTGGCTGATGCAGTGGTTCCAATGTATCTATGTAGAAGGATGTTCGCACTGGACACTGAACTCAGTGTGATTCAAAATTATCTGTATATATGCCATACTGAAAGGGAATGAAGGTGAATCCCTGTATAAGATCCTAGGTTTGAATCCCAGAATTAGGGGGAAAATTAGTGTTGGTTCTTATTAGCCCTTTGGTATTTTGTGTAAAATTTAAAAATCAGCGTGTCCAATGCCAGCATTTTTTATTATGGATTAATAAAGTCTGGAATAGGCTCTGCAGAAGAGTTTGAGAACCTCCACGTGTACAACACCAGGTGCCCAGTTCATTCCTGGGTATCTGCTTTTTCACACCTTCAGTATATCTCAGAATTTTCTCTTTTCTTTGCAATGTTATTTGTTGTAATTTGTCACTAACCACCTACTTGCCATTTTAGTGCTATCAAAGCAATATCTTTACAGCCTGCATCTAGTTATCTACGTCTTGTAAAGACACAAACATACACCTCACAAATGAAGTAAACTTGCTTTAAATGCCAGTGTCCTTGGGTTCACTTGGATTTTTGTCTTACAATCTTGTTTAATTACTATATTTTGTTTTGGCGATTTACACATCTTTTATTACTTTTTCTTGCTAAAGTCAGCAGCCAAGACTTCTAGAAATGTGCCAAATAGCAGTGGCAAAAAAACCCCGGAATCTGAGTCACATCTTGGAAGAGAGCTGCCCTTGAGGGGCCTGTAGAACCGAGCAGACTCCTTCCACGAAGTCTTGTGGGCATGAGGCTGTTGAGTCACTCTGAGGTGGGTCCTTCCTGCAGCCCATCTATCATCTAGTGTAATCAGACGAGAGCAGTGCTGTGCCTTGCTTTTCTAAAAACATTTTTATCACTCAGCAGTGTTGTCTCCTACCAAGCACATTCTGGCACCAGAGAGGGGTTGCGCGTGATTTTTCTTCTTTAGTCTGTGGCTTTGACAAGTTCCATTCATTGTTTGCAATGTCGTGACAAATGTCCCATCAGAAATGTCCCCCCAAGATGGTCTTGATATGAATCTATATGTCGCTGGGCTTGGCACTGCTGGTATGTTGTCTCGAGTTTTCACACTGGTATTCCAGCAACAGATTAGGTTCCATTCTCATAAATGGAACCTTTATTCCTATGTAAAGTCTTTGTTACTCTACTGTCTACAAAAGGCCTTGGCGAGTGCTTTCTTTGGTTCGCAAAGTTTCTGTGCAGTGGAGACTGATGAACTCTGCATTTGGTAGACTCATCAGTTAATTGCTTTCTGTTCTTCCTGTAATTTCCCATCTAGAGTGCAATACTCTTTTTTTTTTTCTCATAGATTTCTTTCCATGTTCATGGTTTCTTTTGCCTCTGATTCATCTCTCCTATCAGAAATCTGCTATTCTTCACTTTTTTTTTAAAAAAATGAAAGCTCATAGGGGCAGAGGTATGATTTTGTGGTAGCTTGCTTGGCAAACAGCATGAGTGAGACCCTGGGTCCAGTCCTCATTATTGTCCCCACCCAACCCTACCCTCAAGAAGTGTACTTTATGTTAGAATTGTTTGTTATTTCCTCTTTACCCAGGTGTACCAGTGGCCACCCCAGTTTTCTTGGTCTCTCTGGTGTTTCTCGTGGGGTCTTCTGTTAAGTGTGGCAGTTCTCATGCAAACTCACCTTGCAGCTTCTGTTGCTGCCTCAGCCCAATGTGTAGGGTTGTACGCTCCCTGTGTATGCATCCAAATGGATGCCTCTAAACTTATGTACACAGTGTGGGCTTCCTCATTCAAAAAGAGAATGTAAGGCTGTTGATGCCACTCGGTTGGTGGGGGGCTTGCTTAGCACATGGAACACCCTGCATTTGATACCCAGTTACTACATGAGCACTCAGGAAGTGGAAGCAGGAAAATTAGAAGTTAAAGGCTACCCTTAGCTCTCCAGTGAATTCAAGAGGATCCTGGACTACATGAGTTGGGGGAGGAGGAGAGATCCATGCTGGATCCTGCGTTCTCTTGGTTTTTTGTTTTGGATTTTGAAACAATATCATGTGGCCTTGTATTTGCTATGTAGTTGAGGCTAACCTTGGGCATACAGCTACTGGTACTGCCTATTTCTTTATGGAGAATATTCCATCTCTGACCATATCTAGGCATTATAGACCTAGTGTCAGCCTACCTCTAGCTCATTACTGAGGGGTTCTAGTGACATCCTGAGGCATGATTGGCTGTGTTTCTGGAGTAAAGGGAACTCCACTGACTTTTATTAAGATGTTTTTAACCACTGAACTTTTCACTGTAACCCAGAGGTGGGGTCTGTCTCCTTAGTTTCAAGTGTGATCCTGGTAATGTGTTCCCTCTCCCCACACAACACTTACATGCACCTGCACTCCCTACAGCATGGAAATGAGAGAATGGATATCATTAAGGAGCACACACACACACACACACATATAAACACACATACACATACACACACACATATACACACACATACACACACACACATACACACACATACACACACATATACACACATACACACACATATACACACATACACATACACAATATACACACATACACACACACACACACACACACACACACACACACCTCTGCTTTTATTGACATTATGTGACTGCTCTTAAAACTTTGTTGCTTAATTGGACTCTAAACTGAAATGAGGAGTCTCTTATCTAAAATAAATCATTGAAGTTGGACTGAGCACTTCGGTTGCCAAGGAATTCAGATTTCTTTGTCATTTGAGATACAGAATATTATTTCAAACTCTAAGTGAAGTTACTGGAAAGACAAGAGTCTGGATTCCCTCTATTTTTATATCAACCCTTTAACAAATATAATCCAGTAAACAAAGTTTATTCCTTTCATCTCTGTTTCTTGCTGCTCTGTTTTTAAAGATCAAGGGAATTAGGCTGCAAGTACGAATTGAAATACAAGTGTACAGTTCGAAATTTTAAATAGGAACTAGGTATGGTAATACACACCTAAAATTCCAGCATGTGAGAGACAGAGGAAGGAGAATCAAGAGTTCAAGGTTAGCCTCAACTACATAGCAGATACAAGGCCACATGATCTTGTTTCAAAATCCAAAACAAAAAACCAAGATTTGACAGTCTCTTTCTTTTTCTCATCCTTTGAGACAAATCTTACTGTATAGTCTTAGCCAATCTGCAACCCAGAATTCCTCTGCACGTTTTCTGAGTGCTGGCATCAAAGGTCTGTGCCATCATCCCTGGTAAGACAGTCTGCTCTTACTAAGTGTTTTTTTTCTTTGAACAAATTTTAAAGGCTATAAAGTCCTGTGCATATGCTGTAAGCCTTGTGCTCTGAAGACTGAGGATGTGGCACTAATTGAGGACTGTGTCCAGCTGCCAGGCATCTACAACATTTATTTGTAATTCTCTTCACACATGGTTTAAAAGGCCCAAGAAGTCATTCCATTGATGCTTAAGAAAATGGGATATCCTTCCACCTTCCTGTCACTGGAGAATCTAGATTTGGAAGTTTCTATAAGAGAATCTTGGTAAATTCTAAAGAATTTGACTCTTTACTTATTTTCCTGGATGCTTCTTTTGAACTTCTGTGACATGTCAAACCCCACACATAGTGCTGGCAGCTTACAACTGTTAAGCTGCTACATATGGTTAATAACCCACAAACAAGTGAGAAATTGTTATAACGTAAGGACATTACATGGTGTAGAGATGTATTAGATGCGAGTTTCCTAGAGAGGTGATGTGGCTGAGAAAAGAAACAGGAGCAGGGGTAACTGTGTTTCTGGAGCAACTTGGAGAAAGCCTTCATGGTATGCACTGGGATGCACTGTGCTGGAGACGTCACAGGACTTGGTGGTTGATGATCATGAGTAGTGTGGACCATTGTCAAGACAATGGAGGGGAAGAATCTCTCCATTGAGCTTTGATCCTTTGCTTTGCAGCAATAGCAAGGAAGTGATGTGGTCAAACTTGTCTTTTGAATGATTGCTCTGGCTACATACAAAGATCTTGATTTTTATTTCAAGGATCTCATGGAGAATGTCGCCAGGCACATAGTTGGAACTAAAGCCTTGCTCTTGTCTGTTGTGTGGGAAGATCTCTGCTTCCATCAAATAGCCCAGGACCCACAAAGGGCACCAAGGGGAATAAAGCTCCTGACTGTTATTTCTAGGGGAGAAACATTTCCTGTACTGATAAATCATAGGGAAATGTTTTTTAGAAGAAAGAGTATTGGCTGTTTGGATAAGGAAAAAAAAAACCTGAATTCAAAGGGCAGAGCATATCTCAGCCTTCCTATGTGCCTCAACTTGGGATAGTTCTGCCCTGTGCCCCACAAGAGATGAGTTATGGCCAGATATGTGGAAGAAATCTCAGAAATAGCCAGCTTTAAAATAGACAGCTGGAGGAGATGCCTTGAAGTTCCCAATCATCACCAGGAATCACGCTCCTTTAATATCCCAAAGAGTTTAGGGAAAGTTCTTTGTGTATTTTTTAGTCCTGTCCTCCCCCCAACCCCTACCCCACAGACCTGGGTTTATAGTCAAAGCTAAAAGCATAAATTCCAGTTGAGATAAAAATGCTCAACTGAGTAAAATTATTCATAGAGTAACCTCACGGAACAAATCCAGGCTCAGAATTTAACCTAGAACATGATTAAATGCTAACAAAAGCTAGGCCTTTTCCCTTATAAAAATACATAACTAATTCACAGGAGTACAGGAGTAAAACTTGACTTTGCCTAAGAGCAGGCAGAAGAGAAACCTCAGGCAGCCCGAAATCTAGGAAGGAGCACTGATCCTCAGTGTCCAGTAAAGGTGCCCTGGTTCACCCAGGGCTCTGATCTTGCTGCTGCTGGCTCTCTGTGAAACTGCCCTCTTCCTCTGTCCCTCCCTGCCTTGGATGAAGAAACTCCCAGGAGCCACTAGTCTCTCTTGCCTCAGTCTGTGGTAAGTCTGTGAATACATGTCGGGACTATTAATACAGCAGCATATAACTGAAATTGAGTTTTGCTTTTAAAACAAGTATTTAGCACTGGCAGTGAGGTCTGCTGGCCACCAGGAGAGTGGTGCCTGTTCTGCTTGGGGGGCACCTAAGTCCTGGAGAGAAAAACACCTCAGAGGTCTAAGACATTAGAATCCTACAATGAAAAGCCAGCAGAGGCTGTATGAGGGCTGGTTCTGGACATCGTTTTTGGTCTTTTTAGGAATTTATCTTCCTCGGTAAGTATACGCACACACGCATGCACCCACACGTAACCTCTGTTAAAAGCTTAGGCCTCCACTTGGAACTGTTGGGAAGTAACAAAAGCTTTAAGAAGTGGGACCTAGTGGGGGAGATCATTGGGTCACTGAGGGTTTGTCCTTGAGGGGGATTTCGAAACCCTTGTCCCGTCTTCATTTTATTGCATCATTTTCTGGTCATGAAGTGAATGGTACAAATTTGCCTTCTGCATGATTCCCTACTGAAGCAGTGGACCCAGCTGTTTATAGACTGAAAACCCCTAAGACTGTCGGCCCAAATCTTTGTTTTTAATGAGTTTAAGATCTCACATATTTGTTATAATTAAAGAAAGCTAATGCAGAGAGAAAGCAGATAAAATTTCACGGGAAGCTACTTTTGATTTACATCTTAAAGAAGTGGGAGTAGTCTGTGTGGCAGAGAGAAGACTGGAAGAGGAGGGGATTGGACCCTGAGTGTCGCGCCCAACCTCGACCAGCAAGGAAGACATGACCAGCGAAGATCTTCTTCAAGCAGTTTTACTCAGGAACCTTGACAATCTTCTAACCCCAGGAAACCCCCGCACCACACTTAAATAGCTAGCGCTGGCCAATCCCAGCAAGCCACGTAGGTCATGCAGATAGGCTGTCACTATGCGGAAGCTAGCAGGCCAGGCAGGCATAGCCAAATAAGGACTTGTTTACTGCAAGGAGCGCTCACCATTGGGAGGGTGGAAGGCGGAAACCAGCGCCATCTTTGAGGCGCGGCACGTTGCCGCTCCCTACACCTGAGGAGTAGGTAAGGGTTGGCTGGTCAGTCTCAGAGTTCTCATTTTCTCTGTACACTTAATTCACAAGGCACTGGGGGTTAGTACCTTAGCATTGTTAGCAACGAGGAGGGAAACCCAGAATCATGGGGCTGACAGGGCTGACAAGACTGAAGATGTGGGTCTTTTCGGTAGAGTATACAAAGCCCTGGGCTTCCTTCTCAGAATTCAGAAGAGCCACAAACCTGTGATCCTAGGTAGAAGCAAGCAAGGGAAGGTTCGTGGCTGTTTGAAGCTACATAGAGAGGTTGAGTCTGGCTTGGGATACATAAAGCCCTGTCTCGATGACCCTCCCCCAAGGAACAAAATGCAAATATTGAAATGAGCAGCAAAGCAGGATGGGTAAAGCAGAGCATGTCTTTCAAGCAGGAGGTCCAGACCATTGGTATATTTAGGGGACATTTTTAACCACCAAAACACAGGATGGCTGTTTTGACATCTGGTAGGCAGAAGGTAGCAATTCTGCCCAGCATCCTACAGAGCACAGGATAAAAGCCTCCACTTGCAAGCCAAGTGTCTGGCCCTAAAAGTCAGTAGTTGTGAAATGAGAATATATTATCAATGCATGTATTTCCAGGGGCCGGGACACCTCCCTTAGGGCTTCACTGTTTGAGTGACTTAGAAATGAGCAAGCACGGAATATTTCTAAGTCTAAGAAGCTGAGAAGAATGTGTTGCTTACACAGTGAGTCTGCTGGCTGCTGTTAAGCAAAACTCTTACTCCTGCACCCCGATAGCTGCCTCTTTGGGACTTTTCATGAGAGTAGAGGACAGCTGAAAATGCCTTGAAATTTTTTCCATCAGAAGTGAAACGCCCGCCCAGGGAGTTTACATTTCTCCTGTCAGCATAGATCTTTTTTGGCATCGCTTATTGCTGAGCCATATGAAAACTTGTCACTCCTTCCTCAGACATGCTGGCAAGTGCCGCCCCAAGTAAAGGAAATAAAAAAAGGCGAGCCAAAGGAAATGGCACTGCTCTGGGCTTTTGCCCCACACTGGGGAGGTGGGGTCTAATGGAAAGATGTCAAGATGAAGGAAAGGCCACAGGCTGGGTTTGCTCAGCACGTGGCGGTTATACTTGTGAGATCCCCTAGTCTCTAGCTGAGACACGATAGCCCAACAAAGACATCTCTTTAGTTCCCTCCCTTCAAAATCAGATGTGGTTCTCTCCCCCTCCACCTCCACCCTTTTGAGTTAAGGACAATGACAGAGCTTTGACTGTCACACTGCTCTTCTCCTTCTTCTTGATCCCAGAAGCATCCCTCCTCCATGGGCTCAGCATCCCCAGTGGTTAAGGTGGTAGTGATGCTGGATTCTATTCTGATGGGGGAAAGTGGGGTCAACGTGTATGGATAAAACAATTATAAATCCTGGGACAGGGAATACTGCTGTTGGGGAGAGCTATAGAGCATCCCTTAGGGAGCACTCCCTCTGGCAAGAGCATGAAGGCCCACATATGTCCCTCTGTTGGCAGCCTCTGGTGTGGTGGCTACCGCAATCATTGTAGGAATAGTGAAAGTCCTCTAGGGTGACGTGATTTCTGAGATGGACATATTTGCTGTGAACGTGGACAAGAGCCTTATGAAGGGGTTTTGATGAAATCTGTCCTCAGTTGGAACCAGAAGAATGATGATCATTTTCAACCTTCCGAGCAAACAAACGAGGGGGTATCAAAGCGCCTACTGCCCAAGTAACACAGGACAACCTCTCAGTGAGAGCCTCTGGCTCTGGCTTTCTGGAGTTTAATGTATGAGATCCTTATGATTCAAGGGTTCAGGTGATGTTGGAAATAATCTGCTCTTGGCAGGTACCTTGTCAGATAAGTGATCTATCTCCTATTTGTATAATTATGGATCTGTAAAACATTACTCATTTCTTGTCCATAATATAAATACATATATATTAAACATGTCTATACTATATGTCTATACTATATATTATATATTATATAATATATTAAAACTAATATATTGTACATACTATACACATACATATATGTACTTACATATACATATAACATATGTATATATAACACATGTATACTATATAGAGTATAAAATATACATATATATGTGTATATATGATATACATGTATACTATGTACAGTATATATTATATATGTGTTTATTTGATATATACTATATTAGCTTTAATAAATACAGAGCTTAATTAGTGCTATTTGTTCAATGGGCAGTTACAGTGATTGCCAAAAAAATCAAAGATTCAAATCTTACCAAAAGGCAGCCACTTGGAAGTTTATCAAAGGATCCTCCTCCCTTCAGTTTAGCTAGACTCTGACTACGTAGCCATGGCTGACCTCTATCTACTCTGTAGTTAAAGCTAACATTAAACTCATGATCCTCCTGCCTCAAGCTCCTAGGTACTTCAATCACAGATGTGTGAGACCACATCTGGCTTTGCCATCGGGTCCTCGTGTTCCGCAGGAAGTTTGACATGAAACAGCACCGCATTTGTCTCTGATGTCAGTCAGGGAAGCTGACGCTGACCTGCCTCTAAGTTGGCATCCCTGTCTGTGTGGTGATTTCAATATTTTCATGTCCCTGGTAATAAAAGCAAACTTCTCCTCACGCTGTTCCAGCTCCATGGGCCGACTCTCTCCTTTGGCATCAGGTCGCTTCAGCCAAATAAATGACGTACTTAACAAAACACTACTTCTCGTAGCTCAATCTAGTGATACAACCATTGCATGTGTGCGCTGTTCCGTCAATACACAGGGGCCTGCATCAGTGTCTGTCCAGGCTTGTGTTCTAAGTCGTGGGTCCATATGGAACTGATTCTTCAAAGCCCTCACTTCTCTCTACTGGCAAATACATTTCATCAAATGTGATGTAGAGGGTTTGAGGCAGACTTGTTATGACTCAGCGTGAGGAGCTGGGAATCACAGAGGTGCTGCCAATCAAGGAAGTGGGTCCCTCGTGTCCTTCTATCGTGCTTTCCTTTTGCAAAATTAATCTTTAGCCCCCCCACTGCACTGACAGACTTGGCTCTCATTGGAGAGAAAACTACGTCCAGCTGGACCTGATGCACAGAGGGGAATGTAGGGCTGCCTCCCACATAGAACTACCATGTCTGGTGCCCCTGGAACCACTACTTAGCCAGAGTGTGCCCAGCCCCACGTGTGTCCGTCTGCCTACACTTTCTCAGACTCCATCCCTTTCCTATCCTCTGCCAGACCCACAGCAAGCAGGGCTAAGCTGACTGACAAGTCCTCCCCTAGACTCTGCTGTTTCCCCAGTCATGAGTTCGCATGAGGACCCTCCTGAGAAGGACCCAGAGTCTTGTATTCTTTTTATGTGAGCATCCCCAGAGCTTGCTACCAGTAGTTCTGTTGTTCCTGGGCAGAAAAGCATATCAGTGACCGGTGTTAGGTTTAGGGAGAATGGAGATCAGGGAGGAGCCAAAGAAAGGAAATCTAGGTGCTGGGGAGGTTCCTCAGTTGGTCAGGTCCTTGCTTTGTGGGGAAGAGGACCTGTGTTCATTCCCCTATGTAAAAAAGTAGGGTGTGGTAGCGTGTACTGGTAATCCCAGTGCTGGGGAGGTAGAGGCAGGAGGATCTCAGAAGCTTGCAGGCCAGCCAGCCTAGTTGACGCAAGTCCCTGTCCTTACAAGGCGAATGGCTCATAAGCAACCTCCAAGTTTCTCCTCTGCTACATATATGTACATGTGCCTACATACACTTGTGAACTAATTCTCTCTCTCTCTCTCTCTCTCTCTCTCTCTCTCTCTCTCTCTCTCTCTCTCTCTCTCTCTCTCTCACACACACACACACACACACACACACACACCATCATACAGACTCACTGGCGTCCCCACTTCAACACTGAGCAAACAGATCACAGGGAAGGTGTGGCCTGGGTGAAACCCACGGATATCTTTCATCCCCTCCGGGCTTTTAGAAGCCATCACTCATTGGGTACAAACACAGAAGCATCAAGGAGGCGCTGTGTGGGAGAACATTAATGGGTGGGGAGGGAACAGGAAGGACTTTTCCAAGGAAACCATGGCTTGGCCCCGCTCACAGCTTCTCTCTGCAGGGCCCAGCCAAAGTGATTTCTATCTCACATCTAATTGGAAGCCAATCAAGCACAGAAGGAGGTAAGCTTTAATTCTAACTGCACCGTCCTCTGTAGCTTAGTGGTCCTTTCTTGCTTTAGTCATATATATATATATATATATATATATATATATATATATATATATATGTATATATATGGACGTGACAAGTCAGACATTGGTTGGTTACTCCCACAAGCTTTGTGTCACCATTGCAGGAGCAAATCTTTCAGGCAGGACAGCACTGCAGATCAAAGGCATTGTGCCTGGGTTGGTGTTTATCTTTCTCCTCTGGTAGCACGCAGAGTACCTTCCTGTGCCAAGAGCATCAGCCAGTAGGCATGGAGGCTCTAGACAGGCAACAGCTCAACCTCTCTGTGTTCAATAGTTGCACAGGTGTGATCTTCAGCAGTAGGGCCATGCTGTCAGTTGGTAGAGAGCAAGCTGTATTCTTTGCAGTAGCTCCGGTGGCATGGGGGTTCCCATGGGAGCACTTGGGCCAACAACTTGATTAGATATAGCCATTCCCATTACCAAAGCTTTGTTTAGTGATGAGATTTCCAGTTACGGCTATGTCTCCTCTGCTATTTGGTGGTTTCATTTAGGCCTCTTTGATATATGTATATAACTTAGGAACCTTCTCCTTTACTGTATTTTCTAAATGGCCCCTCAAATGCCTTACTTTCAGCTGTCCCTTCCCATATTCCCTCCTTGTTTCCCTCTTCCCTCCAACCCCTTGTTTGATCCTCCCATTTCAGCCCTTCTCACACCCACCCATAATTATCTATTCTGTTTCCCCTTTCTAAGGAGATCAGTTGGTGCCCCTAGTCCCTTTCTCTATACCTAAGCCCTGTTATACAGATTATAGCTTATCATTGACTTGAGAACTCATATTCACATATAAGTGATAAGTAAATAAATCCCGTATTTGTCTTTCAGAGTCCAAGTTACCTTACTCAGGATGATATTTTTCTAACACCATCTATCTACTTGTGGATTTGACAGTTTCACTTCATTTTGAATGGTAGAATAATATTCCATTGTATAAATGTTTTACATTTTCTTTATTCATTTATCTGTTGATATACATCTAGGTTTTTTTCCCCAGTTTCTGGCTATTGTAAATAGAAAGCAATGAACACGTTTGAGCAAGTGTCTTTGTAGTAGGATAAATTGTCCTTTGGGTATATGCCCAAGAATGGTACAGTTGAATCTTGAGGAAAATAGATTTCTGGCTTCCTGAGGAACTGCCTGTACTGGCTGGTTTTGTGTGTCAACTTGACACAAGCTGGAGTTATCCCAGAGAAAGGAGCCTCAGTTGAGGAAATGCCTCCATGAGACCCAGCTGTAAGGCATTTTCTCAATTAGTGATCAAGGGGGGAGGGCCCAGCCCATTATGGGTGGTGCCATCCCTGGGTTGGTGGTCCTGGGTTCTATAAGAAAAGCAAGCTGAGCAAGCCAGCAGGAAGCAAGCCAGTAAGTAACATCCTTCCATGGTGTCTGCATCAGCTCCTGCTTCCTGATCTGCTTGAGTTCCAGTCCTGACTTCCTTTGGTGATGAACAGCAATATGGAATTGTAGGCTGAATAAACCCTTTCCTCCCCAACTTGCTTCTTGGTCATGATGTTTGTGCAGGAATAGAAACCCTGACTTAAGACACTGCCACACACATTTTGATAGTGGCTGTATGAGTTTGCATTTCCAACAGCAATGGATGAGGGTTCTGCTTATTTTGCATGTATGCTAGCATGAGCTGTCATTTGCTTTATTGACCTTGGCCATTCTGAAGGGTGTAAGATGAAATCTCAAACTAGTTTTGATTTGTACTTCCCTGATGACTAAAAGTGATAAACTTCCCTTTAAGTGGTTCTCAGCCATTTGAGTTTTCTCTTTTGAGAATGATGGTTAGACTGGGGTTTTTATGAGTTCTTATATTCAGGAGTTTTTTATGAGTTCTTATATTTTTGGGGTATTAGTCCTTTATTGG
Source organism: Rattus rattus (assembly GCF_011064425.1). Taxonomy (NCBI): domain Eukaryota; kingdom Metazoa; phylum Chordata; class Mammalia; order Rodentia; family Muridae; genus Rattus; species Rattus rattus. Next base: position 65,081,972 of record NC_046168.1, read on the forward strand.
ATATGCAGTTGGAAAGAATATTTCCTCATTTTGTAGGCCACTGCTTTATCTGAACAACAGTGCTCTTTGCCATGTAGAAGCTTTTCAGTTTCATGAGGTTCAGTTTATTAATTGTTGATCTTGGTGCCTATGCTAACAGTGTTCTGTTCAGAAAGTCTTCCTGTGACAATGAATCCAAGGCTATTCCCTACTTTCTCCTTTATCGGGTTCAGCGCATCTGCTTTTATGTTGAGATCTTTGATATATTTGGAGTAGAGTTTTGTGCCGGGTGACAAGTTTGGGTGCATTTGCATTCCTCTACATGCAGCCACCCAGCTTGACCAGCGCTTTTGTTGAAGATGCTGTATTCTTCCACGGTATATTTCTGGATTCTTTATCAAAACTCAAGTATTCATAGGTTAATGGATTTGTGTCTGGGTCTTCAATTCCATTGATCAACCTGTCTGTTTTTGTGCCGGTGCCATGCTGTTTTTATTACTGTAGCTTTGAAGTATAGTTTGAGGTTAGATGGTGATGCTTGCAGAAGTTATTGTATTATTCAGGATTGTTTTAGCTACCTTGAATCTTTTTGAGTTTCCGCATAAAACTGACCATTGTCCTTTCAAGATCCATGAAGAATTGTGTTGGAATTTTGATGAGGATTACATTAAATCTACAGATTGTTTTTGGTAGGATGGCCATTTCTACTATGTTAATCCTGCTGATCAATGAGCATAAGAGATCTTTCTATCTTTTGATATCTTCTATTTCTTTCTTCATTTTCTTAAATTTTTTAATCGCATATCTTTCACTTGTGTGGTTAGAGTGATTCCCAAGATACAATTTTTGAGGCTATCATGAAGGATGTTGTTTTCCCGATTTGTTTCTCAGTCTATTTGTCATTTGTATATTGGGGTGCTTCTGAATTTCATGAATTAATTTTGTACCTTGTACTTTGCTGAGAGGGTTGGATTTAGAGAGGAGGAAGATATGAAGATCTGCAGTCTATTTACTTTCTTCCCCACCTGTGTGGCTGGCAGGATCCAAGGAAGTGCCTGCAGAAGATGATGGCTGGGATAAGGGGATGCATTCTGTTGATGGCTGCCAGAAATAACCGGTAATAAGCCAGAAAGGCATGCATGTTTCCTTTGATCCTGTTTGCTCCATGTACATTTTACAGGCATAAATATCCATTAATCTGGTAGAGCTTCTATGACGAAATGCAATAAAGTAGGGAGTTCACATAAGGGACATCTGTCACTTATCACTCTACAATTCTGGAGGAAGGAAGCCCAAGTGTTGGTTTCTTCTGGGGACTGGAAGGTATCCCATGTCCCACGACTCTTTTCTAACTTATGGAGTATTGCTGTCTATCTGGGGTGCTCCTTGGTATGTAGAAACATCATCCCCATTTCTGCCTTCATCTTCACCATGGAGGGTGTGTGTGTGTGTGTGTGTGTGTGTGTGTGTGTGTGTGTGTGTGTTAGCACTCACATGCACCATAGTTTCCCCCTTTTAATAATGATAGCATTCATAGAATGCTAAATCTACTATGTTTCAATATGGTCTTATTTTAAGTAAACACACTACAGTGGCCCTATTTTCTAAATAAAGTCTTATTTTGAATGTGAGAAATGACTCATGTATGTGAATTTTGGGGAGACACAGAGAAGCCTATTTCAGGGTATAGTAATTAGTTCTTCATAGGAGAACCTGTTGTCTATCTAGGGTTACAAAATGGAAGCTCTCCCTGCTATCATCTGGGCCAAACACATGGAAACAACAAGTTCTGTGCAACCATGATAGTCATCCTACCAGGCTGTAGTTGAACAGAAATTCCCATAAGCTTTCTTTGACACAAGTAAAAATGACACTTAGACTCTGACTAACCATGTTTTCAAAAGTAGGGCATATAGTCATAAAGGGACAGTTTTTCATTAGTTTATTCACTTCACATCTTGATCACAGCCTCCCCACTCCCTCCTCTCTTCCCAGTACCCCAATCCTACCCCCTTCTCCTGTCCCTCCTCCCTCTCCCCAGCACCAACCCACCATGGCATATCAAGTCTTATCAGACCCTCTCTCACTGGGAGTCCAGCTAGGGGAATGGGATCCAAAGGGAAGCAACAGAGTCTGAGTCAGAGACAGTCCCCCCTCCAGTTGTTCAGGGACTCATATGAATACTAAGCTGCACATCTGTGACATATATGTAGGAGGCCTAGGTCTGGTCCATGCATGCTCTTGGTTGGTTGTTCAGTCTCTGTGAGTTCCCATGGGACCAGGTTAGTTGACGCTGTAGGTCTTCTTCTGGGAGGGATCAATATAGAGAGTTAAGATGAAATACTCTTTAAAGGATGTTTGTGAAACCTCTTTGTGGTTTTGACCGACTTTTAACAAGCTCTGTTTGAGTGATGGACTTGCTATAATGGTGTTTTAAATGCAGACCTGTTTCCTGACACACAGCACTACTTGCAAGTGTGAGGTACTGGACGATGAGATGGTTCATGTTGTAACTGAAAGCCCATGCTTCAGAGTTCAATTTACTTCAGCTCAAGTCCTGGCTGCTCCAATGTAAAGACTCTGAGTAAATCCTCCTGCTATAAATTCTATCCTGCTATAAATTCTAACAGTATCACACCTGGGGTCAGGCTCAAAACCACTGGGGCTCCAGGCTCCCTGAAAGAGCCATCTATCATTATTGAAATCGGATGGCCTTGGTGACACACGCCGGTGTGGTCTGGGGAGTATTAAACTCTGAAGTTAGTTATTGGTCCCCGTAGGGTCTCCCTCATCTCAACCCAGGCTTCATTTCTGCCCAGAGGCACAGGTAGAGCACATGGAACTGTGGAGAAAGATGTGTAGGAAGGATCAAAAGAGCATTTGGATGGAATTTATTTTGGAGCAATACTTGCAAAATGAGTACTGTAAAAATAGCGTTCCTTAAGCCTGCCCTTGACAACTTCATCCATGTGGATAATGCATTCTGGTTACTCTCACATTTGCAACTCTCTCTTATCTTCCTCCCACCCTTGCTATTCTCCATGTGCCTTGCAAGTCCCTTGTCACATTCATGACCTTGTTTTGTTTTGTTTGTGATCCACTGTGTTTAAAGGGTGTCCGTGTGACCACAGCTTTGAACCTGATTTTGCCCATGGATGTGTACACAACTGAAGATAATAATTTCCCCTCGCCAGAATCCATCATAACCAAATAGTTTAGAAGGGAAGAGTTGGACCCTGCAAGTTCCTTCCACAGCCCTGGATTACTGTTGACAGTTTTATGCAGACCCAGTGTGGCAGCCATATTTCCTATGAGATCATGATTATAATGGCTCTGCCATACCCAGAAGACAGTATTCATGGGTAGGACTATTGATTATTTGCCTTTCTTGAAAGTTTGCATAGCACCTTCTGGTACTCTGAAAGACCTCAGGGAGGAGGCTCTCATCAGATATAGCTTGAATTTCTGAGTCCTGTGTCCAAAGTGCATGGAGTCTTCATCGATTGGTACTTAACCTTCAACTTGTGGGAGGCAACCAAGTGCAATGACAATAGTCTATTGTTCTGAGAGCATCTTGGTTGCCTCTGATCAACAACTTGGGAAGATGTTTCTAGGGTCTATATATGTGTTTTACAGACAATCTATGGCTGTTGGGGTAAGGAGTGACAACTTCATTAAACTTTCTCATTCTCCATCCCTCCCTCCTCCCTCCCCCCTCCTCCCTCCCCGCCCTCTCTGTGTGTGCATGTGTGTGTGTGTGTGTGTGTGTGTGTGTGTGTGTGTGTTTTCCTTATACACATAAGTACAGCCAACTGATATTTGACTAAGAGGTGAAAAATATACTGGAGAAAAGACAGCTCATGTTATCTGGGTCTGGGACCATCCACTGGTTTGTGGTCAATTCTCAGGGGTCATGTCCTTAAAGATAACTGATTCTCCTTCTCATGGAAGCCATCAAATGTTTATGGTTCCTCAGTGGGAGGTAGGACCTCATGAACCACTGAACACGCTATGCTGCGTGTTGACTGGCTTGATCTTGTGCAGGCAATCGTGAGTTCATGACCTCAACAGTCATGCTGAATCCATCAGACACTGTTTGCTCTGGTCCTTCCTGGCCTCTTGCTCTTACAGTCTCTCTGCCTAGTCTCCTGAAATGGTCCCTGTGCTGGGAATGGGAGTGCATTATGGATGTCCTTTTTATTGCTGACTAATTCACCAACATTTATTCTCTACACTTTGGTCAGGTATGAATTTTGCACTGTCCACTGCACAGAGAAAATGCTATGGTGAGTTCTGAGAGCTACACTCCTTTATGAATAGAAGGATACAAATTTAGCAAGCAGGCTGACACTACATGCGTTCATTAGAACAACTGTACCAGGTTCATCCTTGGGGTGAACTCACCCATGGGTCCCGGGTTAGGTTTGTAGTACTAGGTATGTGTTTCCTCCTATGGAGCAGACCTCAAATCAGATTATAAAGCCTGTGGTTACTCTCATTATATTCACAGAGCCCATGGATGTATCTTGTCACATCTTTGGCCAACAACTCTTAAGGAAGTATTCTGTGTCTAATACAGAGGTTTTTGATTAATAAGCTTTTGTGGAGCAGCATTAAACCTACTGCCTTGTAAACAATTAAAAAATAAGTTAAAAACAAACTGGAAGGTAGGTATCCTGCATGTATATGTTTTATAAAATTCTGTCTTTTAGAATGTCTTGTTTAAATGGGAGTAAAATGAGCAAGTAAACAGGTGAGTTACATAGACTGGGAAATGAACTAAGGGCGTATGGATGAAGCCAAGTAAGATGCTGGTGCATACGGCAGCAATTCTGATTTGTTCTGATGACAACAATGTGTTCTACTTGTGTTTACAACACTTGGGATCTGTTTACAGTAACACTTAGAAGTTTATTGATTTATTTTTCATCTCTGCAATTTGAACCATATTATTTCAGCTGGAATGATTAGAATCAAAGAATAGTGTGAATGTTATGAAGACTTTGACTTAGGATTTTAGGGCTACATTGGTCAATGTTCCTCGGTGAATAAGGACCACCAGAATGCAGTAATCCCTCTGTATCCTTGGGGGTATTGGTTTTCAGATCCCTGTTGATACTCAAGTCTGAAAAAAAGTTCAAATTTCTTACATAAAATAATACGTATGGTACAATATGTACATATAACCCATGCATAGGCACTTTAAACGAGCCTTAGGCGCCATGTAGCATCTACTGCAATGTAAATACTATGTAAACGCTTGCTTGACTACATTGTTTAATATTTTGAAATGTCCCATAAGTTACATGTAAACAATTGTCATATTGTATTCCTTAGTATTTTGACAAGTCTCATAAATGCTATATAAACAGTATCCAACTGTATTATTTAGGAAATAATGAAAAGAAATCTTCTTTAAATATTCAGTACAGATGCCATCTACAAATATTTTTATCTAGAGCTTGTTGAAACCCCCCTCAGTTTAGAACCTGTAGCTGTCGTGGACTAACTATCTAGAGCAGTGGTTCTTAATCTGTGACTTATGACTCCTTTTAGGGGCAAATAACTCCTTCACAAAGGTCACCCAAGACCACCAGAAAACACAAATACTTACATTATGATTCATAACAGTAGCAAAATTCAAAACAGTAGTTCTGAAGTAGCAACAAAAATAATTTTATGGTTGGGGGTTACCAAAACATGAGGAACTCTATTAAAGGGTCTGAGTATTAGGAATGTTGAAAACCAGTGATCTAGAGGGAAAAAAGAAGAAGGAGATGGGGGGGGAGGCTTCATTTTTGGCTCATAATATTTCGGAGCTTGTTAACCTGAAATCCATACCCCAAACCAGATATGTAGGCGAAGGTCACCAATAAAGTCTTGCATATGAAGGCAAGAGTGACATACACTTTCTATGCTTCAGTCTGGAGGCTGAATGCTTCATGTAGTGAGACATAGGTTTGTTTTCTTTGAAGTGAAACAACAGGTCTTGTCTTATGTGAGACTTGTCCTCATCATTAAAGGTAATCTGTTTTGCTAATGGTCAATGGATTTAGATGTTAATCTTCAAAATTGTCTTCCTAGCAGCATGTAGCCAGCTGTTCATCCAAATAGCCAGATGCCATAATCTAGCCAGGCTAACACATGAAATTAGTCACCTAGAGACACATCCGTGTTCACTTTTCACCATCTTGAAGACCTTGCATCCTAGATGCAAGAACAGGCCTTCCGAGGGCCATGGTCTATGTTCCTGGAAACGTAGATTTCAGTTACCTGGGCTGGCGGCTGTCTTAGGATCTGCGGGCCACCCACCCTGCTCTCTCACTGCTGAAATCTGAACGTGAATAAGATCAAACTAGACAAGCAGTACAAGTGACGGCGATCAGCTGACATGTTTTGAAATCTCACCGAGCAGACATTTTTTGAGCAGTATGGTGTAATGACGACAAGGACGTTAAGGGAGGGTGGGGGACTAGCAGGGTGTCTCTCCTTTGACATGTGTCGTTTAGAAGCATTGTCAAATCATCGAGGAAAACTGTACTGTAATGTTGCACGTGGGTTTAATTATGTTACCAGAAAAAAAAATCACATATTATTCTAGCATCTCAAAAAAAAAAATCGATCTGTAATAACAGGAAATTCGGGGCCTTTTATTTAGTCTCTCTATAACAATTGGTTCCAGCTTCATAGGGCAAGGGAATGAAAAATAAAACATAAAACGTATGACAGCTGCACTAACACTCCCAGCTGCACCGAGCCCAGGCACAAGCTGATTGGAGGATTGGTTTAATGCTGAAAGCTATTTAAAAGCGCACTCATGTCATGGTTTCCTTTCCCATTCAGCAACCAGGAAGATGCCAGCAAAGGCCAAGGGATGCCAAGCCGTAATGTTCTTATTTTTCTTTTATTCCCCAGATACCCGTCTCTGCCAGAACAGCTGCCAGCTACAAAGACCCACGTTAGTGTCAGTCTTAGAACTCTGAAATATGGAGGTAGGGTGTTAATGGGTTTCTCTCATGACTAAAGACTAGACTAGTCTAGACTCCTCCCCAGTAGTGTAAGAGGGAGCTGTGTTCAGTGTCTAGACAGCATTTACAGCCAGCTTGTTGACATCCACATCGCCGAGCCCCACCCTGGTTCAGAGGCAGTAGGTCTGAGATGGAGCAGGAGGATCCCCAGTTACAGCCCATCCTCAGGTTGAGACCAGACTTTGAGAGCCACATGCCTATGTGCAATCAGTGAGGGAATATGCTAAGAAGTCATTGTGAAGCTTATCTTACATGTTTCTATTGTTTCTCATATGTTAATCCACTTGCTTGCTTTATTATCTAGTGATTACACACACACACACACACACACATCTATCTATATATATCTTGCTGTATATAAAAACTATCAGTCATCAAAGATCTTCCATTTTGACTTTTAAAGTGAAAAACAAGAGAAAGTTACTTAACGGTATAAAGTAATGATCTATAGTCATAAGCTTCAGGCTTCAGGCTTCGCTAATGTTATCAAGAAGCCGATCTATAAACTGGAAGGAGATTAGTCTAGGTCCGCTGAGCTCAGAAGCCTATTTCTATGGTGGCTGCCTGTCACTGCCCTCGGAAGTGCAGGGGTGAATCCTGGCTCAGGCTCAGGTACCGTAACTCAGCAGCCATCCTGCTCTTTTGATGGAGCATGAAATTGAAGCAATATGGCTCCCAGCTGAAGGACTAGTTTTATAGGAACTGGGCCCAAAACACGCTAGGGGACCATGTGAATGAGAGAGGCTTCAGTTTTCATCCTGGTTGGTGGGCGGCCTCAACATGTCAGTTCTTCTGGAGCCAGTGGACTGGGGGCTTGCTCCAATTCCAGTGGTACCCTTTGTCCTTTCTCATGTAGGGAAGCTTGCAGCCCATATGATGATCTGCCCCACGAGGACTTGGGAAGGTCCTGGTCTCTCAGTACTTCCCCGGGGAATGACTTCCCTTTAATTTGTTATGCGGTCACTGCCCTGGTCATGATACATAGGACTTTCCTGCCTTAGCTATGATCTCAGGGATTCTGTTTAAATCCAAGAGAAGGCATGCAGAGCCTTGAAGAAGCCAGAATCACTTCCACCACCGGTGTGAGGCCAGGCATGCTTTTGACTTTCCTGATCAAAAATCTTCAGTTCACATGTGCTCATACAGAAAGCCCCTGATGCTCCCCCAGCTCTCCTGCCCCCAATGGCTTTAAGTGCTGGGTTTACAGCCTGGCTCTTGAAGTAATACACCCCTTCTCCTTGGAGTCAGTGGTCTGTGTAGTTCTGCTTGGCCTGGACGAATGTTCTCCTCTTTGTGTGGGCACAGGCCCCAGCAACCCTTGATGCTCCTAGTACAAGTTGTAGGCAATAGAAGTGTTGTTGGAGGACTGCACTTTCCTCTCTGTCCTATATCACCGTGAAGTGGGGAAGAGGGCCTTTCTGCTCAGCTAAAGTCCCATTTCTCATTAGAAATGACCACACTTTCCTCCTGTTTCCCTCTACATCTGCCTCAGGGCATGGCTCATCAGATTAGAAGCACAATAAAAATGAATACTTCAGTGGCAGGACCAAGGAGTAGTGACAGAGGTTAAAGAGAAGTTGAAGTCGCTTCACCTATCTTGCTGGAGAAGGAGAGGTTTCGGAATCTGCCATGACTCAATGATTGCTTTAGGAGTAGAGAGCCAAATTGTTAGCAAGAGTAACATTGTATATAACTATTTATAACATTGCATAAGCAAGAACTTGGACTTTGTGTTCAGTGCCAATATGGTTTTCAATTTGCTTTATCTTATCAGTGTTCCATTATTTGCTAAATGGGACACCCCACCCCCCATACAAACCCGATCTTCTAGGGGTACTGGGAAAATTGAAGGAGTAGGTGACTCCTTACTTTCTAGTAACATGTTAGTAAGCTAAGACTACTCCAGACAGTGAAGAGCCTGCGGGAGCTTGTCTTTGCTAGTTAAGCAAAGGGCCTAAGACATTTGCAGTGGGACATAGCTGAGTCAACAGACTCTACAGTGTTTTAGCCAGGGTTGCTGGCAGGGGAGCAAGCTAAGTAGACTAAATTAACATCATGAGAAATGACCCCAATTAAACATCACGAGCGATGGCCCCAATTGAAGTGGCCTCTGGAGAGGAGCCAGCCAGTGAAGGAGGTCTGTCATGGAATTTGCAAGGACACACAGACAATCCCAGAGTGTGGTGGTGAAGGAGAAGCTCATGAAGATGTCTCTCCATGGAGAGAGTCCATACCCTACCTGAGAATCAGCCTCTGTGAGTCAGGGGCTCACAGAGGATGTGCCAACATCAGGCATGTAGTTCACTCTCTTCCTATGAACAGGATGTGAGGTGCCCACCTGTACAACTTGCGTGGGCCCCATAAAACCCTCCCAAGAGGGTAAGGAGAATAATTTCAGCCAATGGCTCAGGGCAGGTCTGGGTCTCCCACAGTGGGCACTATTTTTGTCTGTGTAGGTGAACCAACCCTGGCTCTTGTATTTAGCCATCTTAGGTTGCATGGGAGAGAGATGAGAGAGAGAGAGAGAGAGAGAGAGAGAGAGAGAGAGAGAGAGAGAGAGAGAGAGAGAGAGAGAGAGAACGACTATGTCATCAGATATTTCCTTGAAACCTTGCCGAGTGAAAGTGTGAACTCAGGTTGCTTTTGTTGCTGGCCACATGGACGGAAGGGGAGCTCAGAGGACAGTCCATCCGGGCTCTACGGTAGCTCCTTTCAGTAAATCTTTGCTTTCAGTCACATCTGGATTGATCCTCCTACCCACCTCCCTCATCCATTGTCCATGGCCACTTTCACTGTCTGTGCAGTAACCTGTCGTTGGGCCGAGTGGATCTGGGGATTGTGGGACATCACCCTTGTGAATGACTTTAAGAAGACAGTAGTGTCACAGCAGAACCAAGCTGAACATTGGACAGGAAATATGGACCTCTTGTTTCTACCAAACAATTTGGGATGTCAGCGTTGGGAGTTTGAGGAGTTTAGAAAGTGCCAGATAGACCAGGGAATGGTCTTTTGTCTTGAGATGGATTGATTTCTAGGAGTGTGTGTGTGTGTGTGTGTGTGTGTGTGTGTGTGTGTGTGTGTGTGTGTTTTAATGTGAATTTTGGCCTTGAAAGTTAGAACAGCCATGGCAATTCTTTAAAAACCTATAAGCCAAACATTGGAAAACAACTTAAATAGACCATTGAGAGAGGTTTCCATGCCTTTCTATGAAATATGTGAGTCCTAAGAAGACCATTGACAATGGCTTTTATGCATTGTACTCTCCATCTCAGCCAATCTGAGTAATAAGTCTAGACACTGTCAGGTGATTCCAGATAAAACCTAGAATAGCAACAGTCCTAGAAAGTGGCAAGTAGACAGGTTGTTAGTGGCCTGTAGAGCCATTGCTCACTGAGATCATGTGTCATGAGCAATGTGCTTAGGTGGTGGCTTAGTGTGGGTCTGAGCAGGTTGGTGTCACAAGAGCAACTGGAACTCTGTCTTCTCCCTTTCTACCCTCCTCCTGTGTCTTCCTACCCATGGACCTACAAGCTTATGAATATGGAGATACACACAAGCACAAAACGTTCCCTGATACGAAGACAGTAAATGGACAAGATATATCTAACATCTCCAAGGTGTTTCAGACTATCAGAGCGAGAAGCCTTGGCTCTCAACCAACCCTCTCACCTCTCCATTTTCACACAACAAAAAACCATCTATAAAGTTATTTATAATATTATCGTCATCTTCTAAAGCTTCGTTCCTTGAAATCTCAGTTTGTTTTAATTTCTCATTTCACTTTTAACAACATCTTTCGTGGTTATGTATGCTCACGTGCATGTGTAGATGTACAAAAGTGTGTGTGTGTGTGTGTGTGTGTGTGCGTGCGTGTGTGTGTGTGTGTAAGAACCCAAGGGATCTGCTGTCTCTGCCTCTCCAGCACTGGAATTACGAGCATGCACCCCTACAGTTGTCTTTTTTACGTGGGTTCCAAGGATCGAACTTGGGTCTGCATGCTTGGATAGAGCTTTCTCCCCTTCTGTGATTCCCTATTCTTAATGTATGATGCTGTTTTAGAGATTTTAGAGATTTTATGGTAATTAGGCCTTCCAAAGAGGAGGGTTTTGTTTTTGTTTTTTCAATATGTAGAGGAAGGGGAAGGGAGTTGCTTTCACTGTTTACTGTTGTTGCAATAAACCACCATGATCAAAAATTAAGATGTGGAGGAAAGGGCTTATTTGGCTTACACTTCCACATTGTAGTCCATCATGGAAGGAAGTCAGGATAAAAACTCACACAGGGGAGGAACCTGGAAGCAGGAGCTGATACAGAGGCTATGGAGGGTGCTGCTTACTGGCTTGCTCCCCATGGCTTGTTCAGCCTGCTTTCTTATAGAACCCAGGACCACCACCAGCCCAGGAATGGTACCACCCCAATGGGCTGGGCCCTCCCCATCAATAACTAATTAAGAAAATGCCTAACAGCTGGATCTTATGGGAGCATCTTCTCCATGAGATTTCTTCCCTTCAGATAACTCTCGCTTGTGTCAAGTTGGTATAAAACTAGCCAGCAAAGTAGTGACGTCATTTCTTGAGATGTCAGCCAATATCAGTGGTGAACTCTTCTTGTAGGAGGAATTCAAGGGCTTTGCTAGTATGTTCAGATAGAATTAGCAGCATCTACAGATAGGACCATTGCCAAGCCACAGTAGGATAGAACAACTCTGTTCCTGTCTGAGGAACTCTTTTCTACAAATACATGAAGAGGCTGGGGAAAGGTTGCAACTCACATGAGGTGGCCAGTTACTTAGTAACACACTACTCCAGTTTTAGAGAATCTCTCAAGAACTACTTTAATTAGTGATAGGTAAATTAATTATTCAGCCAATAATCCACCCTGTCCTGCCTTATAATTTTTTAGTAAGTAGTTCAATCAGGTCTTTAAAAATTTGGTTTGTTTGATCATATTCACCCTCTCTGCCCCAGCTCTCCCCAGATCCACTCAACCTTTCCTTCCCACAGGACTTTGTGTGCTCTTTTTTCCTCATTAAGGCTGATTTATGCTGCATAAACATTCTTGGTTGTGTGGCCTCCCACTGAAGTATGGTTGACTTATCCAGGGCTACACCCTGAGAAAAAAAATAGACCCTTGCCTTTCTAGCAGCTAACAATTGCTACTAGCTCTTCAGCCAGGGGTGGGACTTTGTGCCCAAACCCCTTCTCCATGGTGGGATTTCATCTTTCTTGGGCTTACATGAGTCTTCCCCATTCTGTCACAACCCCTGTGAGTTCATACGTGTTGTGTTTAGAAGATAGCATGTTTTCTCCTATGAATTTCTCCTCAAAGATGGTCAGAGGAACCAGGAGCTGAGTTGGGGACTCTTTCTAAAAAATGATAAAATGAATACTTCAGGAGCAGCCTTATAAGCGGTGTTATGTGCAGGCTGCCAGCTGGTGGACTCTGACTGTACATGGAAACTTTGCTGAAGAGAATTTGCTGCTTCCAGGAGACCTCTGAGCTCTCACAGCTGTGAGGTCATGCCCTGGATGTGTCAGCAGCAGATATTAAATACAGATGCGAATTAAAGATATTTGCTATTAATCAAGTTTGATGGGTCTGCTACTGTGGTCTTAACACTGGGATATTTTGGTATATCTATGGTCAGAAGCAGTGGTGCAGAGAGGAGCTGGGATAGGCAGGTCCCTGGTATTAGCCTCTAGAAGTTGGTTCTTCCTCCCAGCCCCATGCTCCCAGAAATAAGTATCAAACTCAAAATATATTTACAAATATCTTGATCATATAGATAGGCTCTTCTCTGACTATATCACACCTTAATATAGCCCATTTATTCTGACCTACATTCTGCCAAGTGACTGCTTACCTGTGCTCAGGTACTGTTTGTCCATCTGTCTCCTCACATCTTTCTGGGTGAATCTCCCATGCCTGGCTCTATCCTAGAATCCTCTCTGTTTCCCAGATGTCCTACCTCCTTTTTCCTGCCTAAGCATGCTGTCAGATTTATGATTGACAGGTGCCACATCCATACAGAATAAGATTGTCTCTCTGCATCGGTCCAGAAAGTTTGCCTTGGATTGTTGTATGCACTGAGTTGGTGTTTGTGTTTGATTTTCTTTGCAGAGAATGTTTGATTGCCTAATAGTCTGTCAGAGAGAGTTAACAAAATATGTGGGGACAAACCAGTATTGTTACTCTGTCTTCTCTCCTCTGCTGGGAACTAGTATTCCTCAGTTTAGGCACTGTTGGCCCAGTGAGGTACAACCTATTCTTTTCAAATAGTAGGTAAGTGTGATGGCCTCACACTATAAAATATAAAAATACAGTATGTGAGCACAGACATATGTACATGCGTGATATCCCACAAATGTATGTACATGTATGATACCTTCTTGTGTTCTCACTTACATGTAATTTCATGTCCCTACACAGTGTGAAAATCTCACCAAATGAATAACGACTATTTTTCATTAGATGAGATTAAGAGTTACCCTTTATTATAGATTGATTTAAAGTTTGGATATCGTGTGACAATGAATTAAGCGTATAATAATAAAAAAGAAACACCTTACAAAGAAAATGTTAAGAAATTAAAATTAAGATCCAACCTGATGATCGTTGGAAAGAGGGTCTTCCTTGTGACTATGGTTCTTGGAGTCAGCCGCTTTTAGAGAAATGATGGCCCCTAATGTTTGACTTCCTTAACTGCTCATGCATGTCTGGTTAGTCAACTTTCTGGAACTTTCCACTTTGCCTGCAAAAGTTCCCCACTTAAAGCAATCATTTCACCTGTGTCACATTCATGCTCTCCCCTTATGGCAAACCCCTCCCTCTTCTTCACGTGCTCAAACCCACCGTTCAATTCGCTGCCTCTAATTGTCTGTTCAGTGCTATTTCTCAGGTAGACTTAGAGGCATTAATGACTTGGGACAATGAACATGACAACCCTTGATTTTGTAACAGTGCAGAACCATGGCTTTGTGCTTTACTCCCCTCTACTCCTTCGTTGGTGAGAACTAATTTCTAGTCCTCTGTGAAGTCTTTAGGAGTATGAGAATCTCGTGTCCCTGACAGGCAGTGCACAGGGACTCGGGGACTGAAATTAAAGCCTGCAGGATGAGATTCTAGGCATCCCTTGATTTGGTTCATCTCATCCAGCACCAGCAGCTGCTTCAGAGCCTCTGGTGCCTTTGGAGCTGGGCTGTCGAATCCCACAACACAAAACAAGCGACGTCATTTTCTTCATTCACAGGATGGGGAAATTCTGCAGCAGGATTTTCTGTTGTGTGGCCTTCTGTAATTTCTCACTGCCATGGAGGCTTGCTACTGGATATGTGCTTCCGAGTGTTGACCACATGGCCAAGTCATGTGCAAGTAGCAAAAAAAAAACTATTATTGAAGAAAATCATAAGCAGCTGATGATGCCTATTTTAGTGTTTTAGTCTGTGCCCTGTTCCCAACACACACACACACACACACACACACACACACACACACACACACACACACACACACACACTCTACCAGTGTGGTTGGAGGAGTTTTTTATTGTGATCCAGAGAAAATCATGTTCTGTGTCCTCGGTCCATTCTGAGCCTGGAGGATCTGGGCAGATCACCCATCTGGCCTACTCCAATATTTAGAACTGCCAAACAAGGACAAAATATATCTATTCTCTAGAGCGTGCCTCTGGGGCTGTTTTCCTTTTAGGTAAAAGCAATCCACAGAGCGAGTTTATCCATGGGTGATATCCCTCCTTAACTGCCGCCACTCACGTTGACAAGTGGGGACCTGTCTGCAGGCTCAGCCAGGACAAAGGTCAGCAAGAGACAGGCCACCACCCAGAACAGAGGCTTTCCACATGCTACCTCAGGCGGAGGCCTTTGAAATGGGACATGAAGACTTTGGAGGGGATTCTCCATGTTTTTGGGGGAGGGTCCTGGCAGTAGCTGCTTAGGGTACCGTTAGGGCCAGGGACTAACACATGACAAGTTCAGTGTCATGCGTGGGAGAACATGTGCAGATTCCAGTTAGATTTCATGTGGTTATTAAAGACACAAGTAGAAGTAGAAAGGGCTGTGATGGCAGCAGTGCAGGGGACATGCTGTACAGGGGACAAGCAGTGCAGGGGACAAACAGTGCAGGGGACAAGCTGTGCAGGGAACATGCAGTGCAGGGAACATGCTGTGCAGGGGACAAGCAGTGCAGGGGACAAGCTGTGCAGGGAACATGCTGTGCAGGGGACAAGCTGTGCAGGGGACATGCTGTGCAGGGGACAAGCTGTGCATGGAACATGCAGTGCAGGGGACAAGCAGCGCAGGGGACATGCTGTGCAGGGAACATGCAGTGCAGGGAACAAGCAATGCACGGAACAAGCAGTGCAGGGAACATGCAGTGCAGGGAACATGCAGTGCAGGGAATATGCAGTGCAGGGAATATGCAGTGCAGGGAACATGAAGTGCAGGGAACAAGCAGTACAGGGAACATGAAGTGCAGGGAACATGAAGTTCAGGGGACAAGCAGTGCAGGGGACAAGCAGTGCAGGGGACAAGCTGTGCAGGGGACATGCCTCTGCATTCAGTCTTCTGCACTGTTGCTATGTCTCCAGTTTCTAGGTCAATGGTTCTCAGTCTTCCTAAGGCTGCGACCCTTTAATACAGCTATAGCTCCTCATGTTGTGGTGACCCCCAACCAAAGAATTGTTTTTGTTGCCACTTCATAACTGTAACTTTTGCTACTGTTAAGAATCATAATGTAAATATTTTTGGAAATAGAGGGTTGTCAAAGGGGCTACAACCCACAGGTTGAGAACAGCTGCTCTAGAGCCAGGAAATCTTTGCTTCTCTTCTCTCCCTCCCTCCCTCTCTCTCTCTCTCTCTCTCTCTCTCTCTCTCTCTCTCTCTCTCTCTCTCTCTCTCTCTCTCTCTCTTCTCTTCTCTCCTCTCTCTCTCTCTCTTTGCTTCTCTTCTCTCCCTCTCTCTCTCTCTTTGCTTCTCTCTCTCTCTCTCTCTCTCTCTCTCTCTCTCTCACACACACACACACACACACACATCATTTTCTCTTAATATATGCCTTCTTGTCCCATGCTGGGCATTGTCCTCCTCCTTGGCAACATCTGAACAACACCCCTTAATAACTTAGTTAACATTCTAAAAAGACAGATTCTTAATTGGTGTTTGCTTTGCCAATGGGTCAGGTGACATCTGAGCCACTTCCCTAAGGATCACAGTTAATAATCTGAAAACAGATTCTGATTGGTATTTCTTCCATGTGAATGTGCACACATCTATGTGTATACGCACACAAACATGTTTAAAAGACTTAAGGGGAATGTGGGTTATTGCAGAACTTTATTATTTTACTATGTCTTTAATTCTTATATGTCCTTTAGAACTGTCAGTAAATAGAACACAGGCTTTCAAATTATATCGTATCAGCTTAAGTTTCCACCTGTCTTCTCTGTCTATGTATTTTATTTAACCTAAGAGTTCATAAGTAAGTTTATGGAAGCTCTCCTGCTGGTCTTGTCCCTGGAGACTGATCTTCAGCTGTATGTGTAGTTGCACAACACTGCACAAGGAATCCAGACCTCCAGCCCCAGAACTGTCATCAGTCAAGGTGGCCGCTGAATGCAGGCAGCTGTTTTCAGATCCCATTACAGAGCAGCCTTGGATAGTTCCGTAACATGACGTTTACTGACTCAGTAAAGCAACCGGTCAAATGTACTTTGGCAAGTAAGTTGGAAAGAGGTTTAAGAAGGTACCTTGTACCCTAGAAAGGAGACAGAGGATGCCCTTGAATCAAACTGTAAAGCAGTCTTCAGCTCTCCAATAGAGGAGTCTGAGGGTTTTTCTTGCCAACATTTTCAGTGACTTTAAGAAAAAAAATTAGTGTGTGTGTGTGTGTGTGTGTGTGTGTGTGTGTGTGTGTGTGTGTGTATACAAGTGCCCAGGACATGGCCCAAGCACACATGTGGAGGAGATCAGAGGCTACCCAGTGGCAGTCAGTTCTCTCCTTTCACCTTGAAGATTTGAAGGATCCAGTGTATGTCATCAGACTAGGCAGTAACTGCTACACCCCTTGTGAAGACATCTTGCTTCTGATAATATAGTCACCAAAATAAAAAATAAAGTATAAAACTCAGAAACGTAAACCTTTCCGTTACACCATGTAACTTAACAAAGACATGTGTCCCAGAGAAAGCATGAGAGTGGCAAGTATCTAGGGATGCGGAGGAGTCCATTGTAACCCTGTAGCATTCTGCGGTTACGGTTTAGACCCAAGGTCTCTGTGAAGGTATTGCCTTGGTGCTGAGTCCCAGATGGGAAATAGCCTTACTCAGAAAAGACAGGCAAGCTGGGACCACAGGCCAAGCAAGCATCTCACAATTCCATTCCCCACCATAAGGAAGACCTGCAGGGAGTTCAGGGGTGCCCGGGATGGTCCAGAGTGCAGAGGATTGAAAGAGAAGCACAGTAGGAGTTGGGGGCCATGGGGCCCTAGCTGTGTTCTGTGACTGTGACCGATGCTCTGTGCTGACCTTGGGAATGTACAGAGCAGGCTGCTGCTGTGTGTCTTCCAAGTTATGTGCAATGTTTGCTGGGCCAGGAATTCTGAGAAATGCATTGCAAGCTCAACTAAGCTGACACAGCACGAAGGTAACCGAGTCTGGAAGTGTGTACACAGCCCCTAAAGAATGCAAACAAGCCTGTCTTTGTTTGGGGATTAGGCTGGCTACAAAAATCTGACTTGCATGGAATAATTCCTCTACTTTATTGAAAGCCACCTTAGGGCGGGTTGGGAAAGTTACTATGGTTTTGTAACAGTTCTTCACACAATTGTTAACTTCAGAGCTGAGTGTAGCCTACAAAAAGTGGCTGGCTTTCTAAACAGAGAGCCCCCCCCTTTTAATTAAATTCCACGTGTGCCCTACAGTTGCGATTCTGAATCCAGCTGCCTTTAATATTGCATAACCCTTTGTGTCCTGCAGCTGGGTCGCATTCGGTAACGACTTGCAGCACATCTGAGGAAGGTCCTCCTGGAGCTCCCATTAATCATCTGCAGGAAAGAACACTGGGAGAAAATGTTACTGTAGGTCACTTTCCCCTGCTGATTGAAGCCCTGCTCAAACTCACTACTTGATCTTGGTGCCCCCCATTTGAGTCACTCCTGAAAGATGGAGTACAGCTGGGTCCTATGAACCCTGGGGACATTGGCCACAGTTTGAATTTGGCTCTGCCACCATCTGGGAACTATGTGGGGACAAAATGCCTTGAGTGTATTTCCCAAAACAGTGCATGTTAAAGCCAAGGCAGATAAGTCACCAAGCAAGACATTGCGTTCCAGGAAGCAGGGCAAAGTTCTGTGTATTCATGCGTCTGACCTAACATTTGCCCAGCCAAGAATACCTGGATTCCCTGCTTCAGACTGCAGACTGGAAGTGGGTAGACAATTACCCTGAGACCTGCAGGAAGATACTTCATTAACAAGGTTATAAACAAGGGCACCCCAATGGAGGAGTTAGAGAAAAGACTGAAGGAGCTGAAGGGGTTTGCAACCCCATAGGAAAACAACAATATCAACCAACCAGACCTCACCAGAACTCCCAGGGACTAAACCACCAACCAAAGAGTATACATGGAGCTACCCATGGCTCCAGCCACATATGTAGCAGAGGATGGCATTGTCCAGTATCAATAGGAGGAAAAGCCCTTGGTCCTGTGAAGACTTGTTTCCCCAGTGTAGGAGAATGCCAGGGCATTGAGGTTGGGAGTGGGTGGGTGGAAGTGGGAGCGTCTTCAGAAGCAGGGGGAGGGGAGAAAGGGGATAACATATGAAATGTAAAAACATAAAATATCCAAGAAAAATGAAATTAAAAAAATAAAAGGATTCATATGATGTTAAAAAAAAGTTTTAAGACAAAAAAAATTCAGTTTACTCTAAAAAAAAAATCAAGGTTGTAGTCAGCAAGACTTTTCTTCTAGTACTTTCCATGACTCCCCTAAGCTCTAGAAGAGTAGAATTACTGCCAGAACAGGACCTCATAAAAAAAATGGGTTTAGACTGTTTCTCTATGTCAGCAGTTCTCAACCTGTGGGTCACAACCTCTTTGGGGGTCAAACGACCCTTTCACAGGGGTCACCTATCAGATAGCCTGTATGTCAGACATTTATATTACGATTCATAACAGTAGCAAAGTTACAGTTATAAAGTGACAATGAAAATTAATCTATGGTTGGGGGTTCCCTCAACATAAGGAACTGTATTAAAGTGTCACAGCATTAGGAAGGTAACACTGCTTTAGGAGGCTCAAGTTATGAACAGCATTGGCTTTCTTTTATACAACAACAATCCCAAAGTGGCACACGGCACTCCACACGGTAGGAGCAAGTATGTATTTTAAACTTTGGCATATTAGCACCTTTGAGTGCTTGGGAATAACAGCTTCTATGTGAGTTCCATTTCTAAGGAAACCACGTGGTTTGCTCAGGGCGACTATCTTAACCTTTCTGACAGCAAAGCCCAGGAATCCGGTCCAAGAACAGATTCTTGAATTGTGACTTCTGGATCTGGACTTCTGAGGCCAAGAGTAGGTGTGACACCTGTTCTCAGACCCGGCTAAAAGGGACAAGAGCTCAGGGTCAAGGTCACAAGGCAGTCTTCTAGTTTTTGTGTCTCAATTGGGCTTCCCCTCAAGAAAGAACCAAGCCTCCGCACCCTTTAAACTTTCTGCCTCTTCTCTTTGAGCCAATGCTTTCTCTTCTTGAGGGTGTTTTGAAATGTCCTCTGAAAAATTGCTGCAAACTCTCAGGGCTGGAGAGACATCTCAGTGGTTAAGAACACTGTCTGCTCTTGAAGAGGATCTGGCATTGGTTTTCAGCACTCAAGTGCTGGCTCATAACCATCAGTAACACCAGTTTAGGGTATCTGATGTCCTCTTCCAACTTCCGGGGGCATCAGGCATTCATTTGGCGCATATATGCAGGCAAAACACTCATACACATAAAATAAAAATGAATCGTTAAACAACATTCCATTTCCTGAAATGCTTTATTCACCATCCCACCTTTATTAGGGTGGTTGGGTCCCATTTTCAGCTTATGTCGGGATGAGTTGAACATGCTTGTCTGTTGACTGAGCTGTCGGGAATGAAATGAATGTCTGGATGAGGAATTGGGGGATTCGTGCCCCCACCACTGCCAAATGGTGAAACCACTGCCTGCCTTAATCAGATCCATGTGGTAGCTGGCAGAGACCAGATGTTCTGTGTTCTGAGTTCCCATCAGGCCTTTTCCCGTGTACCAAGAAGTTGCTTTAGTCTTTCCAAACAATGGAGCTATCAATGGGACACCCAGGGTCTGATCAAATCCCCAAGGACACAGTGACCAGGAAAGGTGAGCAGGGCCATGCCATGAACTTTGACACCTCCATCATTTCCCTTGAATTAACCCCCACAAGGCTGCCCTGCCCAGCTTGGGTGGAGACGGGGATCCCCGCTGAACCACAATGACTTTCTCATTACCTTCTTGTAAAATGTCTCTTACAGAGGAATGAGAAAAGAATCCCATGCTATGGCTATCAGTCTTCTAACACAGCCATTGTGGCTTCTTCTCCGGTCTACCTACATCTTAGAACCAGTGAGGAAGAATCAATGCAATAAAATGAGTTTGAGTAACCCAAAGGACCACTGGCATCTAGAATAAACTTAAATAAAAAATAAAAAGTCTTGTATGTGTTGGTTGGGAAATCTAGCTTTGAAGCCAGGCTGCTGGGTGGTAACACCAAACTCATATGTGGTTTCAAAATCAGAAACAAGAGGCTGTTGTAGATCACGGAAACAATAAGCCAACTTCTCACCCTAATACCTTAACATGGGCTCAAGTTGTGCATGTGGAGGTTGGAGAACAATTTCCAACATCCTCCCCAAGGAATGCTACCTACCTTAATCTTGAGAACAGGGTCTCCCATTGACTTGAATCTCATCCATTAAGCTAGGCTAGGCGGCCAGGAAGCCTCCTAAGTGCAGGGATTAGAGGTGTACACCATCGTACCCAGCTCTTTTACTTGGTTGGGTTTTGGAGATCAATCTCTGGCTCTCATGCTTGTAAGGAAAGCTCTTTACCAAGGAAGCCATCTCCCTAGCTTCTTGACAGACATAGGTTATTCCACTGAGCACTGATTGGTAACTAAAACTTTCCTTCAGATGTTAGGCGACAATAGGTAATGCCTGGCTTAGGGTCTGGAGGGAATGCGAAGGCCAGCACTATTGCCCAAGGTTACAATACCACATTCTCATGCTTCTGAGGCAAGAACCCTTTAAGTCACCATCGGGGATGATAGCTGCCCCAGAGCCATGGCTCTGTGGGTCAGGTCTGTCTCTGTCTCTCTCTGTCTCTCTGTCTCTCTCTGAAGAGAGACCTCTCTTTGGGCTTGGTAGCAGGGAGCTATCTACAAGGCAACATCTGCCTATCTAACACATTCCTTTTCTCAAGCAGAAGTGGTTCCGTGCCTGGCATGACTTTTGTCTAACACTTTCTCCTTCTTCCTCCTCCCACAGAGATAGAAATAATTAATGGCTTGAATTTCTGATGCTATTGAAGAGGCAACATCAGCCTCTCTCGGCAGTGGCCACACAGGACCCAGAAACCTGTTGATTTTATAGGTGGGACTGCCACTACATCCAGGTTTCACAGGCTTGGCTTTTTTGTTGGTGTGTCTGTGGTTGATGTTATGACAGTGACCTCTCTAAGCCTCAGTGTCTTCATCATTCGAACAGTGGAGTTCATTTGTGTCTGGGGTCTGTGATGTTCTATGTGTTTCTGCCTATGTGAGACTTTGAGTTGATCTGAAATGTACGCTCTTCCCCTTCTAATGACTGACTGACTAAGAGCAGACACAGCCTGTGAGTTAGACTGGCTGTGCTGACGAGTTTTACTTCAACTCGACCCAAGCTAGAGTCACTTTAAAAGAGGGAGCCTCAAGGGATAAAATGCCTTTGCCAGATTTCCTTGATTGATGATTGAGGTGGGAGAGCCTAGGTCACTGTGGACAGTATTCCTCGTGGGGAGAGGATCCTGAGTAATAAAAAGGAATAGAATGAGCAAACCAATAAGCAGCCTCCCTCCGTAGCTTCTGACCTGACTTGTGACAGCTCCCTACTACCAAGCCCAAAGAGAGGTCTCTCTTCAGAGAGAGAGAGAGAGAGAGAGAGAGAGAGAGAGAGAGAGAGAGAGAAGAGAAGAGAAGAGAGAGAGCGAGCGCTGACCTGTGCCATGGACCACGAACTATAAGCTGAAATGGAGAGCCTTTCTTCTCCAACTTTCTTTTGGGTCATGGTGTTTTATCATAGCAATAAAAACTGAGGCACTGGCTTCAGGCAAGTAGAACGGGGCCTACTGTTTTGTCAGCTTGTTCAGGGCTTGTGTATTCTTTTTTGCTGATCCTAGGTCCAGGATAGTGAACTTAGCTCGTTCATAAGTCAATAGTAGTAGCACAGGTCGCAAGAAGTCTTTGGAAGCCCAGAGGAGACTCCCTACAGCAGACATGTAAGATGTGATCGAGGAGACACCCCAAGCCACCCATGCTCATCTTATCCCCCTCGTGTTCTTATCTTATGCCATTTTATGTGTGGACATTGGTATAACTATGGGGTAGATGACAGGGAGGCCATCTTGACAGTTTTGGCAAGGAGTCTAATGGAATCTATTTCAGGGACATAGATGTATGACCTTTTCCTTTTTTCCTTATTTTTTTCTCTAAATTAATTGACGGTGTGAGTCCTTTCCTGACAGAGGCAAATGAAAACACTCCCAGCACATTCTGCAGAGGCTGCCACTTAGGACTATTTATTGTAATAAATGGACAGGACCAAGAATTTTTTTCTCTTTTATTTAAACAACTTCCCATAGTAAAGTGCTCTTTCCAAATCAGATTTCCCGATAAAGAGCTAGGTCGAAATTATTACCAACTTCTGACGGGGGGTAGGATTCTTTTGAATTATTAAGTGAAGCAAGTGGATGCTTTGGATAGCTGAATTCTAAGGAGATGTTGGATTGGATCCAGTGGGGTACAAATCAGGATGAACGTTAATAGGAGGAATGTTTGTCAGACACATCATTTTGACAAAAACTGGATGAAACATAGAGACGTTCTTGCCCCAGGAAGTTCATGAACTGACCCCGGATGAAACACTCAGCATGTGTTGTTTCATTCTGTAATCACAGCAAGCACAAAGGCATGAGTGTCCTGGAGATGAAGCCACAGCCCTCTGGAGCCTCTCATCAAGACACGGAATCTATTTCCCAACCCCTCGAGGTTTTCTTAGCAAATAGGATATGGCAGAAGGGATTCCAGGCAAGCCCCAGGGCCTAAGTTACTAGAGGCCTCCAGCTTGGAATGTTGTAGAAGGAAACCAGGGTAGATTCTGAATGATGAGAGTAGCCTAGGGAGAGGAAGGTCCAGTTGTCCACCAGCACTTGTGTGCCAACCAGCTGCATGAGGCCATCCTAACCTGCCAGACACAGACTATCTGGCGAATGCCTCAAATCATGAACTGGAGCAAGAATCAGAGAGTCAAGTCTGATAGGGAGAATGGTAAACAATGAGGCAGTAGTTGTTTTAGTCCCCTGTGTTTTGGAGTGACATGCTCTACAACTTTAGATCCTCTATATATGTCTCTACAGAAAGGATAGAAGAATTGAATATCAGCAAGCGTAGTCAACTCTCCCAAGGTTTGAAGAAGCAGTAGGCGGCCATCATTGTTTGAAGTTGATCTTTTTGCCTTCCAATTCTTCTCTGCTTGTCTTTGTGAAAACTACTTCACTTTAATATAAAACTCCCAGATTGCTAGACATGTTCAGATTTTGTTTGAAGGCCCAGTGTCTTACAGATGGATGAAGGCAAAGAGGTAAAAACATAAGATGGCCCAGGATTTACCTTTCCGTCTCTATTCACTAGGACATGTTTCCCAGAGCACTTTAGAGAACATACCACAGGCCCTTTGTAGCTGGTGTTTACAGAACTCCACAGCCTTAAGGGCTCTCAGGTCTCAATGTGCATGGCTCACCACAGATACAGATGTTACCATTCCTGACAGAAAATGTGTCTGCTTGAGAAAGGAAAAAGGTTTTCCCTGTAGGGCCGGTGTTGAGAAGGGTGTGGATACAATGATAAGGATGAAGCCCTTTCTGAAGTGACATGCTGCCATCTAGGCAGGTGCCTGGGAACCTTCTGGGAAAGGCCCATGTCTCTTAACCTTTGAAGGCTTTACGATGTGTCATAGACAATCCACTCTGAATTGTAGCTCCTCAGACACAGGGTGAAAGTAAACAAAGAAGTGTGTCTCAATCTTAGTAGACCTCATTCATTAGGATTAACAGTGGGGCCAATGTGATTTAACCAGCTCCTGCTTTATAGGAAGAGGCCGCGTGCTTTTCCACTGTTCTGGCCTGACATCTAGAGGAGTGAACTGGCCACATAGCTTGTAGCTTCCGCTGTGTGCTCAAGCTACCATATCATGTCTCAGGAAATGGCTTAAAACAACCACCTCCATACTCATTTGCTTCTTGTTCTCCGTTAGAGCTAGACTTAGCTCACAAGAGTCTCACTCAGGCTTACTGATATGAGTAATTACGGCCAAGATTTATGGAAATACCCCTTCCAACAGTGCCGTCATTTGTTGGACGGTAAGCAAAGCAAGTCGGCAGGCAGAGGTATGGCAGATGGCCTTCAGGCAAAGGCAAGTGTCCAAGATTGTCTCAGGCAGAATCTCAGCTGGCCTTTCTGGGCAGCTAGGAGGGTAATGAGTAGCAGACTAAGCAGAATGGGTGGGCTGTTGATGCCAACCTCACCACCTCTTTATGCCTTGTTCATGAGAGAAATCAAGTCTAGGACTATTATCGCCCTTTGAAGGGAGCAGCTGTAGATAATTCAAGTGATTCTGTGCCAGGAAGTTTGGGAGCAAGCTGATTGCTTGGCTGGGCACAGCTCTCTACAGTGTTGATGGCAGGGCCATAAATATCAAGTCCTATGTTCTGTCTTGGAATCTCCCTTGTGACAGGAACTCAGATGATAATTGGAGCTGTCAGGAGCTCCTTGGGATATGGTGCCTGCTGTTCCCTCAGGGGAGGGAGGGGTTATTGCCTGATCAATAAAGGTTCCGTCTTCAGCCCAGGCTCACCAGATGGAGTTTGTTTGTCAAAATCAGCCTCAATCAGTGAGATCAGATATTACATGCTTGTAATTCAGTTTGCTTCTTGGAACTGTCTTGCATCCTTCAGTGGGGTGGCCATTAGCATTTGCTCCTTCAAGTTCGGAGTTTGATTTATTTTGCTTTTGGAGATGGCAGAGTCATCCAAACACGGATGGTTTAACTAAAAGCTGCATCCAGCGGGATGGAGTGCTTTCTCCAGGATTCGCGTCTAGGAGGCTGCCATGTTTGAATAACAGACCGCTGTTTGTAAGTGTGGATTAATGTTTAAACATCGCATGTAAAGCACAGGGTGGTCCGTGTTTCTAGGTGGCATGAAGAGCCTCACAGTGTGAAGTGTGTTTCTTTGGAAGCAAATTTGGCCTTAAGGACTTTCTGCAAAAAAAAGTTTCATTTATCTTTGTAGCCATTCGGGATCTCTACGTGGTGTTCACTATATGGCTTCATAAGCTTTTCGTTCATGTTCATTGTTCTGTGCCGATCTGGGAGTTTAAGTAATCTTTACCCACCCTCTTCCCTATTTCTTTTTCCTCCTCTTCTTCCTCCTGCTCACATTACTCTTCTTCCTCCCCCTCTTCCGCCTCCTCAGATGTGTGACCTGTGGACCATTGGGGCTTTTATGAGCTATTTGGCATTGTAGGTCAGCTTTCACTTTGGCTGCTAATTTAAGTTGCTCTCTTTTTACGGCTGTTGGTGCTATAATTGGAATCATTGTTCCTTGTTTAGGGCCAGGTTTCTCATTGGTGCTGACACCTTGGAAAACAATATCCTCAGTTCCCAAGGTCAGTTTACTTTCCTACATTTAGACTCTGCCATGAGCTCTGCCCTTCTCTCCAATATAAGCTTGAACTTGAACTATAGGACTTTTCTGTTCTACTTGTATATAAGTCCTACAAAACACACACACACACACACACACACAGAGAGAGAGAGAGAGAGAGAGAGAGAGAGAGAGAGAGAGAGAGAGATACACACACACAGAGAGACAGAGAGAGACACACACACACACACACACACACACACACACACACACACACACACACACACGCCGCTGCCACAGTCATCTCCACCACTGCAGCCATTTCTGATATCCAGTTCCCTTTGGCTCTCTTCTGGAGCAAGCCATTTACTGTGCTTAGTTTTCACCGTGAACCTAAGCCAACCTAGAACGATTTAGGAGGATGTGAGGTATACTTCTCTTTGACCATGCCAGTGTCTTTCAGAGAACATTAACTAAGAGGGAAGGCCCACTCTCAATGTAGGTGGCTGCTTCTCACAGACAGGGGCTTGAAGTGAATGAAACAGAGGGAGAAAGAACAGTGGCAGCAGACAGGCATGGCCTTCTGCATCCTGGCCTGCTATGACATGACCAAGCATATCCGCCATTCTTCCCATGCTGCGATAGACTGGCTCTCTGAAACATGAATCTGAAAATCCTTCCCTTAAGTTGTTTCTGTCTGGGTTTGGCCACAGCCATGAACAGCTTGCCATCTCTCTCCTTCATTCCTTTCTCTACCACACACCTATGTCGTAGGACAGCGTTTGACTCCTCTTCAGCTCCTGTTCAAATCCTCATGTTTTCATTCCCACTAAATAAATATGTTTGGGCTTTGAGGGCCTGAGTGTCTGTATATTCTCACCTGGTCTAATAAAGCATGCAGCTGGCTGTAGCCAAGAATGTCATGGAAGCCATATTTCTTCACTGTTACTTCTGTGTGGCAAGTTTATCCACACTCCTACTGGTGTCCCATGCCTATCTGCCCACTTGTAGTTCATTCTCTCCAGTCCGACTTAATTTGCAGGTAGAGTGGCCTTTCATTTGTCATCTGGGTAAGGCCTATATTGTCCTGTCTTATTGGCCTCCTATCTAACATGGACCAGCATTCCTGGTGCTAGGTTGTAACCAAGAGGCATAGTAACAGTATGCCGCTACAGGACAACAGCAAGTACCAACACAGAAGTCTCTCCCTTTCTGCCACTGGCCCTGGGAGCCATGGGAGCTGTCTTTGGGTCTTCCAGACATCACAGAACTTGTGGCCCCTCTCTCCCTTCCTAGAATACCATTCCTCACTTGATTGTAGTCCAAGGAGCCTTTTAAGTTGCGCTAAACTGATCATAGATACTAAAACAGAGCCATAGGTTTTCTTGCAGTCACAGGCCCCCGAGTTGCTTCTTATTCTTGTCCATACTTAGATGGATACCGAGACTCCCTTGTCTTAGAGTACACCTTACAAAAAGAACAGCCATGGATAGGACTGGCTGAACTGTGAATAAGGTTTTTGATAACAAAGTGTGCCTGGGCTATGAGTGAGTACAGAACAGAGATTTTGGCTCAACCACCCCAAAAAGTAGGATGAGGTGGAGTATGTGAGGAAGAGGAGTCTAGACTCAATGCCTCAGTTTCCCTCTTATGTCTTATTTGTTCTTCATGTGTGTCAGAGCGGAGAGAAGAGATGACTAGCTGCCAATCATTAAAACATTTTCCCACCAATGGAGAAGTGTGTTGAAGATTACAAAGGACTGACCAGTAAGCTAATTGACACTGGTCATTCATGACAAGAGCTGATTTTAAACAAATGTATACATACATCACACACAAAGACCCACAGCACAGATACACACAGATACACACAAATAGACACGCACATGGAGACAATGCACACACAGACAACACACACACAAACACAGACACAGACACACAGAGACACAGACATACATTACATACACAGACACAAAAAGACATAGCACGCATGTACACACACACACACACACACACACACACACACACACATACACTACCCCAACAAAATGCTTAGCTGGAAGTTCCTTAGCTTAACCAAGTTTTGGCCACCAGAACCTTGAAGCAGTGTCAAGTGTCCCTGTCAGGGAAATTCTCAAATCTACATACATATCCACCACACACACACTCTCCTGTGCTCTTGTAGTCTTAGCTAGCCTTTGACCTTGGCTTTCACCTGGGACTTATTAGTAGGAGGGCAGGTCTCCAAGAGAGGAAAAGAGTATGTGTAGAGCATCAGGAACCTTCTCAGACCATTGGACGGATAACCTTCCCAGAGCTATGCACTCTAAGAGATGAGAATGAATAGCCACCTCCCTGATTCTGCGATCCTTCTATGGGCAAGGATGTGTACTGAGAGTGGGGCTTTCAAGGCCAATACATGCTGAGCCTCTTACAGATAAGTATGATTGATTTCTGAATCTGCAGTGGGATCTGCCTTTAATCTGTGTGTGCCTCTGTGCATAGGGGCTGCTTCTCAAATTTTCCTCTAGAAAGCAATTCTCACCTAGCTTCTTCTTGTGGAACTGGAGACCACCTCAGGCAGGGTGGCCAAAGAAGGCAGATAACCATCCAAGCTAAGACTTTTATTGCTACGACTTTCGAAATAGTGCAGAGTGACCCCTATTGCCAACTCTCAGGACTTAAAACTACCCTGTGTCCTGCAAGGCTGTGTAAGCTATGGGCTGGGCCAGATGAGCTTCCTTATCACCGATGGGAGTTCCTGAGATGTCTATCTGCTGTTTCATTCAGATAGGACAGGGCTCACAGATCTTTACCAAACCCTTCTGTTTCCATGTGGAAATTTCCCTCCCTTCTTCCTCCTTTTTCTCTGACATCATCCCTGCTGGTCCCACACTGGATCTCCCCCATACTTCTCATTGGAACTTTATAATTACTTCTCCCTCCTCTTAAGCAGTGTCACTCCCAGGCTTATCCTTGTAACAGATCTCACAGAAGGCTCCCAGCTAATTAATGCCACATGCTTTAGTCTGGTGTTAGCTGCCTCTCTCAGCTGGGTCCCTTGTGACCTTTGTAACAGCTTGCTGTCACACACGCACACACACACACACACACACACACACACACACACACACACACACACACACCTTCCCTACAGCACTCTGTGCCTACAGCACTCTCTTCCTAATGGCTCACATATGTGGCAAGCTTTACATTCAAATTCCATTACCTTGTGGGTTCAGCCCATATGCCAATCCCTCCCACGTTCCAACTTCCCTTTCTGACCTTGAGTTATGACTGTGATCACATCTTTGTTCGTATGGAATGTCAACTATCCATGGCTAATGACTGTGTGTTAATGCTTTATGGAACTGTCTTTCCCAATGTAAGCATTTTTGCTTAGGGTAGTGGTGGTGGTGGAGGAGGAGGTTGGAAAGAGCATCATGTAACCCAGACAGCTCTCAAACTTGCTATGTCCGCTGCCCTTTAATTCTTAATCCTTATGTTTCACCTTCCTAAAATGCTCCAATTGCTACCACAGGCCACCACTCCTGACAAAGACTTGTTTTTACTTGTGCTTTAAGTCAATTAAATATTTTCAACATGCACTAAATCATCCTTTATATACCTTAAAGATGATCATATCTTAGTAATGCATGTAAACACATTTTATTTTCTAATTGTGTGCACGTGTGCTGGTGGTGGTGAGTATAGGCATATATGAATTATGACGCCCATAGACCAGAAGAAACCATCAAATTCCACAGAGCTGGAGTTCCAGGTGATTATGAATCACCTAACATGGGCCTGGGGATTGAACTTGTGTCCCTGCAAGAGCAGTGTGTGCTCTCAACTGCTGCATGGTTTCTCCAGCCCCTTGCATTTAGAAAGGCCCACATAACGTGGAAGATTGACTTCCGATGGATGTGAATGCAGAAGTTCTTAAGTTAGATGAGCATAGAAACTGCCCTGGTAACTACAGACGAAAGCCTTTCAGGAAATATTCTTTCTTAGAATGGGAAGGGAAAAATTCTGGAGGCTGGAAAAAAATGAGGATGCTGTGGAAAATTCAAAGCTCCATTAATTTCACTAGTCCTTCGAAAACATTTATTGTAGGCATAAAACCTGGAAGACCTACAGATTTGATTTCATAGACTTTTTCCCCCCTTTGGAAGATTAGTGTGTCTCTATCCAAGTAACAAACTTAGAAAAATATTTAGAGAATGTATAATAGACAAAGGATTAATATTCCTAAAATAAGAATTACTACTAAGGGACTAACAATCGAAATGTAAATAAGAAATACCCAAGTTAATAAAGATGGAGAAAAGAGAAAAAAAAAGAATTACTACCAAAGTAGTAAGGATTAAAAATAACAAAAATAGACCAAAGCTTTTATTTTTCAGTTTGAACAGTTTGTAGTTCAGTTAC
Source organism: Rattus rattus (assembly GCF_011064425.1). Lineage (NCBI taxonomy): Eukaryota > Metazoa > Chordata > Mammalia > Rodentia > Muridae > Rattus > Rattus rattus. The sequence goes on from NC_046168.1 coordinate 65,112,375, forward strand.
ATTTCATTACGGTATAATCTGGGGTGCGAGGCTCAGCTGGGTGGTTTTCCTCTCAATAGAGTCCACAAGGCCTCAGTAAGCAAGATGGCCTCTTCATCTGGAACATCCAGACATTTGTTTCTCTGTGCAGGTTTACTGAGAAAAGGCTGAGCATTATATGGTAGCTTAGAATTCTGAGTCAAGTTTCCTCCGGAAGTAACTCACGGTGAAGGTACCTATTTGGCCTGTGTAAGACTCCTGATTTCCAATTGGTCAGAGCAAGCCACGTGACCAAGGCCACTCCCAGAGCCCGGATAGGCTGTGGGAACACAGAAGCTTGAATCTGAAGTGGATTCCTAGAAGCTGCAGCAGAGCGATCCTAGCACACATGCGAACAGACAATTTGCTGACGAAGTGGGAAGGTATAATAAATATGAAAATATGAAAGTTTACTAAAGTAATAGAGATCAAACTGAGATAGTATTTATTTACATTAGGACAGGAACTGACCACACATGCGCAATTTCCAAATGTACACATAATATCTAGTATTAACAACCTCATGGCGTGTGTAAATTAGCATGACTCAAAAAAAGACCGACTTGACAGTGCATATCCAAATTAAAATGTGCATGAACTAAAGATTCCATTTCTCCCTGTATTCCCACAGCATTGTCAGAGTGCATTGTGTATAGATTTACTTTTAGCTTTTTTGAGAGTTCCCTACACTGATCTCCAGTGAATGGAGTTTCCCTATCCCATCTCCACTCCAGCAATTCCTGTTGGTTTTTTCTTTGATCTTGGCCATTCTGACAGGAGCAAGATGGAATCTCAAAGCTGTTTTGATTTGCATTTTCCTAATGGCTAAGGATGTTAGACATGCTATGGGATATTCCTTAACTCTTTTTGGTTCTTCTTTTGTGAACTCTTTGTTCTGATCTGTGGTCCATTTGTTTGTTTTTACTCTCTCACTCTTTCTTTTTAGTTTCTTTTGTATTCTAGATGTTAAACCTCTGTCACATGTATCCTGGCAAAGATTCTCCTATTCTGTGGGCATCCTTTTGAATAAATTGATTGTTTCTTTAGCTTTGCAGAAGCATTTTAGTTTTATAAGGTTCCACCTCTTGTTGGCCTTTGTTCTGGGCAGACGGAATCGTATTCAGAAGGTCCCTTCCTACACCTGCATTGTGCAGGGAAGTGTCTATAATTACTTATACGATTTCAGTGTTTTAAAGCTTCACATTGAAGTCTTTGATCCATTTGAAGTTAGTTTTCACTCAAGGTGATAGATGTAGATTTAATTTTGTTCTTCTATATGTAGACATTCAGCTTTTCCAGCACTATTTGTTGAAAATAAGATGTCTTTTGTCCAGTGTATGTTTTATTGTTTTTGTTTTTGCAACTATGTCCAATGTTAGAGTTCTGTAGTTATGCACACTCATGTTTGGGTCTTCTATTTTAATCTGCTGGTCTGCATGTCTGTGTCTGACCCAACACTATGCTGTTTTTATCACTATGGCTTTGTAATATACCTTGAAATCTGGAATGATAATCCTTTCAGCATTACTCCTTTTTCTCAGGATCACTTTAGCTATCCAGGGTCTTTTGAGGTTCCATACAAATTTTGAGGGTTTTTTGTTTTTGTTTTTTTTTTTTTGTCTATTCTCTGATCAGTGAAACAGGAATTTTTATTGGGAGTGCACTGAATCTGTGAATAGCTTTTGGGAGGATGGTTATTTTCAAAATATTACTTCTATCAATCCATGAACACATGGTAGCCTTCTCTTTTTTTAGTGTTTAACATTTTAAACTAAGTTTTAAACACTTTTCTGTTTTCAAAGTTGATCCATCTCTTGTCATTAATCAAAATTGTTGCTCATTTCTGGAAGTTTCCTGGTAGAATTTTTAGGATCCTTTACATATAAAATCATGTCATCTACAAATAGGGGTAATTCAACTTCTTCTATTTCTATTTGAACCCTTTTAATTCCCTTCTCTTGTGTTACTGCTCCAGCTTTGACCACAGTACTGGAAAAGTGTGGAGGTAGTGAACAGCCCTGCCCACTTCCTGGTTTCAGTGGGTTTGCTTACAATGATGCTGGCCACGGGTTTGTCATGTGCCTTTACCATGTAGAGCTACATTCTCTCTGGCTCTACTCTCTCGAGGACCTTTATCATGAAGGCACGTTAGATTTTGTCAAAAGCATTTTCTGCAGCTATTGAGATGTTCATCTGATTTCTGTCTTTACATGCTCTTATGTTATTTATTACATGTATTGACTTGTTTTTGGGGGGGGTATCCCTACATCTCCGGGATACAGTCAACTTGGTCACGGTGGATAGTCATTTTGACGTATGTCTCCATTGGTTTGTGATAGTTTTTAAATCTGTGTTCATCAAGAATAGTGGCTGGTAGTCTTATTTTTATCTGTGTGTGCTTAGCTGATTTGGAGGTTATAATTGGTACTGACTTCATGGAAGGAGTTTGGGAGGCTCCTCTGTCTCTGTTTTTTGTTTTGTTTTGTTTTGTTTTGTTTTGCTTTTTTGGTTCTCTCTCTCTCTCTCTCTCTCTCTCTCTCTCTCTCTCTCTCTTTCTTCCTCACTCCCTCCCTCCCTCCATCCCTGAATAATGTAAAGGATTGGCTATAGACCTTATTTGAAAGACTTTAGAATTCTGCTATGAATCCATCTGGGCTTGGACCTTTTCGGTCAGAAGACTTTCTATTACTGATCCAGTCTCCTCTGTTATTGTTCCAATCTGCTCTTTTGTTATGGGTCTATTTAGTTTGTTGATCTCATCTCGATTTCACTTTGATTGTTTGGATAAGTCTAGAAATCCATTCGCTTCTTTCAGATATTCCAACTTATGGAGAACAGGTTTTTAAACCTATAATTTCCCTCTTAATAATCTGAGTTTTCTCTTGGTGTTGGAATGTTTCCCTATCTGTTTCTGACTCTGTTAATTTGGGCCCTCTCTTCCCTTTGCTCAGTTGGTCCAAAGGGTCTATCGATTGCATCGTCTCACAGAACCAGCTCTGGATTCAGTGATGCTTTGTGTCTTTCTCACTCATTTCTGCTCTGACTTTGGTTATTTCTTGCCATCCTCTGTACTTGGGCTTGATCATTCTTGTCTTTCCAAATTCTTGACTTGCATCATTAAGTCATTAACGTTTGTCTCTTCTGATGCTTTGCTGTAGGTACGTTGAACTAAAATTCTCTCTCATGATGCTGCTTTGAATGTGTCCCAGAGATTTTCATTGTAGTTTCAACTTTCCTTGAGTTCTAAGAACTTTTAAAAAACTTCCTCCTTGATTTCTCCTTTGACTCATGTATATTCAGTAGTGAGTTGTTTAATCTCCATGAGTCTATGTACTGACTAGAGATTCATATGCTGTGCATTTTAAATTTTATTGCATTATGGTCAAATAGAATACTGGAGCTACTTGAATTTTTCTGAAATTGAAAATCTTTGTTTTATGTTCCACGATGGGTTACTGAGTGGAATGGATACTCTTTGATGTTCAGATGGGCTAGTCTATAGATAACTGTTAGGTCCATGATGATGAATGATGCCATTTAAATTTGACATTCCTCCATTTATTTTTTTGCTTCGATAAACTGGGTATTGAATAAGGCTAGGTACTGGAATCATCTGCTCTTAGTGGTTTTGTGTTTAATCTGGATCTTTCATTTCAGTAATATGTTTTTTTTTATAATATTGGTTGTACCAGAGTTTGAGGCATGTATGCTTGGGATATAAATTCTTCTTTATTAATGTTCTCTTAGTTAGAACAAAGTGTCCTCTTTTCATAGTTTGAAGTTTGTTTTGTCAGATTATAGGATGGTAACACCTGCCTGCCTCCTGGTCCCCACTTTGTCCAACTCTTTCACATTAATCTGGGACATGTCTTTAAAACTGAGATGAGCTTCTCACAGATGGATTGATTTTGTTTCTTAATCCATGCAACCAACTTGTGCCATTTGGTTGGACAATTGAGGCCATTGATATTTAGGTATTATTGAAAAGTAAGTTCCATTGATTGCAGTCATTTGTTTATCTTTGTGTTTCAGTAATATGGCTTCCTTTGTTTCTACAATCTCTTGGCTATGTCTATTTCTCTCTTCAGTCCAAAGTACTGCTTTCTATATTCAGTTTAATATTGCCCAGCTCGATATGATTTTTTTTAAAGCTGTTTGCATGGTAAGTTTATTTCCTGTTCTCCTTCAACTATGGCAGATAATTTTGTAGGTACACTAGTTTAGGTCAGTAGCTATGGACTTTATAGCCTGAATTATAGTGTAGTGTATTGGCTATAGGCTCCTCAGACTTACAAAGTTTCCATTGAGAAATCAACTATTATTCTGATGGGTGTTCTTCTTTGTGTGTGTGTGTGTGTGTGTGTGTGTGTGTGTGTGTGTGTGTGTGTGTGTAAATTATGTTTTTCTCTCTTGCAGCTTTCAATGCTCTTTATTTCTTCTGTGCTTCTGTGTATTTAGTGTTTAACTATGGCATGCTGTGAGCAATTTTTTCTGGTCTTGTCTGATGCTCTACAAGATACACACACACACACACACACACACACACACATCTTTCCTTCATTTGTTTTCTTCTATAATTTTGTTAATGAACTGGTCTATGCCATTGACCCTTGGCTCTTCCCTTCCTGTATATGTGTGTGTGTGTGTGTGTGTGTGTGTGTGTGTGTGTGTTGTGTGTTTAGTTGTTTTTTTATTGTTGTTGTAGGTTTGGTTTGTTTGTTTAACATTTTTTTGCTTTTGGTCTAGTTTCTCTTGATCCATTTGACCTGTAATGTTTTCCCTTGAGTTTTCTAGTTGGCTATTGAGATTTTCATTTCCATCTTCATTTCATTTTGCATTCTCTTCAATATCTCTATCTCCTAATCTAATTGACCTTTTCATTCCTGGATCATCATCTTTCTCATTTTATTTGTTCTTATTTTTGTGTTTTTCTTGGACTGATTCTTCGTTTTGGTTTTTAACTCCTTGAATTCTTTGAGTTTATGATTCCTTTAAATTCTATGTCCAGGTTCACCAAAGTAATTCTCCTCTGAGGACATTTCTACAGGGCTGATAGACCTTGGCCTTGGGGTTGGGAATGGGGGGACACTGTCTTGATTTTTCATACTATTTGTATTTTTGCAACAAGTCCTGAGCACATTGACTTCTTTTGTAGACACAGTAGTCTAGGGCAGAGCACAGGAAGTTCAGGAAGGATAGAGCACAGAAAGCATAGGATGTGGATGTAGAGTGGATAAGATAAAGTCCCAAGGACACAGAAGTCTGGGCTGGCACACAGGATGTGTGTCCCGATGGAAGCCTGAAGGTTGGAGGCTGACCAGAGCAGACCAGAGCACTGGACATGGAACTTAGGCTAGACCTGGGGCTAGGTGCTTGTAATTGAAAGATCAGGCAGACTCAGGGCTCTGGTGCAAGATAGGAGGACCTGGCTTTTGAGAGGTTGGATGTGGCACTGTTGTTTCTTTCTCATTGGGGTCTAACTATGGAGCCCTGGTTGGCTTGGAACTCACAATGTGAACAACCAGACTTGCCTCAAATTTACAGAGATTGGCTTAACTCTGCCTCCCAAGGGGTTGGATTAAAGGCATGCGATACCACACCAGTGATGCCTGATTTCTTATAATTGGCTCACTATGCTGTCTATACAAATATGGAAATGGGCTCATATCAACCCAAGGCTTCTAACTGGAAGGAATACTGGAAAAGTGGGGAACTTAATGCCCATACTAAGTCTGTGATGGGAAGACAGAATTCTGTTTCTTTTACAGACTTCTTTCTGTTACCTGAGCACATCACTGTCATCCAGGTTTCCTCTTCATTCCCACATTTCCTTAGTGAGGAAATCATTAACTGTTAAGTGGTTAACGGCATGTAATGCTCATGAAGAGATCAGAGTTTGGCTCCTAGCCTCATGTCTGGGGGCTCACAAGCACCTATAACTCCAGCTCCAGGGAGACCTGATACCTCTAGCCTCTGCTGGCACATGCCCCCACACATGCACATAGTTTAAAATGATTTTAAAAACTTTAAAATTTTTACTTTGTGTCATGATGCTCTTTATGTGACATGGGGGGGCTCTAAAACAGGGGGAGAAAAAATGGAAAGAAAAAAGAGAAAATCCATCCCACATAAATTCTGCAAGATCTGAGGCAGACCCAAGATGCTGAGCCCCTAGAAGCAGAGGAGGAGAATGGGGGTTACCAGAAGCAGTGGGCGGAGGTGTTTTGACTAGTACAAGGTTAGACTACAGTAAGTTCTGGTATTCAATTACACAGGAGGGTGATTACAAGTTAACAGGATCTCATGATATAAATCAAAATAGCCAGAAGAAAGGAGTCTAATGTTCTCATCACAAAGAAATGAGAACGCTCGAGATGATAGAGGGTTTAAGCAGCCCGAGTCAGCCTGTGCACAGCATGGAATGCGCCCCGCAAAGCTGCAGAGACCTGCCAATATAAGGCTATGTAGACACTCAAAACGTAATAAAAGCAGACTTGGAAGGAAAATAGAAACAAAAGCACCCCCCCCAGCTTCCTGCCTGAAGTAGAGGTATGAATGAATATGCAACAATTCCTACTTTCCACATGTTGAGAAACTCATTAATTCTTGATCTCTATAAAGAACGCATTCTAGCAAGTCATTCCTGTATCTGCTTCATGTCTATCATGACAGACATTCTCTCCTGATACAGGGGTTGTCTCTGCTGAATAAACTGTGTGGGCTGCTTTAAAACAAACAAACAAACATCAAAAACAACTTCATTTCTACTGGTCAGAGCCAGATGTGCCTCGTATGCAAGTGTGAACTTCAGTCAGTTTGAAGAGACATTTGCAGGATGTCATTGACTCTCAGCATTTTTATAAGGAAGACGTCGTATATGCAGATAGTTTTCATTTCATAGTGGAGAGTGAATAGAGAATAATAAAGGGGGATGGGTGGATAGCAGCTCAATGGCTAAGAGCATCTACTTACTGCTCTTGTGGAGGACCGGGGTTCAGTCCCCAGCATCTGAGTTGGGTGGCTCACAATCACCTGCTTAGCACATCTGACGCCAAGGCCTTTGAGGACTCCTGCCCTCATGCACATGCTCCAACACGCACATACTCCAACACACACACATACACACATGTATACACACACATACACACATGTGCATGTGCAGATAATAAAAATAATAAAGATAAATCTTTATAACTATGTGTAGACTTATTGTGAATGTTGCTATGGGGAGGATCGATGACATTTCATGGAAGATCAAAGGTAGCAGAAAAGTCAGTTTGAACCCAATTTTCCTCAGCTAAGAAGTCATACAATACAGAACTACTAATGCCTTTTACTAAAGGGAAAGTGTTCCTGTGAGGCTTGGCTATCTACTTTCTGTTGTCATCTTTGCTCTGTGTGTATTTTATGAATTTGAATTCATGTACAACGTTTTATATCCTAAGAAGTTACTCTTTTACCATTTTGAAACTTTTTATTTTATTTTAACTCTTTAAATGTATTCTCTCATATATTATCTCCCAACTGCAGTTTTCTCCCTTCTCTCCGTCCGGTCCCTCCCCGCTTCTACTTCCCCCTTCCCCTCCAACCACTCCTCCATTTCCCTTCAGAAAAGGGCAGGCCTCCCAAGGGCAGCAACTAAACACGGCATATCAAGTTGCAATAAGACTAGGTACCCACCCTCATATAAAGGCTGGACAAAACAACCCAGTAGGAGGAAAACGGTTGAGTTCTTTTTATAAACTGAAAAAAATTAACCTAAAATCTGCTTTCACGATACATGTGTTGTAGCTTTTGTGTTTTGTTTTGTTTTTTTAAATGAAGGATGAGACAATTTGTGGACACACACCAAGACTCCTATCACAGTCTGTTCTTGCTGTCAGATAATTACATGCTACTTTCAGATCTATAATCCTTGTCCTTAGTGTTGGTCTTAACCACTTTCACATTTTTCTAAGAGGAATCACCTAGCTTAAACACACAACCAACTGTTCCCTTCTTCAGCTCTCTTTTAGATTTTTTTTTTTTTTTTAGAAAAAGTTATGTGCCCATGTGTGATGGGCGTGTGAATGCAGTTACCTGTGGAGGCCAGAAGAGGGCATCAGATCTCCTGGAGCTGAGGTTACCATTGGTTGTAAATTGCCTTGATGTAGATGCTGGGAACTGGATTCAGATACCCTACGAGAACAGTGCATGCTCTTCATGGTTGAGCTATCTTTCAAGTTCCCCATTTTTACATCTTAAAGTAATATCCATTCATTTTCAGGGTAGAAAGAGATATATGGTTTACTGTTGCATATTTTTTTTTCACTTAAAGCTCTTCCCCTGAACAGTGAATGCTACTGTGAACTGGCAGAGTTCTAGATTCTTTAGCCGGGTTATTTGGGTGTCTTTCACAGATCATCCATGTCGGACTCCGCGGGAAGTAATTCATGTGGAATTCTAGGCTCCTGCAAATCAAGAGCATGGGCCCGGTTTTTGTGTTTTCATTGGCTCCCTAGGTGATTTCAGAGCCCAGCGGTCTATGAAGCCATTGGTAGTCAACGCTTAAAAATGGAGTCTTTCTAAGAAGGAATCCAAATGAACCCGAGATATGTTTGCTGGTTTGTTCAAAACAAACCAACAAAACCAAACAAAAGCTTTAATCATGTTTAAAGGCAGGCAGAGGTGCAAGGAAAGGCCACTTGCTGGGTGACTTGAGCTTGGTGTGAGATCTTGGAAGTACCAGCCTTTCTCCTTAGTGGGGAGGGTTTATCAGTAACAAAGATTCATCTGTGGGATGTACTAAGGGGAGTATTGGGAGGCAGGTCCCTGGGGTTTTTCTGTGGGGACACTTGGACAACAAGGATTACTATTCCAGGGGCAAGAAGGATAATTTGAAAGTAAGGGGTTACCACTGCATGCACCTTGCATCCTTAGGGGTCTCTTGTACGTTTCTGTGCCTGGTGTGTTTCCCACCACTGTTCCATAAATCCTTTCAGACAGCTGTGGCCTGCATTTGTACTTGCCCTTTCAGATGATCTCAAAGCAACAGAACCTCAGGAATGACTCCTAGGCATGCAGGAGTTCCATGTCTACTGCTTCTTGTTGGGTATCCTCTCAATAAAGTGATTTCTGTCATTTTACAAACAGGTCACCATCCAGTCCATACTTCATTTGTAAGGCTTTAGCTTTGCAAACAGAAATAGTATTCTGCCTATGTGTAAGATGATTTCTATGTTTCATAGACAGCGCGTTCAGAGACCTTTTAAACTGCTCAAATACCCCTTAAATTCTGAGAATGCTTTCAGCCTCAAAACAAATGATAGAGTTCAGTTCCTCGCTTGAGCACAATCTCAGGACTGAATAAGTAAAGGACAGTTCTTTTAAGGACAGCTGTGGCTGTGGGAAAGATGCTTATTAATAAAGCAGAAACTCTTGTCTTCTGTGTCTTGACTCTCTAGAGTTGACTTTGCACAGTAAACAGCTGGATGAAGTCTAATCTAGTTTTCTACCACAGCTCCTCATCTTCCCCCCAGTGTGATTCTGTCTTGGTTCTCTGAAATCATTTCCTCTTCCTCCAGTGGGCCTACATCCTGGATGCTCACTGATGATCTCCCCTGGATAGCTCCAATTATCCAGTAACCAATGACCCTTGAGAGGAGACGCCCATGACTAAATCCTGTCCTTGGGAGGACCTGAATCAGAAGTTCAGTAGGGTCTGGAGATGGCTCAGCATTAACAGCACTTCCTGCTCTTACAGAGAGCCTGAGTCCAGTTCTTAAAACCCTATCAGATGGCTCGCAGTCACCTCTTAACTCCAGCACCATGGGGATCCAACAGCTCTGACCTCCTCAGCTACCTGCACATAAGTGCACATACCAATATAGGGGCACATAATTAAAAGGAAGAAAAACACATATTTGAAGACAACAGAGTCCCAGGTGACTAGCTCTGTCTTCTGAATACCGTGGTGCGCCTATTGCAATGGCCGCCGGCCTGGAGACCCTCTCTAAGAAAGTAGGCCACATACTTTCAAGTACTTCCTTTGGTAAATTGATTTTAATCCCAGATTGTTTTCATATTTTCTCTCATCACGAAGCTCCATTTAAGTTACTTAATTTAGGATTTTTGCCCATTTTATGACTGAGTTCCAAGACAAATTGTTACAAATTTGTTTCCTGTTATTTTTTGGTTTTGAGTTGCCAGAACCCTCATAATGGTTTTATTTTCTCTAGACATTTAAGGAATACAGAACGGGCTCTTTTTATCGTCTTGGTGCCTGTGGAAAGCTGGAAGCAGGACTTTTAAAAGGCAAACATGTCTGAAAGGTTATGGTGTGAGGTCATGGTCATCACCCTAACACTCTGGTCAGATATTAAGAGTAATTCTCTGAGAACTCAAATGAATATCCCAGTATTCCTATCTGGGAAGGCATTGGAGTCTGAAGATTCTAAGTACAGCCTGCCTTTGTCGGAGAAGAGGAAAGTCTTCGATTTATTCTTGTCTAACAGCCTACCCACTATACTGCAAAGCAGTGGCTGGAGAGATACTCTTTCTTAACATCTTTATTACAATGGGGGGGTTTTGTTGTGTTTTGTTTTGTTTATTTTAGAACATGGACTGCCAAACAGTCTGGTACATCCAAGATGTTAGATATGTCACCCTTGGGATCATGAAGCCTCTGCTGCAGACACTTAAAGTGCAGCCTCATAGCGTAGAAGAAGGAGGCTACATAAATGAGGGGCGTGATGCCATTCTAGATGGCATCAGTATAAAACCGTGGAAAAAAGACTTACCCCATTCCCTCAAAGTGGAATGATGGCATTCGCCTTTCCTATGCCCACCCACAGTGCTGACTTTGACCACAGTCCAACTGGAACAGGGACAGAACCAGTACATTCATTGGAACCTATCTGACCCTCTGTCAGCCCAAGTTATTTATGAGATCTAACACACACACTGCTTTCTTGGTCGTATTTATAATTTACTCAGTTACTGGTGTTGAGATCAAGGTGTTGGCTCCTTTGGGTGGGATCTAAGAGAGTAAACTCAAAACAACCTCAGATGGCTTGCATAGATGCCTTGTTTCCCCCAATGGAGAAAATATTAAGGAGAGGTTAAAAAAATTCATCAGTTTCTCAAAGATGATTAATTATATGTACATTAATGGTGTGTAAATAACTCCTCATTTCCATTGTCTCACAAGTTGGAACTTTATGGGTTCAAGGTTATGCACTAATTAAGGGTTTTAGTGAGGACTCTAAAGCTAAGACAGGAGCATTAACTAAGTAGAATCACCTAGGCATGCAGAATTTGAGGGGAAAAAATCCAAACCCATCTACTACAAAACTTACTTTTAAAAGCAAAAAGACTTGAGCTGTGTTCAACACATAACTTACAGAAAGTTAAACTTAACGATCATAGTCTCAGAGACTATGATGATAGATGTTAAACGCCGTGGTGTTTCGTGAGTACGCTTTGAAGGATGGTCACACAATACAATTTTGGAGAGAACAAGAATTTCTCTTTATAGTTTCCAAGCTGATAAGAAGAGGCGAGCCATTTGGGCATGGTCAGATTTGGAGAACCAAAGTGATATTTACTTGACTTTCTGTCTGATTTCCATCCTGGATGATGGAATTTGTTTTAAATATGTGTGTATGTATGGATGTGTGTATATGAGAATGGATGCCTGGGAAGGCTGGAAAAAAGTGTACTGGATCCCCTGGAGCTGGACTTATAGGCAATTGGAATTGGAACTGCCCAACATGGGTGCTGGGAAGTGAACTTGGGCCCTCCTCAAGAGCAGCTCCCACCTTTAACCACTGAACCATCTCTCCATACGCAAATGTCAAAACTATATTAGTTATCAGTTGCTAAATAACACACTACCTCACGACCTGACCACTGAGAGCAACACACATGTTCCTACTTAATTTCTCCCGGTGAAGGCTCTGTGTGCTGTCTAGAATCCCTCCTGGATCATAGTATGTGTCAGCGCAGTCACAAGGTTGAGGTTGCTTCAAGGTTCACTCAAGGAAGAAAGGACTTTCAAGCTCCTGTGGTTACTGGCAGGGTTTAGTTTCTCATGAGATGCTGGACAAAGGGCTTCAGTTTGGCCCTGGCTCCTGGCCACCCCTAGTGGTTTGCCAAACTCATTTCTACAGCATAGCAGCATGTTTCACGAAGGCGTGCAAACCACAAGGCATCGGAGATAGTCTGCCAGTGAGAGGGAGGCCGTGGGCTTTTATAACTGACGTGCAGAAGTGGCACCCTGTCAGCTTTGCTACGTCTCTTAGAAATAAATCCTGGCCTTCGAGGGAGGAGGGCTACATGAGATTTACAACATGAACTAGGAAGGTGAATCAGGAGCCATCATGCATACCTGTGACTCAAAGGCCTCTAAAGCCCTGTCAGGTCATTACTATCCCTAGTAAGGAAGTCACCCATAAATGTTCCTAGTGCTTTCCCAACATATGTCCTTGTCAGCACTGTTCAGTTTCCATTCCCTTCATACAGGGCATTAATATGTCACGAGTCACATGTAGTACCCTTTATCTGGTATTCCTCATAAATAAACACTACTATTTCAGTGTCATTAAATTGTCCTTTGGGGAATTTGGGATTTAGTATAACAGCCAGAGAACGTGTATTTTGTGGACATAGAGGACAGAAGTCATGGGTGTGGAAGGCACTGACTACAGTATTCGCTTTGTTGGCACTGGTTCGTTGTTCTTGGATATATTGTGATAGCCGATAGAAACATGTTTGTGATTATGTTTAAGACTGGAATTCGGTTTCTCTGATGAATAAGAACTCTATCAGAGATTATCCAGAATGGAAATTAAGAGAAAACAATGGTGCCTGTATATTTTGGCAACTGAAGACGAATGCTCCCTTGAAGTCCTTTGAAACTTGGGATACATCTGAAATTTGCCGTGGACTCTCTGAGAATGAACTCATCCATTTTATAGCTTATTCTATATTAGATTTAAATGCGCTCATATTATTCTTGGCATCCTCCCTTTATGAGACCATAAATCTTTAGGTGCGTTATCCACTTGCCGTATTTAATGGGAAGCCAAACGGTTTGCCTAAATAGTACCTTATTTTCACAGTGTTGCATATTCATAAGCATGTCCCTTCAAAATGTATTTTGAGATAACTGTATTCTAGACTCTTCAAATGTTTAGGAAATATTTCAGAGTCTATCACAATTCTAGACATAAGCACTATTAATACTTCCATGTACAGAGGAAATAAGTAGCATTCAAGAAGTGACCGCCCGGGTTGGGGATTTAGCTCAGTGGTAGAGCGCTTGCCTAGCAAGCTCAAGGCCCTGGGTTTGGTCCCCAGCTCTGAAAAAAAGAAGTGACTGCCCAAGGGCACAGTAGAGGGAAAGAGAATACATCGTGAGTCAGATTTTATTAAGTTCATGTTCATCGTGTTGAGGTTTAAAGGGGGAGATAAGAAAATATATTGAAAACAGAAGAAAGGTTATCTACATGCCTTTTGAGTGGATGCATTGAATACGGAGTCCTGTGTTTACTGGTAGCACACTCTGTCACCTTGGTTTGCTGGCTTTGTGTCACCAAAGACTATGATATAAAATATCCCTAGAACCCTGAATTTAAAACTTAGAGACAGGGATTGGAAATGGATCAGAATTAATATGAAAAGATGAGTCTAACTGTGGTGTTTTGAATGTGAAGGCCCTGGGTTCGGTCCCGCCCTGGTCTTGGGCATTTGTGTACTAGGTTTCCAGTGGGTGCCTTTCTGAGTGTGTGGCCTTGCTAGAGGAGTATACCACTGCAGGGGTGGGGTGGGGTGGGGTGGGCGTGACCCTTGAGTTTTCAAAAGCCACGTGCCATTTCCTTTTCCCTCTCTGCTTCCTGTTTGTCCTTTGAGAAGTTCGTCCTCAGCTCTCACCTTCCAGCTCCAGGTGCCACAAGTGGCACCTGCTGCCACACTGTCCCAATCATCACGGATGCTAAACCTCTGGATCCGAAAGCCCCAAATAAGCCTTTCCTTCTGTTGGCGCCTTGGTTGTGGTGTTTTATCACAACAATAAAACGGTAACTAAGATACTACCTTAAAAAGCCACAGGCCTGAAAATGGTCTCAGGCCTTTAACTGCAACACAGAGGTCCCTGCAGATCTATACAGAAGTTTCATGTTAAGAAACATCTTTTGAATTTCTTTTGTAGTTGATTAAGCTAGTTAAAACAGAATAAAAAAACAGTTTTTGAGTTTAGTGTCAAAAATGAAGATCGAATATAATTTTGTTTGACGGCAGTTTCTGTCCGTTATCCTTCCATCTTTTGTTCTGTTATCAGGGCCAAGTTGCCTTCTGGGAAAGTCGATGTTTTCCTAGCCAAGACAACCTTTTTGCTCTGTCTGGGTATAGAGTTCCCTCTTGCATGGCCTTGAGTAGTCCCAACTCAAGGGATTACTTGTTTAGATCAGTTTCTTACATGGGCTACAGCCTTATAGTCTGTGGGTAGCCAGAGAGGAGACTTAGTCATGTTATAGAAGAGAGAAAGAAGATGTGGACCTAGGAAAGGCTGTTCACTGTGTGGACACCTGAAAAGCAACATGAGATTCAGGTTTTAAGACTCCTTCAGGCACTGTTCAGTTTCCATTCCCTTCATACAGGGCATTAGTATGTAGCGAGTCATATGTAGTACCCTTTATCTGGTATTCCCCATAAATAAACACTACTATTTCAGTGCCATTAAATTGTCCTTTGGGAAATTTGGTATTTAGTATAACAGCCAGAGAACGTGTATTTTGTGGATGTAGAAGACAGAGTAATGGGTGTGGAAGGCACTTGAGAAAACAAAGTTTCTTAGAGACTCGATTGATCAAAGTCCCACTATTAATAAGGGCTGAAATCAAGATTGCTTTTGTTCTAGAGTCAAACTTATCCTTCATATGAATTACTTCAGACCTTTATAAGAATAATAAAACTTTGTATTCACCCGGAAAAACATTATAAAGACAACTGAGCCTTCCTGAATCCTTGTCTCCTCTCCCTCAATGAAGTATAAGAAGTCCTTGTTGTCTATGGCATCTTATTTAGGGTTTCCATTGCTGTGATAAAGACCATGATCTAAAGCAACTTGGAGAGGGAAGGGTTTATTTATGCTTAGAATCCCACAGTATCGTCCATTACCGAGGGAAGCCAGGGCAGGAACTCAAGTAGGACAGGAAACTGGAGGCAAGGTCTGATGCAGAGGCCAATACAGAGTGCTGCTAACTAGTTTGCCTCCTATGGCCTGCTGGGCCTGCTTTCTTCATACCACTCAGGACTGTGATCTGTGGTCGTACCACCCATGGTGAGCCAGGTCCTTCCACATCCATCACCAATGAAGAAAATGTACCGCAATGTTGCTCACAGGCCAGGGTGTGGGGACACTTTCTCAATTGAGCTCCTGCTTCTCAAATGACTCAACCTGTCAAGCTGACAGAAATCTAGCCAGCACCATGTGGTTTTTTTACCCAATGATTCAACTGAATTTGGCTGGGAAATATTAGGGAGATTACACCTGTCCAAACTTAGACATTTTCCTTGCTATTCGTCCCAAAATACAGTTGAGCGACCACTTACAAGGCATTTGCATTGTATTGGGTCTTATAAGCAGTCTCGAGATGAGCAGGCGAATACAGGAGAGAGGGTTTGACGTATAAGAGTCAAGCATCTGTGGCCGTCCTTCTCCACAAGATGTCCTGGAACCAATATCCCTTACTATCCAGAACAACTAAACACACTCTCCCAGATATAAACCGAGTGTTTCTAGTCATGTTATTAACACATGTGTTCCTTGACGGCCACTGCCATTCTCTTTGATGTAAATGGCATTCGGACTTGTCCTAACCTTATTCAGCTTATGTTTGTATCTGGTGTTGCTTATTACAGCATGCTATTTTTCTGTATTTATGTGTCACGTAAAGGGTAGCTTTCAGGATACTTTCAAAAATTTCAGCTCCTAAGTGTGCTACTGCAGTGCCTTGTGGGTAAGTGCTGATGTTTGTCCTCAATACACTTAAGGGTAGAGCTGCTGGGACTAACTGAGCACTTTTAACGTGGCTAAGCACTGCGTATTATTCTTCACGATCCTGCTGATTTTTGCCTGGACTAACAGCATGGGAGTTTCAGTTGTCTGTATGTTTACTGACAGTTGATAATACTGGCCCTTCCAGTCTGTCACCCTTGTGGGTGCTTTTAATGTGTACTTTTGTAGCTATTACAAAAGAAAAACCTATGAACAAGCGCTCATGCTCAGTGAACCCTGTCCTATTAAATCTCCAACCTCTGTTGGGTTTGTAGCATGCTGACAGAGCATGCTTATCATGAGAGTGGCCTTGGGCTCAGTTCCTAACACACTCAGACACGCGGACACAGACACACAGACATAGGCAACACAGCATCACTAACATTGACAGTCTGTCTCATTTCTTTTCAACATTAAGGTTTAATTATACTGTTGGTCTTGTTAAGAGTAAAGCAGTAGCATGAATAATTGTTTATCCTCAGAGTTAAGAATTCTTGGTTCAGTTCTCGCAGTTCTCATAGCAATTATAGATGTAGGTACTCCTTAAAGGAATGAAGAATCAACCATCACTTCATTTAACTGTGGGGATAGGATAGAGGATATAAGGATTTTTATTCCTTCTAAACCTTGGTGCCTTGCTTATTAACCTCTTGGGTTACAGTGTGTGCTTCTTTTCTATATGCATGGAATCATGGCAGATGCATGCAGGCCATGAACATATTATATAGATCTAGGTGTGGGAAGGCGTAGAGGTTTGGAGCTGCAAGATGGGTAACCAGACAAGGTCAGGGCTGGATGCGAGACCAATGCTAGATACAGGAGATGGAGGAGGATGCATGGAGGGGGAGGTTCAGGCAGATTCGTGTGGATGAACCCTGGTACAGGATGTGCAAAATCTGGCTGCGGGAGAGGTTGTGATATGTGGGCCTATAACCCACATAATCTTCACATAGGTCTTAATAAACAATTGTTGTACTGATTATGGGTATCATATTCAATATGTGTTGATGCATGTGGGTTTCTTCTCTAGCAAAATGCTTTAAATGTAATAAAGTTCAACCCAAGATGTTTACTATTTTTACTCTACATTGCTTAGATGTGGGAGGAAGTACACGTAGTCAGTGTTAGCAGAGGACAATATGCATGTGTGGATATAAAATTTACACTAGAAGTAAAATAAGATTAACTCTCTGAACAATCTTCAGTTTTGTGCAGGGGAATTCAGTTAATCTATTTTAAGACTTCCACTGAGAACGTTTACCTTGGTGTAAATTCCATATCTGCATTATTATTACTTCAAAAGACAAATGCAGTCACAGAACTGAAGTGGTTCATCAGTTATTCTTTGAGTAATTCCAGAATCCTAAGCGCTTGATCTTAACCTAATAGAATTCCAACACTCAAGTTCTTTAGAACCTACTGTGTTGGTAATAAAATGCAATTCCTGGTCATAATCTACTCTCTGTTTTATATGTAAGAATTATGTTTGATCATATATTAAATGCAGTGGAGTGGAAGCCAAGAATAGCTTGGGGAGGGGGAAAAGGGAGGACTTTGGATCAAGGTTTCAAAATATTATGAAAAGGAAATAATCCAATGCAACAACTTCCCCTTTCATGTTGGTCTCACCCTAGCTCCCGACTCTCCACTCCCACCACAGAGCTCTCAAGTCTGTGGCCACTGGAGAGCTGCCAGCCATGCACTGGGCAGATGTTGTCATCCAGCGTGTCATTGGTGGTGTATGAGAAAAATGAATAAAGCCTAGATAGTCCCCCCAAGTTAATTTTATTTTATACAATTGTTATTCCAGGGGGAGAGTTTAATTGCAGTCTCTGCATTCCAAATTCTAAGTGGCTTCCCACGGTCAGTAGGACATGAACTGTGAAACCAGATGTATACGACTTCCTCCCATTCGTGATTGGCAACACTCGACCCAAGTCATGGAAAACGGTTCTGCATTGTGGAGAGCAGTTAACGGACTATATTCCAGGATGCTGAGGATGGCATGAGACAGTGTGAGACAAGCTACTGATGCTCAGGAAAATTCATCACTCTTTGACCCTTAGCTACACTCTTCGAAGGGTGCCAGCAACCTTCTAGTTCAGCAGATCACTGGTGCCATTGTTTAAAGGAATGATTTCAAGAGAGAGAGAAGAGAAGAGAGAGAGAGAAGAGAAGAGAAGAGAAGAGAAGAGAAGAGAGAGAGAGAGAAACTTACAAGAACGTTGTGAATGATCGTTTGTGAATTTACTCAGAGTCTGCTGAATCTAGGAGTGGTGTGGCTTTTGAAAAAGAATGTATCTAAAGGTTCTTAAGCCATACTTAAGTGTTTAAGACATGCGCTCATTTGGGGGACTGAAGTGAGAAGTGATACTTCTCTAACCGAAGTGTCCTCTTAAGTACCTTCCAAGGGTTGACTTTACTCAGATGTTAAAAATAGTAGTGAAAACCATGCATAATGGCACACATCTTTAATCTCAGCATTCAGAAGACAGAGGCAGGTAGATCACTATGAGTTCAATGCCAAGTCTGCTATACATAGAAAGTTCCAGGACACCAAGTGGTGCATTACATAGAGAGCTGCCTGTCTCAAAAAAAAAAAAAAAAAAAAGGACAGTGAAACCCAGTATGATGTTTCACTTTAACTGTTAACTTGACACAACTTAGAATCACCTGGGAAAAGAGCAACCGGCCTCTGAGAGGCTCTACCCAGCAGCTGACTGAAACAGATGCCAAAAAGATGGAGCTCTGGGAGTCTTGTGGAAGAGATAGGGGGAGGAGTGAGGGCCTCTAAGAGAATAGGAACTCTACAAAAAGACCAACAGAGTCAATTAACCTGGACACTTCAGAGCTCCCAGAGACTGAACCACCAACCACAGAGCATACATGGATTGGATCTTGCTCCTCCCCTTCCCACACATATGTAGCAGATGTGCCGTTTGGTCTTCATGCTGGTCCCCTAGCAACTGGAGCAGGGGCTTTCCATAATTCTGTTGTCTGCCTGAGGATTCTGTTTCCCTATCTGGGGTTACGAGTCTGGCCTCAATGGGAGAGGGTGTGCCTAGTCCTACAGTGACTTGATGTGCCAAGGTGGGTTGGTATCTGGTGGGGGGGGCTCCCTAACTTGGAGGAGAGGGGGGGCTGCAATCTGTATATAAAGTAAATAAATAAACTAATGGGGAAAAGAGAAAATTTTCTATATTGGCTGGCCTGTGGGCATGTCTGTGGGGAAATTATCTTAACTGTGGGCAGCACCATTCCCTAGCCAGAGAGGTTCTTGAACTTCTTCTAGCTGAGTATAACTTACAAATGAATATACATGCATTCAGTTTTCTTTGCTATTGACTGTGGATGTCCACTACTTGTTTGAAGTTTTTGCTTGGTTTCACCAAGTGATGGTCTACAACTTGGAGTTGTAAGCCAAAATTGACCTCTGGTTGGTTTTTTGTTTTTGTTGTTGTTTGTGGGGTTTTTTTTTTTAAGATTTATTTATTTATTATATACAAGTACACTGTTGCTATCTTCAGACAACACCAGAATAGGGCATCGGATCCCATTACAGATGGTTGTGAGCCACCATGTGGTTGCTGGGATTTGAACTCAGGACCTCTGGAAGAGCAGTCAGTGCTCTTCACCACTGGGCCATCTCTCCAGCCCAAAATCGACCTCTTTCTCCTCTGAATTGTTTTTTATTTTTCGTGTGTGTGTGTGTGTGTGTGTGTGTGTGTGTGTGTGTGTGTGTGTGTTTGGGTTTGGTTTTTTTTACAATGGTTAACACATCAACAGAAATGAAACTAAAACAGTCCAAGTTTTCGAAGATGGAGCATATTCTGTCTTTGTACTTTAGTTTATAGTGAGAAAAGTTTTATTGTAAGGTTTTTTTTCTAGAAGAACTCTCAACGTTTAAGGTTATAATTCATATCCATAAATGAACTGATGTCTGTTGATTCCTTGGCTAACTTGAATCACAGAGTTATAGAAAGCAACCAAATACTAAGATAATCTACATTAAAAGTAACTTGTATTTTGGAGTGATTATGACACCGCAGGTTTTATTGTGTTTTACATACCTTTGTGGTTTTTATCCTCACAACAACCTGTGAGACAATGAGACAAGTGCAATCATATGAAAGCTGGTACGCCATAGGTGTCAGACAAAGACATTGTGATTGTGTTTGACTCTGTTGCTTTAATGAAGAAATCGGTCAATATGTAGTAGGTAAAGTGAGATGTCCCAAGGCAGGAAAGCGAGTAACGACAAAACTGGGGCTAAGACTCGTTTGTCCTGAGCTCCAGAGTTACTTCTAGGACCACCAAGTTGTCCTTGAGGATTTCTGGGGACCTGTTTAGAACAAAGTAAACAAGATAAAATGTTATTGATAAATATGAACAAGCATGTTAAATGCCATTACCACAGCCACTGCATATTACTCTATGATGCTGCAAACTCTCACACGCAGATCTCACACCACACTTGTATGATCTCTGACCTACTCTGTGTTCCATCTACTGCACCTCCTCCACTCTTCTCTGGGTACCTTCTTCTCTCCCCAAGCCTTGGGAAAACTTACCCCTGCCCTAAATGTATCCCTTATTATCCTGCATTACTTTCCAGAAATGTCATCCACACAGCTAATTCTCACTCATTATTCAAGATCTAATTCTGGTCTTCCATTGACTCCTCCTGGCAATTTTTCCTGTTTTCTTCCCATCCTCAGGAAACCTCCAACTCTGAGCACCTCGGGTCTAACGTGCCCTGGCTGTAAGCTGACTTGAAGGGCTCGTTTCCCATTACTCTTGCAGGTTCTCACTCCTAACAGTTGAAGATAGTCTATCCTAAGCACAAAGTCCTATAAACATGTAGTAGAGATCTTACTGTTTGCTTTTTGTTCCCAAGAACAAATATTTAGGGTTTTGTTCCTTTTTCATATCCATTTTTTTTCTTTTATTCTTCCTCATAAGAAGCCTGAATGAGATTCTTGGATGGAAGACAGAAAAGAAAAAAAGAAAAAAAGAAAAAAGAAAGTCATGTGAAGGAAAATCAATGTGGTTTTTATTTTTATCTTCAATGTACCTCTTCTCTTCTTTCACGCTGGCTACGGCATGGATGAGACAGGACTTCTAGTGTCTGGGTCATTTCTTTTTTTTAAGGTTTGGCGTTCTTTTTATTAAGGAATTGCATGGCCAGCAAGTTGATTTGGGGGGTATCAGATCATTCAGCATGTCCTGTCATTCCACATTATGCTGGAAGGACACGGAGTACTCGGATGTATTTAAAAAGGGTCCTCTCCAAGGTTTCCCGGCTGGGGAATTTGATATTTTAATAATTTTGAAAGCCTCAGTTCCGGGCCAGCACTTGGCAGATGCTGTCAGAGTGGAAGGATTTGTTCCTTGCTGCAAGCATTCTATTGAGACATTGCGCACTAGAAAACAAACTCATCTGCATTTTAAAAAAATAATTGAAATCTCACACAGTAGGAGCTTGTGAAAGTCCTTCGGGAAGTTGTCTTCAGCGACGATGAACCACACCCACACTGTTTGTTGATGACTTTTGAAAAGCAAGTTCTATTAGAACAGTGGAAGGCAGCAGGAAGGAAATTCATTCTCTATGTCCGTCTTTATTTTTGTGTCTTCACTCATGCTCATCCATCTTCTACAGTAAACTATAGTTTAAATTGGATTCTCTGGAGAATCGCGGACGCCCGGTCGATCATCGACACACCTCTATGCAGATGTATTTGAGTAGTTTTGCTTTTCTCATCTGAGTTCATAAAAGCATAGGAGAATGTGCAATTGGCTTAAAGAATGGAAGTGTCCCGTTTCTTATATACAGTGGGCTGTCCTGTAGTGTTGTGGATTGGAAGGGTCTACCCATAAGATGTTTAGAGTAGGGCTCAAGAGGGAAGAAACATGTAAAAATGTGACTGAAACAGCGACGTGGCTCATATAGACTTGATCCAAGGATACCATGGCAACCCCAGCATGAAAGGGCTTATAGATGTCTTGCCATGCTTTTAAAGTTAGTTCAACTCCTGCCATCCTTTCTGCTTTTTCTAGCTAGTCAAGAGCCCATAAGCCACATATTTGAATGCTCAGTTCAGGGGCAAGGTGCTGCCACCATCCCCCCTCCTACACACCCACCCACACACCTACCCACCCACCCACCCACCCACACACCCACACACCCACACACCCCACACCCCCACACACACCCCACACACCCACACACCCTCACCCCACACCCACACACCCACACACCCACCACCCACCCACCCCCACCCACCCACCCACCCACCCCACACACCCCACACCACACACCCACACACACACCCACGGTGGGAGAGGAGTGGGGAGGGGGGAGGGGAGGGGGAAGGGGAGAGAGAACGGGAGAGACTCTGACTCTCCTTCCTTGTGATGCTCCCTCCTCTAAGCTCCTGCACATCGTCCCTGCTAGTGGGGCTGGAAACAGAAGAATCTTAGAGAGAGAAGCTTGAGCTGGATCAGCAGCTTCTCTTCCGGCTTCTTAGAATCAAACATTTCTGGTCAGTACTGTAGACTCAAAATTGTGGGTTTGAGCCAGGAAATACTGTTCTGATACCTCCAAGTGGATCTTACACACTGGGAGCCACTGTCTCCTGAAGAAAGCGTATACCTGGCTGAGATCACAGTTTTGCCCCAAATCTCCATGTGAATGGAACGTCTTACCACTAGGTTTTTAATATAACCACCTTAGAAAATATAAATTGCTAAGTCTCCTTGTTTATAATTCTTTGGCATTCATTTGATCAGACAAGTTTTAAAAAGTCATTTTTGTTCCTACCCTCCTACTTAGAATTGGCAAATGTTTGCCATAAGTAATTAAGCTTTTCTATTTCAAGTTTTAGAAAACTTAATTCAAACAAAGTATAATTAGCTTCTGCATGTTCTTAACGAAAGTTTGTACCACATACATTTCTCAAGTTACTGACTTCTCGCCCATTCTGTTCAAGTACAGCCCCAAAACATTATTTGGAATATTTTATTTGAGCTTAATTTTTTCCCACAATCCCACACTAATAAATAATGTGCAATTTATCTTCTAGCTTCAAACAATTTCAGAGGGACCTACTTCTTAAAGAAGAGGTATGCGTGCTTCGAGGGTCTAGTTCTATGGTGGGATTTTATAGTAACCCTGCCATGCTCTAAGCACATCCTGTCATCCCTGGGGGGGGAGCCAAGGAAAGGAGGAGCCCCAGACACCGATGTTTAAATCTTATACAAGAAAACAAAAAAGTGTCTGGGGAGGGAGGATGAAAGAGACGCCTATGACTACCCGACTGTTACTTCTAATCTCTGCCCAACAGTTCCATCCATTGGACTAGCCAAGGCCACAGTCCTTGGAGTTTGCCTTACAAGTTTACGGAAGCCTTGCTTATTTTTTCCTTTGGCTTTAGCGTGGTTTGAATAGGAATGACCCTCATAGGCTCATGTACTTGGATGCTTGGTCATTAGACAGTGGCTCTACTTGACAGGGATTGAGGGGTGTGGCCTTGTTGGAGTAGGTGTGGCCTTGTTGGAGGAAGTGTGTCACTGGGGGGGCAGGCCTTGGAGTTTCAAATACTCAAGCCACGCCCAGTTTTTCTGTCTTCCTGCTGCCTGTGGATCCAAATGTAGAACTCTCAGCTGCCTCTCCAGCACCATGGCTGCCTGTGTGTCATTATGCCTCCTGCCACGATGATAATGGAGTGAACCTCTGAACCTGTAAGCCAGCTCCAATTAAATGTTGCCCTTTGTAAGACTTGCCTTGGTCATGGTGTCTCTTCATGGTAAGACCTTGGGTGAATTAATCATGTCAACCAGGCACAAAGGTCATGTTTTCCTGGATGTTTGAGAGGTTGCACTCATTTGTGCTGTAGATGGTTCTGGATAGAGTTTCATAGCCAGCTAGCTAAATGTGAGCACAGCCACCCGAATACAAAGAAGGCAAGTCAATTTTGATTCCTTGATGCAGCAATGAGTCTGGCTACAGGCTGAGAAAAAGGGTCTGGCTGCTTTCTGAAAACCCAGTTTTCAAGCCAGGGACCAAAACAGATTGATTTTATCCCCTTCCCCTCGCTATAACTCATAAAAATACAATGCCAAAGCTTTCCTTCTATCATCTCCCATCCAACAGCTGATCTATTTTTCAAACAGCCTACCTAAATAAAGCTAGGCCTGTAGAGGAAGTGTTAGCCCTGGGAGGATGCTTTGCATACAAATATCTCGGGGTATCTCATAGTGCTCAGTTACCAACACAGAAAACTGCTATAAAAATGTGTCAGTGGGTGGGTGGGGATGGGCAGCTGAGAACTGTGACTGTGTCCTTGTTTACCTTAGACCCTTCCCCTCCTTAGCTTCATAAGTTGTTTTGGTTTTTCTTTTTTTTTTAACAAGAATTTAACATTATTATTATTCATGAGTATCTTTGGGAAAAAATGAAATCAGTATATGTGAAAACACTGGACCATCCAGTCTAAGTCATTATTGTATTTAAGTTCTATATGCTTTATAATGGTGTTAATAGATGAATAGATGATTGGCGGGCATATACTATAAACCAGGCACAGTCTTAAACACCTCATATGCATTATCAAACTTAAACCTCATATGCCTTGCTGTAGATACAGTTGAAGAGAGATGTAGAAAGGTGGAGTGGCTTACTTAAGACCATATAGTGAGAGACTCAGGTTTTGAGCACAGGTCTGAGCCTAAGGTATCTTTATCAGCACTGAGATGCCCACCACTGAGCTCTAGCTAAGCTGGGAGTACGTCATCTCCCAACGACTGTTCCCACACCAGCATCTTAATACACACCTTTTCAACTGGCGATTTTACAAGGTCAGTACTCAGTGCTAATGCAAGTTGTGGAGGACGGCCGTGTGTGGCGTGCCGATTGGAGTACTCAATGCCAAAACTGGACGGCAATTTGGCAATCATGTTGGCAATACCAATTAAAGGATTTTATGTGTGATCATCGAAGTTCCTACTATATAAATAATGCACCATGGAGAAAGGAAGTTGGACCATGGTTAGCCTCTCTGCTAGAATAGAATGTGACCAATAAATGTCATGTGTTCGCAAGATATTTAATAACAGTGAATATTTATTATTCTCAATTAAAGCCAGGAATGAAGTGGCATAAATAATACAATTTTAAGCCAGGAGCAGTGTCTGTGTCTATAATATCAGCATTTATGGGGTAAATAAGATTAGGATTTATGGGGGCAGGAAGATTAGGAGACTCACCTGAACCACCATAAATACCAGGCCAGCCTGGAATATCAAGCAAGATTCTGTTGCAACTCCCATCAGAAAGAAATACCAACTTTTTAAATTTATTAATTTTTATTATATACAGTAGCTCTTAACCTTCCTAGTGCACCAACCCTTTAACGCCGTTTCTCATGTGGTGACTCCTAACCATAAATATTTTGTTGCTCCTTCATAACTGTCATTTTGCTACTGTTGTGAATTGTAAATATCTGTGTTTTCCAATGGTCTTAGATGACCCCAGTGGTAGTGTCGTCTGACCCCCAAAGGTCAGTTGCAACCCATAGTTTGAGAAACACTGAGATAAGTGTATGTGTGTGTGTGTGTCTTACATAATTTTCATTTATGAGAAATAGGATTATGCAATGGGTACCATTTACTCATACCTAAAACTTTCAAATTTGTATATTACGGTATTATACTTTCTTTTTAGAAAAACTATGACATTAAAACTTTTTCTCCACAAAGTTGACTGTGTCTGAGGGACTCACGTTTTGGAAGTGGGATTACTCACAAAGTTTTCATTCTGCAAAGCACGCAGATTGCCTGTAGCGTTTTCCCCACATTCAAACCTTAACAACAAAAATCCAAATGAAAACAGTTCCACTGGCAAGATGGTTTGGCTTGTGAGAAAAGGCCAGCAAGCCTATCAGATTCCTTTAGAAACTGTGGGATTTTCACCTGAGCCTAGAGTGAGGCGGCTTCAGAAGAGGGCGAGCGTTGGCTGACTGGATAGAAGGGGGAGGGCACAGCAGACATGGCCTCTGCAGAGGAGACATTGAAGTCTATGCTTTCCCAGATCCGCTTGGAATTCCCTCCTGAGCTCCTGGTGGTTTGGGCAATGTTTTCTCAAAAATTAAAAAAAAAAAAAGACAATGATATATTTGATCTGGTGTCTTCTTCAGTCCACATAATTCATGCCTGCATTTCTTGATTGTCATCACAACCAAGAACCAGAGAAATCTGTTCCGAAAATGCAACTGTGTTGAAATCCTGATTCAGATCCAAACTCGCAGCCCTGATACATCTCAATCTCAGAATTGGGGGATTTTTTTTATGAGTGTAATGCTTCTCAGAGTTTGGCTCTTAATCTTGAACTTTATAAAAATTCTTGCATGCTTAAAAATAGTCATCTCCACTCTCTGTTGGGCAGCACTTGAATGCAAATGCAAGCACAGAAGATCGTTGGCAATGAAAGCTAACGATTCCCATTCAGGGCTGTAAAAAAATCTGTGCTTCTGGCCCAGAGCTGAGGACAGATGGATTAAGCAACTGGACAAGTTCAGCCGTCGGTGAATATGGTTCCAAGACATAGCTTTATTGTCCCTCTGATGGTTGAAAATAAATAAAACTCTATTGAAGATCACATTCAGTGTGTGCGATTAAGCTTTGTATTGCTCTGACTAAAACCTGATTAAAAACAATTTGAAGGGAGAAGGTTTATTTTGAATCTCAATTTCAGAGACATTTCATGGCAGAGAAGGCCTGGCTATGGGACAGTATGGGGAACAGCCACACCAGGCATCAAAACAGACCTGAGGTCTGTCTGAGGGCGGAAAATGGAGCAGATGCATCCTTGAAAGGTTGGCCCCAGCACCCTGTTCGTACAAGCTAGGCACCACTTCTGAAAGGTACTACGTCCCCAGAGCAATGGTGCCAGCTTGGGGCATACGAATTCAAGACATGGGGTTGGGGATTTAGCTCAGTGGTAGAGCGCTTGCCTAGCAAGTGCAAGGCCCTGGGTTCGGTCCCCAGCTCCAAAAAAAAGAAAAAAAAAAAAGAAAAAAGAAAGAAAGAAAAAAAAAACGAATTCAAGACATGAGGCTTTGGAAGAAATTTCAGATTCAACAGTAAGAGAAAAACCCAACGGCCTTGGCTTAGTTAATGTTTGGTATTTGCAGATCTTCAGGCTTTGAAAGAACGCGTTTCAGAGATATGGTGCGCATTTAAAAGATCATCGAGTTCACTTCAACTCAAAATTCTAGAAGGAAGGTGTGCATGATTCTGGTGGAAGAGGGCCTAGAAAGAAGCATCAATTCCTGTATTCTGAATTTTAGTCAACTTTGTATATTTTGTCCATCAGCCAACACATAAGATGATGACTCATTGTCCCTCTGTGTGTGAAATTCCCAGCGGTTGGCCAGAAACTTCATTGCAAGATGTCACTTAGTGAATGCTCAAAATGATGCTGTAACATAAAAATTCCCCCTTATTTGTTGTTAAAGCAGATATGCTGAGCTTTTTAAAATCCACTTATCCCTAGAACTCATTTCTGTTGATGCCAAAATTTTATAGTTCATATCTGTTAAGAAATTCTGCCAGTGGAATGTTTCCTGCAAAATTTGGAGCATGGCTTCAGAAGAAGCAAAGCATTTCCTATAAAAACCGTTTCTCCTGGATATATCCAGAAAAATCCATTAGTTTTAGGGCGGCTTGCTTGTATTGAAGAGTTATTTCTATATTGGCATAGGGCACCCACTGCTTGCCTAGGGGTTGGACTCCCCCACAATGGTGAAAGGCCTCAAAAAATACCTCACAACCCAGATTAAATAATTAACTCTGAGAAAAGTTTTAAAACAAGGCAAGAGGTTAGGATGGGCTTTGTTGGTATAGCATGGAACACAGGAAAATTTCATCTAAAAGTGGAAAAGGAGATTGGGGGAGGGGAGCAATCAGAAATTACAATAAAAGCTGAATGAAAATATTGTCCTGTAAAATTAGGCTGAGAAAACCATGTGGTTGTGTCACATGATCTCAAAAAATGAGAAAATAAAATGTGCATTTTATACAAGATGTTTGACATTAGCTATATTCTGCATTTACAGTTATGGATACTTCTTAAGCACATTGCCATGTATAGCATTGTAACTGTCAGGAAACAAATTCAAAAAGCAAATTTTGTATATTTCTAGTTCCCTTCCCTTCCTTACATCACTGTCCTTTCTTCTCATTGGTCTCTGTTCTTCATTTCTGTAGAAGTTCATTTGATATACTCTACAGGTTCCCATTTGTGTTTCCTTGTTCAAAATCCAAAGAGAGGAAAAAATGGAAATACTGAGGAAAATCTTTAACCCACTAAAAGAACAATGGAGCAGATGTTTGGTGTATGTGTGGGGGGTACAATGTGTGTATGTATGTGGTGTATATGTGTGTGGTGTATGGTGTTTGTGTGTGCTTTTTGTGTGGTGTGTGTATACTGTGTGGTGTGTGTGTGTGTGTGTGTGTGTGTGTGTGTGTGTATGTGTGTGTGTGTGTGTGTGTAGGCCAAAGGACAACTTGCAGGAGTTGGTTCTCTTCTATCGTGTGGGTTACAAAGATTGAACTCATATCATCAGGCTTATAGGCAAGTGCTTTTAACCACTGAACGATCTTGCTGGCCCCACATATTACCTTTATAATAACATGATAATAAAATGTTAAATTATATAAAAATAATTCTTAAGAATTCTAGCATCCTGTATATAGAGGTGTGTGTCTGTACAAATATATCCCTCCAGTATATAAGCTGTGAGTTAAAAGAGAAATCTTATTTCAAGAAAGGGGATGTTCTTGCTGTCAGTAAATAATTACTAAATGAATTTGAGAATAACAAAACATTTTATTCGATTAAGCTTACCACTTTCCTCAGACACTGCGGTGTGAGGGAATGTTTTCTCCGCAGCATCCATTCCATTTTCAACAGTACCACACTGCTTTGGGTTCAGAGGAATGCCCCATTTTATCCATCTGGTTTAGAATCAACCATCATCCTGGTCACAGGGTCAAAGCACATGGCTGAGGTGTCACTAGTCACACCCTTGTCTCCCAAAACATGGTGATAGGTTCAGAGCTCTCTGTCTGCCCAGAGGGCAGGATCAATTCTAGGGTATAACAACCTTGAGCTAGGATACGTGAATCCATCAACAGGTAAAAGTCAGTCATGAATCCTTGGAGCAGGACCCAAGAAACCTAGTTTACTGTATTTTCTCCATCCCCTGATTTTAAATTTTCTTACAGTACTTTTACATTAAAGGACCATTTTTCACCCTTTATATTTATGAACAAATGTCTTCTGTATGGTTTCTGTGATGTCTCAGTCACAATGAACAATAAATAAATAAGTAAATAAATTAAAAATAAGTAACCTACATAAAAAACTCTTTTTTTTTTTATTAACTTGAGTATTTCTTATATACATTTCGAGTGTTATTCCCTTTCCCGGTTTCTGGGCAAACATCCCCCCCCCCCATCCTTATGGGTGTTCCCCTCCCAACCCTCCCCCCCATTGCCGCCCTCCCCCAACAGTCTAGTTCACTGGGGGTTCAGTTTTAGCAGGACCCAGGGCTTCCCCTTCCACTGGTGCTCTTACTAGGATATTCATTGCTACCTATGAGGTCAGAGTCCAGGGTCAGTCCATGTATAGTCTTTAGGTAGTAGCTTAGTCCCTGGAAGCTCTGGTTGCTTGGCATTGTTGTACATATGGGTCTCGAGCCCCTTCAAGCTCTTCCAGTTCTTTCTCTGATTCCTTCAACGGGGGTCCTATTCTCAGTTCAGTGGTTTGCTGCTGGCATTCGCCTCTGTATTTGCTGTATTCTGGCTGTGTCTCTCAGGAGCGATCTCATCCGCCTCCTGTCGGTCTGCACTTCTTTGCTTCATCCATCTTGTCTAATTGGGTGGCTGTATATGTATGGGCCATGTGGGGCAGGCTCTGAATGGGTGTTCCTTCAGTCTCTGTTTTAATCTTTGCCTCTCTAAACTCTTAATCGTTAAAGAACTGTTCTTTTTCTCTTATCAAGTAAGACGATTGCGTGCTTTATTTTTACAGAATTTTTAAAATTCTTATATACTCACAACAAAAAAAATTACCGTGTTATTCTACAAAAATATTAACATTTAGATTGGAAGGTTTTCTAGATCTCAAGTGAGATTATAAAGTGATTTGTTTAAGTTGTTACCCCACCTTCCAGCTCATCTCATGCTAAGTCTACACTACCCTACTGTTCCCTTCTCAAATCACACAGCTCTTCATCGTACGGCTCACAGTCCCTGCTTTAACAATGCTGAAGAGTTGGGTATTATTTATTTCCTTTAAAAATTTTTAATAGTTAAAAATAGCCTTAATCTTCATGATCATTTTGTTGGAATAAATTCCTAGATGTTGGGATTCCCTCAATCCGAGAGACAATCAAACTGTAAGACATTTCTCATAAATCGCTGTGTAGAAAATTGTACCTGTTTACATTTCAACTTTAGTGGCATGAGGAGGTTTGTCATAGTCTCATCTCAGGGTTCAGGTCCCTGTTCGGGCACCACTTGCCCCTGCCCGCAGGGGCTTCGTAATTTACAGGAACCGAGGGGGATCCAAGCCTGAAGAGGAATGGGCGAGAAAGAGGAGCGAGACCAAGCAGTGTCCTTGTCAAGGTCTGTTTATTGAGAGGAATGTACAGCATTTAAAGCTCTGAAGCAGGAATTGAAGCAGGAACTGAAGCTTGGGGGGGGGGGTACTGGGAAGTGCCCAAGGTGAATCATTAAACTGCAAGATATTCTCCTTAGACAATGAGGCAACAGTCTTCTGGGGACATGTTCTTTGAAAAGGTCAAGCCCTTCTCAGGAATCTGCTCAGGGCAGGGCTCTAGTTTTGCCTAGTCCGGCAGTCTGATCCCCGACATCTCTGGACACTAACATTTGGCCAACGTTCCTTCTACACATGTCCTTTTACTATAGGGTGTAAGACTCATCCTTCCCTCTTGGACCATAAACTCTAGGGATAGGCGTAGATGTTGGCCCGTACCTCCCTCAACGCTTAGAACAGACTGTGCATTCAACAAGTAGTTATCGGGCTGACTACTGGGGAAAATTATCAAGTTCTGTTGAGTTACTGACAATCTCTAAACCCTTCAGACTACTGAATCCTTAAAACTACGAGTCAACTCCTTGGCTATAAATCCTGTCTGCTGCTGTGTGGTGACAGGTCACTGTCACCACAGCCTAGCTTTCAGGGAAAAATGGAGCTGATTAAAAAGCCATCTATGTTATCACTGCCTCCTCTTTCCACGATGATTAAATGAATCCATAATGAAATGGGAACTGTTGGAGTTTATTTTTACTTCAAACAATGGCTGTTGAAAGTTGCGTGTTGCAGCCAATCCAGTTTTCTCTGGCTCCTGCAGAAAGCTCAGCAGAGATGCCCAACATCCAGAGAGCTCCTCACTCATACTCAGGATGCCTCTGCTGACAATGGCGCCATTTTTTCATCTTTATGGCTATACGGAAAGGTATCCATACAATCATTTCTGGCTTTTTGGTTCGGTCTAGCATTCCATAAAACACAAATACTCAGAACTGTATTATAAACTAGGCTGATTTATGTGAGATGGTTTTGATCAGCCATAGGCTTCATGGGAATCCTTTGATCGCCTGCATCTTGGTTTTCCATAGATTTTAGGTATATTACATGTATTTTTGACTTGTGATATTTTCCTTTTTGTGGTTGCTTTTTAAGGAGGTAACCTCACCACAAATTAATGATATAGAATCTGCACTAGATTGAAGCATCTTAATGTTGAATGTGTATCTGAAGGGGAGGGCTGGGGATGTTTGAGGTAAAGCTTAATTAGTGTTTTACTTATGTGGGGATGACCTAAGCCTGAGTGTGGAATTGGTTTGAAAGAGGAGTATATAGTGCTTTCTAATGAAGAAGCATTAGAACGCTGCACTTTGACATATATGATACTATTCGTATATAGTAGAGTGGGTTTCCACAGCAGACCCTCACTAAGGCATCCATCCTCCTGGCCACTCTGCTGCCTATCCCACACGCCTACCCAGTTGTGGGAACTGGCCTCCAAGGAGTCTTGAGTATGAGCAACCAGTCAGAATGTGAATATCAGTTAAGTAGAAGGTTGACTGGCAAGCTAGGGTGGTCGCAGTAGTAAGCCAAATTATTCCTTAGGAAGGGAAACAGGCCCTAATGGTGAGTCAGAACAGAAGGGTAAGCCAGATAAAATGTGTTAACACCCCACCCACCCCACCCCACACACACACAGACACAGACACACAGACACAGACACAGACAGACACACACACACACACACACAGACACACAGACACACACACACACACACACACACACACACACACACACACACACACACACACACACACACACACACGCTTCTGCTCAGGTCACTTTGCCCCTTCAGTGGAATGTTAATGACTCTCACCTATCCCTAGGCACCAAGGGAGGCGCCTTTGCAACAACAAACATTGGCTCCTTGGCCCCATTTGGCATACTTGCTGGCCTTTCTCATTTGCCCTAGGTCTTTTTTAATCTGCCTCCCTTAATGAAGTGTCGGAAATATTTGCATCCCTAGTGGGAGAGAGAAGAGTAGAGGTCTCTTTGAAGAAGAAATTCTGTATCCAGGTCCCCCTTTTCATATGACTTCTATGAATAAGGGCAATCGTATTCTGCAAAGCTAATTAGAAAAGAGTGAAAATGTTTATTAAACATGAAAGCATGGCCAGCGAGGGGCATAAGTTTCGCTCCACTCCTGCAGTTAAGGAGTTTGAGGAACTTGCCCACATCAAAGCTGAAAGCGGCAGAGACAGCTCCAGTAGCCAGGGAGGCTGATGCCGGATGCTGGCTCCTCTGTATTCTGATTTCTCCCTTCCTAGATGATTATCAGAGCCAGGGGAAGGGTAGCCCAGGACCATCTTGATTGTTTGTGTAGGGTTTCTTTCTGTCGCTTCATCAGATGCACGTTACCTTGATCTACTCTCTACTCACATCTGACACAAGCCCTATCAGAACTTCCTGTGCCAACCACCCAAATGAATAACCACACCAGGTAGTATGAATTGGTGGCACCAGAAACTGGAACAGAAGAGTTCTGAGAAAACATGGACACAAGAACCATCGTAATAGCCAGCATTAGAAAAAAGCCAGTGTGTACACACTTGGTAGGATTGGTGTGGGGATTACAGGTCTGGGCAGTTCTTAGGAGTAGAAGCGCCTGTCTCTCTTGCATGCTGTGTTTGGTGTCAACACCAGCATGGCTCGTCATAGACAAGACTGGATTGTGACAGGCATCCACTTTCTCAGGTTTCACGCTCTCTCTGTGACCTCCTTCTTGCATCTCTAGGGCTCGCCCTTTTTTGTTTGTGTCTCATCAGTTATCTTACAGGACCACACGTCAACTTTGGAGACAGCTAAAGGGACATCAATTTAAAAAGTAAAATATAAGAATCACAGAGGGAAGCAGTGGTTTCCATTGGGAAAGACTGACACCTGCCTACCCAGTCTCTCTGCTCTAGGCGTGAGATGGGGTATGGGGTTGGGGGGTTGAGAAAAAAAATGACAACTTTTGTCCTCCTGTGAGCTCTATGTTTGCTTTCTTTCCGCCACCCAAAAATAGTATTTCTCAATAATACAGACATTTCCTTCCTCAATACATCAGCTTAAACTCAAAAAGTACACCATGTCCTTGAACAGAGTTCTGGAAAGTTTCCAAGTGAGGGCACCTGAAGGGCCTGGATTCTCACTTACCTGTGCCAGTCCTGCTGAGATCCTGCGAGCATTCCCAGGACACCACTGAGTTCTGTCCTGAGGGGTCTACAGCGCCAATGCTGTGTCTCTTGCTGCTACAAATATAATCCCCAGTACTCTCCCCTTGAGTGAAAATGGGGGTTCATTGGAAGACCAAAAACCAATCACTAAAACCAAAGACAGAAAATGCACCAACGAGCCTCACGGGAGCAAGAATCAAGAGCTAAGATGGTTTTCTTGGGTCTCTTTAAATGCCTGCTTCCTGTGGCTTCTGTCTGGGTCTGCTCTGCTCTGCCTTTCTTCTCTTCTGTGGTTATTTAACCTATAGGTGGCCCCCAAACACCTAACCCAATCATACAGTCATCCGATGCCCAGCTCTGTTCTCCACAGCTGATGAGTGAGATCAGTCTCTTCCTTCAGAATTCCTAATTGGTACCATTGCTCCAGTGCTGCCATGGGTGGATCCCTTCAAGGCTGAACCCTCTCATAGAAGAGGAAGGGCTTCTCAACTATGATGCACCCAGGAAGGGGAACAGCACCTTGAGGAAAGGGTCAAGTTCCCTAGAACTAGAAGATGTTTATTTTCTTAGCCGTCAGCACTTCTCAGTCTTTTGCATTTCAGTATCAATGAAATTGCAGTCAGTTAGTAGACAGCTTGTGTGGCTTCCACCTGCACAAGCCATGAGCATAGCAACATTGACACTGTCATCAGTGTCTCAGCTGCTAGGAAGGAAGTCTGAAGACACTGGAAAGTGCTCTTGTGGCACGTGACAATCAAACATTGCTCACAGAGAGGGGACAATATTAATGCCTTCAGCAGCTCTCTCTTAGGAGGAATCTCAGGCCCGCTCTAGATGCTGCCCATGGAGTCAGGTTCTACATGCGAAAGCATTTTAAGACGCTCTTGCCTTTAATCCCAGCACTAGGGAGGAAGAAGCAAGTCAGATCTCTATGAGCGGGAGGCCAGCCTTATCTACAGAATAAGCACCAGACCGACTAGGGATGCAATAGTGAGACACCGTCACAAAACAAAAGAGCCTCTTAATCAACCTGTGGTGTGTCTCTGCACATGTATGCATACTTTTTGTAATGTCATAACCTACCTGATTAAGAGGGAAAGGATGACTTTAGATCTTCAACGAAACTCAACTATAATAGGCAACTTGAAGAAAAAGAAGACCTATTACGCAGACTAGTGGTTCATTTCACTGTGTTAAACTTGGGCATCCATCTAGAGAAAACATCACAGTATCCTTCACAACGGAAACAGCATCGTGAAGTGAAACTCCCCAAACTACTACCCACAGAGAACCCTTCCTCAGGACAGACATGGCAGACAGCCCGGCCCTCTCCAGCATCCACAGAGCAGCAGCAGAGGGCCCTGCTGAGCAGATTCCAGAGTGCATTTGTCCTTCAAGGCTAAAGAAGAGGAGGTTTGCCATGCTGGACTCCTCAATGTCCGCAGCATTTAGATTCTACGTTGACGAGGACTCATATTTCAATATTGGCTCTCCATGCGTCACCCTGGCCTGGAGCATGGATGCCACTGGCTTTTCGACTAGCTTCCTGCCTCTGACAGCCCAGCATCCTAGTCCAAGAGCTGCTGTCTTTTTCTCTCCCAGCCTTCCCCTTAAGCCACCCTCACGCCATCCATTTAAAAATGTGCCGGCTCGAGTTAACTATTTCTCTTTCTCGCCCAGAAGAAACGGTACTCAGTCAATGAATCAATCCTATCTAAAAGTACTTTTCATAGAGAAGAGTCTACCTAGATGCAGGAAAGTTTATAAAAGCACTGCAGAATAGCTGTTTTTAATTCCTTCCCATATGAAACGGCACATTTTCCACTGAATGGCAAAGGTTCTCTGCCATGCGGTATGCTGCCTGCCGTGAGCTTCAGAAATGTGCTAGATTCAAAATGGGTCCAAACACTCATTGTTTCAGTGTGTGCTCATGAGGATTTCTGGTTAAAGGAAAAAAATTCGTCATTGTTTTGCCTTTTCTATTTTGTCTCCTGGTATTAATTACATTCAAAATAGAAATGCTAGTACTCCATTAGTACTGATCTCCTGTCTCTGGATAAAGAGAATTACTAGGACCTTACTTCACATGTTAATTACAGCAGTTGATAGGTAAGTGGCCCCCCTAAAAGCCTAGATGAGGTAGCTGACTGTCCATCACAGCCACTACATATTAGCATTTGATTTCCATCCTGATTTGCATATCATAGAGATATTGATTTTAGTGGTTAGGTCATCTACAAGAGGCAGCGGACCATGCTGACCATGCTGACAAATACGGACATACTGAGACAGCCCATACCTAATGTTGACAGTCTGTGATAGCGGATGATTTGTGAGCTACAGAAAAAGCAAATCTAGGTTAATTCATTAAAAAAAAAAAAGCAAAAAAGCAAAACAAACAAAATACTGTGCTATGGAACTTTATGTCTGCTTGTCCCCAGACCTGAAGGAGACAAAGCAAATGACAAAGAAGACTGTGGTGGTGTCACCCAACAGGCAGCTGCTCACCTCTAGGCAGCTGGGCCAATGTAATTTAAATTTGACTTCAGTATTTCTGGAAGAATTAGGTCACTGGGAGGGATGTGGAGGGAATATTTTATCTAGGAACTTCTTCTCACTCTCTATTTCTACAGATAGTGAATAGTCTGTGTGTAAACAACCCTTTTGTGAAGCATCTTAACCCTAGTATGTCCCCACAGTAGGTCTGTCTGACCTCAGTACCCAAGCTCTTGTTGCAGTGCTGGAATTTTCCTTTGTCCCATGGCAGCACTAATCATTGTAATACTTCACCTGGAGAGTACTCTTAAAAAGAAGGGCATAAAGAAAGGCCTGAGTGTTTAAGATGAGTTGATAATCAGTTGTAGTCACAAGGGAAATTCTGGCCACACACACATTGTTAAGAATGTGCTCAATGTAGTTGGATTTGTGGTAGACCCTGGTATCTGAAGTTTGGGTGGCGGTCGTCATTAGATGATAAATGGATCTGGACTACTGTAGTGTGAGGCGAGGACAGTAAAGGAGCCTGCTCACAGCAGGTCCACATCAGCACACATGGGGAAACGGGCTGGAAAGTAGAGTGGGTTGGGAATATAAAGAGCCTCAGAAGCCAGCGTATGGATGCTGACAGGGTTTGACATTCGGAAACAGTGAGTGAATCAGGATTTAAGCCAAGACAGTTTAGAGAAACAAGACAAGAAACTCTGAAGATGTTGGTTTTGGAAAAAACACGGATGGCTCCTTTTCAGATGTTTTGACTTGAGCAGTTTCTGAGATCCCTTGGTGATGATTTCTTGGGGTCATTGGAAACTGGACTTGGATTGGATTAGGAGGTCAGACTAAGGATGCGGGTACGGGAATCAGCAATTCCAGTAAATGCCACAGTGAAGGCTGCCTGTGCATACAAAAGAATAGAGCCAGAGAGAAGCTTGAGTTAAGGAAACCACTGAAAAGGGGTTGAGGAGAAGTGGACCTGACATTGTTGTGCTCACCAGTGCTTCTTTCTGGGGACAGTAATAATCCGTTGACCAAAAGCAGAGATGGAGCTCGATAGTCTCCAGTTTTATCTCCTCAGAGGTAATGGTTGTTTGACCTTCAGTCTCCTAGTTCCTGTGATGGGAACCTGCCTCATATGTGTAGGTCGGTAGAGCGCCCCCAGCCATCTGGAAAGGTTGCTACACACTGGCTCTGTCCTTCCACTGAAGGCCACTGCTCTAGCTCAAGGTATCTGTTCCTCTTCCTCCCTTAAGGAAGTGGGGTGGCACCTTAGCTCCCTTGAGCTGCCATGAGCAATGGCCATGGGCATCAGAAATGGAGTGGGTCAATCAATGTCTGGAATATCGGAAGTCTGACGTCTAGATGTCAATTAGGCTAAGTCCTTCTGGAAGCCTCGAGGGAGGAACTCTCGTATACCTCTCTTCACCTGATGCTGACGAATGCAGTAGTCCTTGGTGGGTGCTTTGGGGTTTTGGTGTTCTGTTTTGTTTTGTCTTCGTTTTTGACATGTGGGTAACTCCTACCAACCCGTGCCTCCGTCTACCTTCTTTCCACACTTTCAGTCTCTCATTAAAACATGGTTACTAGATCTGGAATGAGGTCCCCTCAGTCTTTATTTACATCTCCATAGACTTTACTTCCCAGGGAGATTATATGCAGGTTCCTCGGTGCACACAGATTTTTGGAGGAATGCTACTCAGTCTTCATGTCTCTGCTGTGTTTGACTACAAGACTTTCTGCCCTTTGATCTCACTGTTCCTCTACTCTGCTACTCTCACCCAAGCACTTGTAGTTTAATTTCTGTGCAAGCAGTCTCCCCTCGAATTATCCTAACCTTATTCGCACTCCATTTTGAACTAGAATTCACACTGCTAAACGTGCTTTTTAATCATGTCTTAACTCCCATGTCAACCTCCATGAGAACAAATCCATCTCTATTTTGTGACCCAGAATCCAGGATTATTAGCCTTAAATCTAGTCTTTTGCTGCATAGGTCTCTGTAGCCCAAATTTCTACTAGTATTTATCTTTTATTCCGAATGACTCTTTTGTTTCCGTCTTAACATTCCTTTATTAATTAGTTTAGAAGATATGAAATTGGGTAACTTAGTAAAAAAAAAAAAAAAGCCCTGGTTCTCCAAGTCTCCTGATCTCTTGCCAAATCAGATTTGTGTGTCTTATTTTTCATATCGGGGGCGGGGGTGCACAGTGGCTAATCTAAAGCAGGATGTCTATGTTCACACTACTTGGTCATGGTTGAAAGGAATGTTTAAGTAGGTTTTCCCGTGCCTGCAAATTCTGTGTCTATACACATCTGTTGATAGCGCAAGTTTAGCATAAACATTCAATAACATAACTAGTGCAAGCCATGGCATCAAGCCCAGCAATGGCCCCTCTTCTCCGTCTGGGCTATCTCTGGGTTGCAGGTTTCGTTTGAATACTTCATCATGAGGAGCCTAGCAGCCAGACCATTGTTTTCAGCCGTTCAGAGTTAGAATGACGCAGAGTTCTGTACTTCCCACTATTCCTTCCATCTCCCTGGTAAGCTTCCGGGGTTATCAAGATATTCTGACTTTTTTTTTTCATACACATTGGGAGCTGGCAGAACACAGAGTGGCCATCTGATCCAGGTAGTATAGCCTTCCTATTCTGCAATGAGGAAGTAACCTTGGAAGTGAGTCTGCTTCCCAGTGTCCCAGGCTGCATTCCTGCCACAGCAAGGAAGAAGTTATGGATTTCCCTTTCATTAACAGTAACCTTTCCACTGTGATTGGCAGCATGGCCTTCACACAGCCAGAGCGGCACAGAAAACAAATACTCTAGGAGGTTAAGAGGAAGGAGGCCACAGCCTGCATAGCTTGGAGAGCAAAAAAGACATCAGTGAGAGAGGGACTGGATTGTACGAAGAAGTTAGCAAGATCCTAGTCCCTGTGAGGTAGGCAGGAGGATTTAGGCTCCAAAGCAGTGTCACTTGAGAGAATTAAACTGGTATGGAGTTTGCCTAAGGATACTACTTCTAGTAAGCATGGCCACGACCAGTTTAATTTGCTAGTCAATATAATCTAGGCTTCCACTCTTTAAATAAGTGAAAATAGTAATGGTTAGTCAAATCCTTTATAAAGAGAATTATTTTCAGGCTAGGAAAGAAAAGGGTAGATATTTGTGTGTCTGATATTGCTAACTAATAATGACTGAGTTCTGCTAAGGAAAATACTTTTCAGTGGAATAAAACTGGATTACAAAACCAAGAAAACATGCATACAGCTAGAATTCAATTATTTAAATCTAGTGTCTTGGAGTTATACCAGAGATCCATAAAATCCAAGAATTCTAGCATAGAATTGCTTAGGTTGATTACACCGAGGCCCCATGCATATCTATTTAGTTGTCAAAAACTCAATGATCTCGGTAACTTTTCTCCACCCTTGGGATTCAGTCTAAAATATGCCTAGCACTTACTTTGGCCAGATCCCGAGGAAATTGCAGAGATGAACCAGATGAGACTCTTGCCTTCTAAAAGCTCGCACATGGAACAATGAGTGTGTCAACAAATTAGATCTGAAGGAAGAAGGAGAGTGTGTTTTACAGAGGGTATCTCTGGCTTGGGCCAGTGGGTAGACAGTAAGGTGTAGAGATGAGGCCCTTCCATGAAGAGTAAGCTATTTATCAGGCTAGTGGCTGTGACTGGATCAATGATGGGTGATAGAGAAAAGAGTGAGTAGGGCTCCTTGTGCTTATAAGAGATTCAGATGGGACTTCCAAACAGTGAGCACCAAGAGATTATAGTGTGTGTGTGTGTGTGTGTGTGTGTGTGTGTGTGTGTGTTTGTGTTTGTGTTTTCACCTGACACAGTAGAGAACAGGTGTGGGAGCAGGAAACTCGAGAGAATCTAAAAATGGTGAAGGTAAGAGATTTTAAGGTCTGAGTTAAAATAGCCAGCAGTAGAGATGGTTGTAGGCAGACATGTTCAGATGTCAGGCTCTGAATAGAGGGGTTGTGTTATAGGAATAATTAGGAACCTGGGCTTGGAGTCAGGGATGCCTGGGCACAAATTCCATCCCAGTCACCTGCTTGTGGCATAAGCTGGCCAAGGAATAAGCTCACCCCCTACAACCTTCAGCTTCCTAATCTAATGCCCTTCCACAACACTGTCCTATGGTTTGGTGTACTGACAGAGTGTGTACGTTCATAGCATATACTCAGTGTGAAGAACAGCGCTGTCTCTGGTACGTGCTACCCAGGTACCCTGACTTCCACATTTTCTTTCCAGTGCCCTTGCTGCCAATGACACTTGATGGTATGCGTGTGGGAACTCAGTTTCCACCTGGGCAGATCAGATCTCTCATACGCTGCTACCGTCTGTGCCCCTAGCTGAGTGGTGTCACTGCCTCACCACAAGCTAGCCCTTCAATAGAACAGGCATAAACCCTTTGCTACAGAGAGGGAAAGCAGGGCAGGGCATAAGTCTGAAGATAGCCTCTCCCCTTGCTACTTTTGCAGAGCTGTTTAGAAGTTTCTGTCGCTTCGTAAGGGAATTTGTTGTTCACGAGGAACGTGGAATGTTATGTGTCCTCGGATGGGAGAGACAGCTCAAAGCTGGAATAACTTCAGCAACTCTTCCCCCCTGCCAGAGACTTAAGACTATTTGATTTCAGCATCCTAGCAACCGATTTGCCGCCAATGGACCAGCATGGTGTTTGTATAGCTCCTCTCTGACAAACCTTCCCTTTCAGAAATGGAATTTATGCCTTTGTCCCTGATGGGCCTTTCCCCCCCTCCCCTAGAGGAAATTAAACCCACAATGCCAAGTCATGTAAGCTCAAAAATTCCAAGGCTGCAACTCCAGTTCAAGAACACTGGGCATGTGTGTGTGGCTGCCAGCTGCTCTCTGGCTCACCTCTGTTTAGATAAACAATTGAAAGTGTGCCATTTACAAGGCCGAGGCCTCTAGAGTCACACAAAGGAATCTGGCTGAAGCCTTCTTAATTAGAAGCAGGAGATAAGAAGGGACACAGCCTGTTGCTCTCTTGAGATGTTAATTTCGGAAAATGCGATTGTTGCCTTCAAGTCGTTTGCCGAAGGAAGTCACTGGGTTAGACTGGTCAGACCCTTACCTTATATAAAAGCAAACCATATTCCCAGATTCCACAGGGAGTTGCCAAGAGTGTAAGATACTGATGAAGAGTAAGGGTAGGGGTCAGGTGGGGGCTGTGGACAGCACTACAGGAGGCCTAGAGTCCATGACATTGCACCCTTACTCAGTGTTGGGTGGTTTGTGAATGGATGGCGCCTGGTTCCAGACCAGAGATTGTGACTTAATTATTCCATGGTTGAAGCTTGGTAAGATTATTCTTAATTGAAAAGCTAAGAACAAGAAAGAAAAAAAGAAAAGACTTCTTTCTGAACTTTCCCCTAGTAGCTTTTAGCATGTAGCCAAGACTGAAAACCCTGCTCTTCCCCCTCTTCACTTAAATACCCCAGACTGGCATGGATAGTGGAAAATGAGGAAGTTCTGAGAAGACAGAAACCCCTTTAGTGGGAGACAGGAATTCAAGGAAGGCTACCGGGAGAAGACAATAGAACTGAAATTTTAATAATAGGAAAAATCTGTGTTCCCCTCCCCTGAGCAGGTAAAGGTTTGAGCATGCCTCTTGTTGGCCCACTCACCTCATCTGAACATCAAATCAAGTCCCTAGCTTTAAACATACTTCCTCTGTTAACTTCCCCCATAGTCCTGACTTATGTTCTGTTAACTTCCCCATAGTCCCAACTTACGTTTAAGGAAGGACAAACTGGCCTTTTTCACTTTCTTGGTTCAGTATAGTAACCACGGGCCCTTTTTAAAACCACACGTGTGGAAGGAAAGACACCATCCTGGGAGGGGAAGGGGTACAGACCCAGCCAGCACACAGTCCCCAGAAGCATCATCAGCCAGATGTTCCAGTCAAGCCCTCTTGCTACTTCCCCACCAAGGCATAGAGGCGTCCACATGTGTATCTCTTTTCATTCAAAGTCCAACCACACTTCACACCTGGGCCACTGAGACCCTGGTCTAACCCTCCTCACCAGACAATCTCAGGCAAGATTCCAAAACTGTCCGATAAATTTATTGTCCCGTACAACAGCGATAGCTGCACACACCTTACCTTCTCTGTGGTCCTGAGGATGTTGAGAGATAGCAGCATCTTACCTTATGACTTAGCCCTGTGTGCTACTGTCAACAGAGGTCTTCCACACCCTTTCAGAGTTTTCGCTGACGCCAGGCTGTGAGATCTGCCCACAGGAGGGCCACTGTCTTTGGAAGAAGGAAAGGAAGACCCAAAGCTTGGGTTTCCCTTCTGCTTCTTGACTCTTTTCTGTCAAGAACAGTCCAAGGAGATGCATGGGGAAAGAAAATAAGTGTTTCCCATTTCGGGTACTGTTTCCTTCACCACATGCCTTCCAGAGGAAGTCTTTTCCACCTGGCCCAGTCTTGGCAAAGCTGCTTCATTAAGAAGGCTGATGGATACTTAAAGAACATCATTGACCATTTGGTACATGGAAGAGGCCATCATCCCAGGGCCTACCATCATTCCAGGGCCTATACTTGCTGAAGACTTCTAGACACCCTAGAGATGGTGGCTGACTAAAGTCACCATGTCTATGCACAGTGCCAAACCTAAGTGAAATGTCATGCCCAACTTCCAACCTGATGTTTGACTAATGACTGTCTCCACTGATGTGACCATGGAAATACAGGAAAGTAGTGTGGAATTTGCTCCTGGTGATCACTCAGATAAAAGCACAAAGAGGGAAATGGTGTTTTCATGGGTCTTCAAGGCTCTGCAGGATGGCATTCTCCTGAGACCAGATGTTCAGGATATGAGCTATCAGCCCAATTTCAAAGCAGGACCAGATTCTGACCAGCACTGTT
Source organism: Rattus rattus (assembly GCF_011064425.1). Classification (NCBI taxonomy): domain Eukaryota; kingdom Metazoa; phylum Chordata; class Mammalia; order Rodentia; family Muridae; genus Rattus; species Rattus rattus. The sequence goes on from NC_046168.1 coordinate 65,155,666, forward strand.
AGATCATCCTTGGGCCTGTGTGTGGTCTAGGTGGTCCTCAGAACAATGCTGCAACATTTCCTATGAGTTTTCTGTTCACAACTTGCAGTCTCTGCCTGGGGTGGTTGTGGAGGGGGTGGCTAAGCCCTGCCTTGTAGAGCTGACTAGTGTGGGAATGGTCCATGGCTTTATAACACAGAGACTGACTTTTCCTGATAGACTTTTCCATGCTTGTCAGAAGATCTTGGCCCAAAAAGGAAGTCTCTAACACAGTGGTTCTCAACCTTCCTAGTGCTGGAACCTTTTAATACAGTTCCACATGTTGTGGTGATGCCCACCCCCCACGTAAAGACTATTTCATTGCTACTTCATAACTGTGATCTTGCTACTGTTGTGAATCTTAATGTAAAGATCTGATATGCAGAGTATCTATATGCAGCCCCTTTATCAAGATGCAGCAATGACTCCTTTGAGAGTCTTTTGTTGTATATACCTAAACTCACGCTGCCGAGCATAAACATATCTCCATCCCTGGAGTGACCTCAAGATCCTCCCAGTGTTAACGTGGCAGCTCAGGCACTGTGACCCACCTTTCATCTGTCAGAGGAGAATGTTTGCCTGGTGTCATTAATCACACACCAGACAGTACCCCTTCGTACCCTTCCCACAGAGCATCACCCCACCACAGTATCTGAGACTGGGCTGGCAGTGCTACCTACTGTGCTGAGAACCTCAGTAGTTGGGACTCTTCATTTTCTCATAGTGCCTGGAGTTCTATGGCATGAGTTATGCCTCTCAATTGAAAGCCGTCCCAAGAGCTGATAATAGAAAAATTTGGCTCTTCTAGTGTCTGCTCCTCCTAATGGACTCTTGCTTGGCTCTTTCTTAGAATTTAGCAATGAACACTTCCATTAGTGGGCTTGCTGGTGGTGTTTGGAATGCATGAGTGAACAATCCTGAGCCCGCCATGGTTCATGTCCAAGGTTACATGTGTCTTTGAATTATATGGCATGTTTTCCTCTTTGTCTTAAATGCCATACTTAGGTCAGGGATGCAACACTGTTCTGGCCAAGTTCAGGGGTCAGTTGGCCATAGAATACCCTAGAAAACCAGATGGAAAAGAATCTCAAATATCTGGGGGAGGCAAGATGGTTAATAATGCTAGCCTGGCCAACTTTGAAGCAAACATGTTGTTTACCAGTGTTAGTACTCAGCTTTCTATGGAGCCCATGGGAGGATTCTTTGACAACCACAGGGAAAATCAAAGAGAAGAGGAATAGTAACAAGGCATTGTCAGGGAGCCACTTGGAAGTGGCCAGGGATGACTTAAAGCATCTCACATTTCCAAAACATGTTTTTGGATCCTTCTCCTTACTTGGTTGGCTCTGCTTGGTACAAACGGGATCTTGTTTAGACCTGGGCTCTAAGGCTTCCTCAGGGCCACCAGTAAAGAATTCATTAATGCTATAAAACACCCAGACACTCAACTGTTCTTAGTAGAACTGAAATTTCTATAGGTCTAGGAAGGCTTCTGTTTGAACTCTGAGTGACTCTGAATGACTGAGTGTCCATGATAAAAAAAAAAGTAATTAATTTTTGACTTGATTAATTTTTGATAACTCACAGGAGCCTACCTGGAATGAATCCCCAATTCAAAAGCCTTTCACACTTATCTCTTTAAACAGGGTCTTTTCTATGTTACGGCGATAGCTGGAAAAGAGAAAAACTTTGGTGGCACGTAACAGGGGCAGACATGAACTACAAGGGTGAAGGGAGTTTGGGTTAGGATGCTAGGGGAGTTGTCAGAAGCCAGGCAGTCTTTGCTCCAATCTCTCTCTTGGCAGTCTCACCTGCTCCAGGTTTCTTCTCTCCTCTACCCCTTCATTTGGGATGTTAGCTCATTCTGCCCATTCAAGACCCTTTTCCCACTGCCCGAGCTCAGCCCTACTTCCAGAAGTGCTGTGCATGTAACGAAGGAGGGAGTAGGCCCTATCTGTTGGAAAGCGTTGGATAGAGTTTGTTTTGAAATCTTGAGAATGTTCTGATTTTTTTTAAAATAATGGTTCTCAACTTGTGGGTCATGACCCTTTTGGGGGAGGTCAAATGACTCTTTCACAGCAGTTGCCTTAAGACCACAGAGAAACACAGATATTTCCATGTATACCAAAATTACAGTTAGGAAGTAGCAATGAAAAAATTTATGGTTGGGAGTGATGAGGAACTGTATTAAAGTGTTGCAGCATTAGGAAGGTTGAGGACCACTGTTTTAATGTTTATGTTGATAAATCTTTATCGTGTTGTCAATGGTACAGGATCTTTTTACCTCATAACTCTACATTTCTCTGAGGTATCTATCATGGTTTGCCTAAGGTCAACATTCAATTATTTGTTGTACTATTTAATCAATCTCTCTCTCTCTCTCTCTCTCTCTCTCTCTCTCTCTCTCTCTCTCCTTCCCCCTCTCTCCCTTTCTTCCTTTCTCCCTCTCTCCCTCTCTCCCTCTCTCTATTTGTGTGTATATGTGTGTGTGAGTGTATATGTGTGTGTGAAGTCACACAGTGCATGTATAAATGCGTCCATTTGGTTTTCCTTGTAATAAATTTTGTTCTTTGATAACTTCATCATGTATATAATACATGTTAATCGCCTTCCACACCTTCTCTTACCTTCCTGCCACCTGGGCTTCCCTGCCTCTTTTAAAATTCTTGACTTTTTGTATTCTGTCTCATGGCACTTAAAATGTGTGTTTGGTTATGAGTTTCAAGGTATCCAATGGAGATGGTGGGCTCATGGGTTTGTACACAACTGGCTTTTATGCCTTCTCCCTCCCACAATCTGTTATCTTCTGTTAGTTTTACTAACAGTAAGAGGTAGGGCCCCCATCCATAGCTGACTATTAGCCAAGATAGTCTTAAATGTTACCTATAACCTTGACACACACACACACACACACACACACACACACACACACACACACACACACACACCATCTCCATGCTTTTTACTTATTCATGGACTTGATTCAGTCAGATTCCAAAGAAGAGATGTTAAATGTCCTGGGGTGGCTTTGTAGCTTAGATAAAGTGACCTAGTTGCCAAACGGCCCTAAATTCTGGGTCCAGCTGCATCACTGTAAGTAATGGACAGCTTGCCTGAACTGTGTCAGCTCCAATTCTTCATCAGAAACAGCAGAGTAGATGGTATTCACTCCAGATAAAATGGAATGCTCTTATCCCCGGGGGGCGGAAGATGGTAGAAGCAAGTCCATTCGTCATTATTTCCTACAAGGATCACTGCTGTGGTTCTACCATGTGCCAGGCAATTTTGAGTCAGTCCTTTGCTTCTGCCAGTCCCTAATTCCTTTTATTCTCTGTAATACAGACAGGGAGGGAAGGAGGAAAAGTGAGAGCCCACAGGAGAAAAGATAAAATAAGGTTGAGGGGGAGAGAAGAGGAAGAGGAGAGAGAGCCGTGAAGTCTCTTTTTATAAATAGTATCTAAGGTTCTTTCCAGAAGAATTCAAGCCAACTTCAATTCAGTTTAAAAAAAAAAAAAAAACAGACAGAACGACTGTGATCATTCAGACATTGGGATGAGTGCTTGGAGCAGCTGGAGTTCTATCTCTGCCCTCTTATGGTTTACACAGGTAAGCAGTAGAAGAGATGGATGCAAACCCCATAATAAAGCATTCTCTATAAAGCTACTACTCTTGTTTGCTTTCCATTTCTGTGATTGAACACCATGACCAAAAGCTACACAGGGACTCTCCCAGTGAGTAAACACCAAGTCCGTTTTGCATCTTGAGACAGAATTTCCCAGGTTGGCCTTTTGTATCATCTTCCCAAGTGGCTGCAAGTACAGGTGCCTATCCTCAGGCCTGGCCTCTCTAGGTTCCTTCTCTACTCCAGCATGTTGTTAAGTCTTGGGTACCTATAAAAATTTTCAGATCCCACCCTCATTTTTCAGTGCCCACAGTCTTTTTTGCCTTCTTCATCTCTAGACTCTACCTCTGGATATTTCGGTTTCCTTCTAAATGTCCCTGTCTATATTCATTTCCATTAACCTCTAGCCATGAGCTATGGCTCTCATGACCTCCATATTAAGTAAATTCAAGTTTGCAATATACCCTGAGGCTATCTTAATTAATTACTGGATAAGGCATAAAGGGAACCATTACTTGGAGGGGAGCTTAGATTCCCAGTTGAGAAACTACTGGGTTCAAGCAAGCTAGTAGTGAAGCTGGTAGTCAGTATCAGCGAGTTACCCTGCCTACCATATATAACTCCTCTATGGAGGTCTCTGCCACCAATGCCTCTCCACCACGTACCCTGGCATGCCATTCTGAGGTGGCTGCAATGGCAACGTGCCTGAGTTCCTCTGGCTCCTGAAATTGAATGAATGATCTTCCCTGTGCATTGACTGCTGGGATGTTTTTGTTTCTGTCTGCTATTGTCCCTTGCCACACATGAGTATTTCTGCCATTGATTGTCACTAAGGACCAGTTCCCTATCATTATCATCTCTTTGTCTCCTGTACCACCAGCTCATAGCAGGGGTGATCCCTGGTCTCCAACAGCCTTCCTTCTTGTCCCAGCTCAACTACTGATAGGTGCTATCGGCCACTGTTTTCTCAACTATAAGGAAGGACTGTGAGAATTAAATAACCTATGGAAAATCCATAGTTTGCCTTATACGAGGGTCTTAAGTGTGGGTTAAATTAGGTCAAATTGAACCTACTTTTTAAAATACTCCTCAGTTTTTAAAAAGAAATTTAATTTGTTTTATATGTTTAAGTGTTGGGGGGGGTGCACGCATGCAGTAATTTACACCATGTTCAGACAGTACCCAAAGAGGACAGAAGAGGGCATCAGATCATCAGATCCCCTGAAACTGGGGTCTATAGCCCTTTGTGAGCAGGCATGTTGGTTCTAGAAATTGAGCCCAGGTCATCTGGAAGAACAGCCAGTACTCTTTAACTGCTGAGCCATCTCTTCAGTACCTACTTTTTGGTTTTTGACTCTGATATTAAGTTGTTGGTTATAAAGTTCAGACTTTAAATAGATGTCTACTCCCCCCCCCTTCCCCACCCCCATGCAAGTGAATTAAAAGGTGAAGTCTGACTTTGGGATGAAGTTCTCCCTCCAATGACTTAGATCTGACTTAATATCAGGTAGACTTTATTTCCTTCAGGATTGTATGTGTATGTGAGATAGGAGATGGCATGTCACAATTACCTAGCCTAAAAGTAGGTCTTTAGTCTCTTCCTCTGTCTTTTCATGGTAGATAATCACCTTTTGACTTCCTTATTTAATTTCCAAGTGACCAGCTAGTGGGTAGCAACTTGAATTATCAAATTGTATCTGCACATTCTTGTACTAAGATCTAAGATAGAAATGTCCCATTTTCATGGTGAAGTGTAAAAAAAAAGCCTCGTTGCCAAGAGAACTCAACCTGTTCTGTTCTGGGATGCAAGTAAAGATCACAGCCCCATCAGAGCAGAGCATCCTCAGCTTTGGAAAATTCACAAGGAAGGGTCCAGGCACTGGCATTTCAAGGACAGACAGTTTATAAGGTTCAAAGGCCCTATGTAATTTGTCTCTGGAGCAAAATAAAGGCTACATGTTCTTTGGGCATCTTCTTGCTTACTAACCTTGCACCTCAGTAGCCTTTCTCCCATGGATCCAATTTGTTCTGTCACTTCAGCTTTGAATGTGTGTTATGTTCCAGTAACCAAAACCAAAAATAATATCTTGAACAAGATGGATTTTTTTTTTCATCTCTTGCACAACACTGTCAGGTGTCCTCGGCTCTCTTGATGATCCAAGTGTCTTGGACTCAGCTTCCTTGGGTATTGATTTTCCTGTCACCCGGTGTATTAGTTAATCCTCTCATTGCTGTAACAAGATCAGATCTGAGGGTACAGTACAGTCTGGCAGGGAATCCATGGTCAGGAGCATTAAGTAGCTGGTCACATCATGTCCAGAGCCAGGAATCAAAGATTTATGCACATTCTTTCCTTTTCTCTTGATCTAAGACCACAACCCATGCCAGGCGCATTCAGAAGCAATCTCATTTAGTTAGACCTTTCTGAAAATGTGGTCACACACAGACTCAGAGACTTGGCTCAGAGGTGGTTCTAAGTCCTGTCAAGTTGACAAGATTAGCACTCAGAGCTGGTGCTGATTTCCCATTCTACCACCGCAGTCACACCCCCCTCACCCATCTTGGAGGAAGCTGAGAAGGGAAGAGAGAGAACATATGTCTTGTCATTTAAGGATGCTACTTGTAAATCAAAAATCCTTACAACCTCCAGCATCCTGTTAACCAAGTGTAAGTCACAACATCACCTCAAGTAGGAAGGGAGGCTGGGAAACATGGCTTCCGTCTGAGAACTTACAAACCCAGTAGGAACTTTGGTTTCTGTGGCTGTAGAAAGGGGACGCAGTAGACTTGATGGCTCTGAGCTCATTATTTGAGTAGAACTTACTGAGCTCTGTTTTCCCTTTCACTTAGCATAATCCCTTCAAGTTTTATCCATGTTGTCATATGTTGGGGGTATCTTTGTTAAGACCAATTCTCAGCTCCCCCCTCTCAATCTGTGTGTGTGTGTGTGTGTGTGTGTGAGAGAGAGAGAGAGAGAGAGAGAGAGAGAGAGAGAGAGAGAGAGAGAGAGAGAGAGAGAGGGCGGGGGAAGAAAACATCTTGTTTATCTCCCCATCAGTGGGCATTCAGGTCCCCATCTTTAGGACATTGAGATTGGGTGAGTTACTTCCTCTTCTTTTAAGAGGGGGACCCACAGTAACTCTACTCAATATTTTTTTAGGGACCACTGCAGCGCTGTCCTCATTTGATCTTCAGTTTGAGTAGTCATGCACGCACCAGCAGGTTCATTATGATTCTTGTATGTTTGTTGTCAAGACTTGGCAATCACAAGCTTAAAGTGTAGATGAGTAGATAAGTAGGCTGTGGGTGATTCTTAGTTTTCACTCTGGGTTTGTGCTTAACGATTGCAGAATGAAACACTAGACTGTGACACTGGCTTGGGAGCGGCACTCTCTGGTTAAGTCCTGTTAAAAGGCAGAGCCAAGTATGCCCAGATGGGAAGTGAATCATTTTATTTGCTTCTGTTCTCAGGGTTCTGGTGTGAAAGGAATCGCAGTAGCTCGCACGAAGCTAAGCAAAGCACAGTAAAGATTTCAACAGAAGGAAAAGGTTAAAAGGGAGAAGGAAAACATTCCTCACTTCAAGGAACTTTACAGAGAAATTCAAACTCTCTTTAAAACACTGAGCCCTTAAAAATGAGCCCCAAGGAGCCCGCATCTGTGCACTCCCTGGCAAGAGGTTGCTTACATGCTTTCTTCTCAGGCTACACTACAGCCTGGTTGGCATGGGGAACATAAATTATGCAAACTCTTGTGTTTTCGTTTTGGTGCGTTTTTAGGTTTTTGTTTTGTTTGTTTGTTTGTATGTTTTATTTTGGGCTCATCTCTCTTCATTTAGGACTGAGGAACTGTGAAGATGTCCTATCTCTGTTGAGTTTTGAAGCCATTCCTCTGTGGCCATTGCCTGGAAAGGAAATTGTAGACTAAAGGAATTCTTCAGCACTTGGGATTCCTGAGCCCGGACAGTAGTGTCACCTACCAATGGGGCTTCCTCCAGGCTCTCTTGTTTACTCTCCCAAAGTCTGGAATTTCTGAATACAATTTTCCAAAATAAATGCATTTCTCGCAGTGGTGGGAAAAGGGTGTTTCATGAAGTGCCTGGAGCTTGGGAGGGAACACGAATAAAACTTCCCAGAAGACGGTCAAGTGACCTTACCTGCCCTCTGGCCTCAGTTTTCTTCAATAGCTGGTGGGAGCATTGTAAACTTTGCTAAAGTTCTATGGAATAGGTGAGGTTGTTTCTCTGTTATGAGCACATTTGAAAGTAATCCTCCTTTATCCCCCATCCTTTTATCAATTAGATCTATCCATCCTATGATTTCAAGGGAAAGTGGTCCCCTAAGTGGGGATACAAATTTGCAAGTTTGCTTTTTATTATTATTTAGGGGTGAATTTATGACAAAGAGGGTGGATAAAATTCATACTTTGCTGCCTGAATGAAATCAGAAGTTTCTTCCTTTCTTCCATTCCATTTTGGTTTTGGACCAAGAAATGTGCCTTTAATAAGTGGGAGATAGGTAAGCACCAATACCCAGAGATACTCATTACCTGGGAGACTGCTGGCCATGCCAGCCTGGGGATCAAGTAGGTGACCTTCACTCTCCTTCCTGTCCTATCTTCAATTGCCCAGTCTCATCTCTAGTCTCATAGCAGCATTAGAATGAGCCTGTCTTCCCTCTCTGCCTTCATTCCCTGGAGATCCTCGGAACCTAAGGGCAGACCCCAGCCTTTGTCCTTTACCCCATCCCTTTGTGTCAGCCAATACATGCAGGCACTCTCTTACCTGGGAACCCACTGGAAACTCACTCTGCCCTGAGGATCAGGTAGGCGATCTTCACTTCCATTTCTGTCTTCTGATTACCCAGTTTCATTGCCTACACTATAGCAGACCAGCAGCAGGGACCTGTCTTCTGACTTCACTACCTGGAGACTCCAAAGAACCTCATGGCATACCTGGCTTTCCTCCTTCCTGTAGATCCTCAGCACTGAGCCCTTCTATCCCATCCCCATTCCTTCCTGTAAACATACAATACCTAAAGACACTTTCTACCTGGGACCACCAAGGACAGGGACTCAGAAGTATCACTTAACAGGAAACCCAAACACACACTCTCCTAAGATCCAGAGAAGGCAACAGAAATCAAGAATGGAATTCCCACCCAACAGAGACGAGAGCCAGACACCAACACCCAGAACTACAATTATCCCAAACGAACATGTTTAGACATCATAAAAAAAACATACATAATACACACATAATAACATCTTAGGACAATATAACTCCACCAGAACCCAATACCCTACTGTAGCAGGGCTTGAGAGATGTAATATAGCAGAAGTATAAGACAAGGACTTCAGAATGGCTATTATGCATATGTTAAGGACATTAAAGGGGTGTGAATAAATTAATTCATGAAATCCAAGAAAACACATCGGAATGAAGTGCAGAAAACAATTCAAGATGGGGAAGAACAAATATAAGAATAATCAGGATAGAGGAAGGAGAAGAAACCCATATGTCAAAGGCACAAAAAACATTTTTAAAAATCAAAGAATAATTCTCTAACCTAAAGAAGGAGAAGATATCAAGGTATACGCAGCAAATAGACTGGGTCAGAAAAGAAAAGCCCATGACACATAATAATCCAAACACTAAAAACAGTACAAAGAAATAATGTTAAAAGCTAGAAGGGAAAAAGAAAATAACATATAAAGATAGATCTATTAGAATAACATCTGGTTTTCAATAGAGACTGTAATAGCCACAAGGGCCTAGACATATGTTCTTCAAACTCTGAGACCACAGATGCCACTTCTAATTGCTATACAGCAAAACTGTAATAACAGAGAAAATGTTTCATAATAAACCCAAACGTAAGCAGAGTCTGTTTACAAATCCTGCTCTACAAATGGCACTAGAAGGAAACTTCCATAACCACACCAAGAAAATATAAGGAATAAATAACACTAAACCAGCAAATCAGGAACTGGGGGATAACTTACACCAGAATGACAAGATGAGAATCAACAACCCTGCTTATTGATAACACTAACACCAATTATCTACATTCTCCCATTAAAACACACACATACACACATGCACACACACACACACACACACATGCATGCACACACATACACACATGCACACACACACACATGCATGCACACACACACACACAGGGGTGGGGACATCCAAATTTACAACATTGGAAGTGAAAACATAGCAACATAGGAAATTCAGGGGAAAATCATAAGGACATGTTTTAAAATCCTGTAATCCTGTACTCCACCAAATTGGAAAAGTTAAAAGCAGTAGGGAAATTTCCTGATATATACTACCTACAAGGTTGAATCAAGATTAGGTAAGCAATTTATACTCCCTACTAAAACAGAAGCAATAATTAAGGACTTACCACCTCCTCTAAAAAAGCCCAATGCCAATAGCATTCAGCTCAGAGTTCTTCCAGACTCTCAAGGAAGGGTTAATGTCAATAACTCTTAAATTATTCCACAAACTAGAAAAAGAAGGAACATTGCCAATTCTTTTTGAGACCACAATTATCCTGATACCTTAACCACCTAAAGACCCAACAAAGAACGGAAATTACAGAACAATTTTCTTCATTAACATAGATGAAAAAGATCTCAATAAATAATTGGAAACCAAATCCAAGAACACATCAAAAGATCATCTACCATAATCAAATAGCCTTCATCCTAGAAATGCTGAGGGATCATTCAACATACGTAAATCTGTAAGTCATACATATAAACACACTGAAAGACAAAACCACACAATCATCTCATTAGACTAAGAAAGGGCCTTTGATAAAATCCAACACTCCTTCATAATAAAAGTTGGAGAGAGTAGGGTTACCAGGGGCATACCTCAATATAATAAAGTTTACATCAAGCCCAGAGCCAACATCAATTTCAATGGAGAGAAACTCCAAGCAATTCCACTTAAATCAGGAACAAGTCAAAGATGTATACTCTCTCCATACCCATTCCACATAGTACATGAAATTCTAAGACAACAGAAGGAGATCGGGGGATACAAACGGGAATGGAAGAAGTCAAAGTATCCTTATGTACAGATGATAGATTGTATTCATAAACGACCCTGAAACCTTCACTGGGAAGCGTCTACAGATGATATATACAATTTTAGCAAAGAAGCAGGCTACAAAATTAGGACAGAAAAGCAGTAACTTAGTGTAAGCAAATGATAAATAGACTGAGAAGTCATGGAAACAGCGCCTTTCACAATGGCATCAAAATAAATAAATAGTAAAACACCATGGAGTAACTCTAAGCGAGCAAGTGAAAGACGTGTATGCTAAAATCTTTAAGATCTTGAATAGGACACTGAAGAAGCTATCAGAAGACGGAAAGACGACCTATGCTCGTATGAAATGGAATTGGTGAAAATGATGCTCCTGCCAAAACCAATCAACATATTCAATGCAATCCCCATCAAAATTCCAGCACAATTCTTCACAGGACTTGAAAGGGCAATTTTCCGCTTCACACACACACACACACACACACACACACACACACACACACACACCAGGGTAGCTAAAGCAATCCTGAATGATAGAAGAACTGCTGGAGATCACCATCCCTGATCTCAGGCTGTACTACGGAATGATGGTAATAAAAAAGAGAATGAAATTGAAATATAAACAGTGAAGGGGATCAACAGAATAGAATTGTGCCCCTATGCACACCTGTTTTCTTGATAAAGAAGCCAGAAATACACACTGGGGGAACAAAAAACAGAGGCTTCAAAAAATGGTGCTGGCCACACTAGATGCCTGTATGTAGAAGAATATGAATAGAGCCATACCTTAATCTCCCTGCACAAAACTCAACCCTAACTGGATCAAGGACAACATAAAACCAGATACACTGATTCTGACAGAAGAGAAAGTAAAAATCAGTCATGAAGTTATTGGCACAGGAAACGGCTTTCTGAACAAGACGCTGATTGCACTAAGAACGACGACTAATAAATGAGATCTCATGGCACTGAGTAGCGTCTGTACAGTCAAGGGCCTCATCATTTGGGCAAAGCAGCAGGCTACAGAGAGGAAAAAGATTTTTACAACTATACTCCCGATAGAGGGTTAATGTCTACAATTTATAAGGTACTCAAACAACTGGACATCAAGAAAACAATACGATTTAAAAGCAGTGTAGATCAAAACAGAGACTTTTCAAAAGAATAAATTCAAATGTCTGATACGTGCTTAAAGAATTGTTCATCATCCTTAGTCATCAGAGAAATGCAGTTCATAAGTACTTTGAGATCCCGTCTTAGACCAGTCACAATGGCCAAGATTAATTAAAAAAAAAAAAAAAAAAAAACAAAGGGCAACTCACGCTGGCGAGGATGTTGTGTAAGGGGAACACACATCTAGTGCTGGTAGGAATTCAAACTTGTACACCAGTATGGAGATTGGCATGGCGGTTCCTCGGGAAGCTGGGAATAGATCTACTTCAGGATCCAGCTGTACTACTCAGTCATGTATCCGAAGGATGCTTCATCCTACCGTAGAGACACTCAGCATAGTCACTGCTGCTCTGTTTATCATAGCCGGAAACTGGAAACAGCCTACATGTTCATCCACAGATGAACAGATAAAGAAAATGTGATACATTTGTATCATGAAATATTACTCAGCTGTTAAAAATGAAATTGTGAAATATACAAGCAAATGGATGGAGATAGGAAAAAAATTATCCTGAGCGAGATAACACAGACCCAGAAAGACAAATATGATGTATATTTGCTTATGTGTGGATGTTACCTGTTAAGTAACTGTGCGATGGGAGGAAGGGTTCGTAATGAGATGATCAAATGGGGAGAAATAGGGAAAATGTAAGGGAGGAAATGCAGGTGGGGATGGGGAAGAACTGCTAAAATGGTGGTCCATTTGAGAGGTTGTATGAAAACTTAATATACTCATGTGAAAACCTAGTTTGTGTGTGTGTGTGTGTGTGTGTGTGTGTGTGTGTGTGTGTGGTATATGTGTGGTGTGGTATATGTGTGTGTGTATGTATGTATGTATGTGTGGTATATGTATGTGCATGTGTGCATATGTGTGGTGTATGTGTGTGTGCATGTGAGAATGCACATGCACACACACACACACACATACACACACACACACACACACGCTATTCTCCATGAGTTGAAGTAGAGTTCCAGTTGTTAAAGGCAATAAGACAATAACCACACAATTCGTTGAACACAGAGAAGTTGAGCCGCCACCTACCTAAAACCTTCACCCTTACTACCTGGTGTTCATGGTAGGGGAAGGTACTCTGCGTGCTACCAGAGGAGAAAAGTAAACAAGTACAACCCCTGTGATCTACAACGGTAGCCTGCCTGCATGATACACTAGTGCTCCAATTGTGTGAGTGACCAACCACTATCTGATTTGAGTTAAGGCCCCCACTCGATGACATGGGACACATATCCAATGCTGCTTGTGTGGTCAAGAATCTGAGACTAAACAGACCAGGGACCTAAGGGAAAACCAAACACTACTAGATTCAGTACACACTCTGCTAAAGGAACGTAGCAATCAAATGACTCTGTACTCGTAAGCATCTTGCTCAGCCATCATTGGAGAAGCTTTCTTCCATAGTAGATGGAAGCAAGTACAGAGAGCTACAACTGGACAGTGTTCAGAGACTGAGTGAGCGAGCGGAACACTCAGTCCTAACTGGGATCGCTCCATCCCATCCCCCAGCAAGGCTCAGGAAATTCTGTGGGGAAGGAGGCGGAAAGATTTAAGGCACCAATGGAGATGGGAGACACCAGGGAACCAGGGCCTTCCAGACGCAGCAGGACTGGTGCACATAAGAACTCACAGAGACTGGCAGCATGCACAGGGCCTACACACATCTAAATCAGATGGGGTCCCAGTGCTGAGATACAAAGTAGACACAAGTCCCAGTCCCTAACCCTGAAGTTATCTCCAACTGATAACCGCTTGCAATGGCGAAGTTAGCTGTCTCTAATGGACTCTCGCTGGGGATACAAACCACATTTAAGGGCAGGCCCAATGCCCAGCAGCAGATGAACCAGCGCAAAATGAACTCAGTGGCGTTTTTGAAGGGTTTTTGTCCTTTCAGATCTTTTGCTTACATACTATGGTTTCGGATTTTATTTTTATAAATTTCCTATGTGTGTGTTTCCTGCTCTTTTTTTTTTCCTTGACTCTTGATTTTTCTGCTTGTTTTTCAGGATTTGGGTTTGTTTGTTTTTACTGTCTTTTCATCATCATTGCTATATTACCTTAGACACCCATTTGTGTTCTAATGAGAGAAGAGAAAGGGTGTGGATTTGGGTGCATGGGAAAGTGCAGTGGACCCAAGAGGAAATGGGGGAGGGTAAACCACAATCAGAATATATTGTATGAAAGAGAATCTATTGCCAACAGGAGGAGGAAGAGGAGGAGGACAGGGAGGAGAAGGAGGAGGGGGAGGGAAGAACAGGAGGAGGAAGGAGGAAGAGGAGGGGGAGGAGGAGGGGAGGAGGAGAAAGTGAGAGGGAGGGAGAGGAGGGGAGGGAGGAAGAGGAAGAGGAGGAGGAGGAGGGGAGGGGGAAGGGAGGAGGAAGAGGAGGAGGAGGGGAGGGGGGAAGGGAGGAGGAAGAGGAGGAGGAGGAGGAGGAGGAGGTGGTGGTGGTAGTGAAAAAAAGATGAGTTCCAAGGTGAGAGCAACTGGGAGAAGTTGCTTTTGCTGTTTGTTATTGAGATGATAAAGCTTTGGCATAAACATTACTCTGCCCCCAAAACCAGACCTGTGCTGGGCACATCGTGATATTGTCCATGATCTCTGTAAGGGTCCCCTGATGCCAATAACATACATCCACGTGTGTCCATGGGGACGCTGAAGTCCTGCAAGTGAAGCCACGTCCTTAACTCATTAAACAACAGAGCCAGAATGGGAAAGTCACTCGATTTCTCTGAACCCCCTAACTCCGTTCTGCATCAGCTAAGAGGAGCCTGACCCTGGGGACTGTCAAATGCTATTTTTAAAAAAACCCCACAGTTCTCCCGTTAAACAGAAAATCTGTGTATCTGGAATGTGAGTGAGCAGTTATGAAACCCCAAGCAAATCTTGGAGAAGTTACAGTAAGGGGTTAAATACTTATCTACTACCTTGTTTGACCCTTCAAGGTCTTTTCTAGTCTTCTGACTCTGTAGATTTTTCTAAGAGTTCTAGGCTAATAATATAATGACCAGAAAATTCCCTGGCGGACTTATCTTCATCTTATAATTTCATTTTTCTCTTCTAAAAGTGAGTACACACACACACACACACACACACACACACACACACACACACACACCCCTACACCTGACTGATGGGCTACATTTCTGACTGTATAGATTTTATTTACAGCTTTATTCATGTGCCTAACTCCCAGGGACACCCAAGGGAACCATCCACCCTTCCTGATTAGCAGATGTTGCCCTCTCTATGTAATAACAATCTAATCACCATCCTTAGGCCTCTTGATTAGCAGATGTTGCCCTCGCTGTGTAATAACAATCTAATCACCGCTTCCCCTTGCCAAGAAACGAGAAAAGCATCCTCCTTTGGAAACCCAGCTAGAACACATGAAGTGGATTAAGAAGGGCTGCCTCTCCAGAGTCCCCGCGAGCGTTCCTCATCGCAGTTTGTTTTTCTTAAAGATAAAAACTGCACAGCAGTGTTTGGAGTTCAATCTAACAAGCGCCTGGCTTGCACGACAAGATTTCACTTGGGCTATCTTAATTTTTTTACATGTACATCGTGTTGTAAGAAATCTTTGGCATGGTGTGATATATGTAGCCAGTGTTTATTTTCCTATGCTTGAGAATCTTTCGCTTATTTTTAACTTGCAATCAATGATTGGTGGGTATTTAACATGCAACATAGTCATTCGTTCCCAGGAATTCTGGGGAAAGTAGGAAGGGGGCCTCACATCTGAGCACCTCTTCGCTGGGACAGAGAGCTGGGCTCAGTGACGCAATGAAGAAAAACTCAAAGTGCACAGCTTAGTTATTACTTAAGCTGGTATTTGAGTAGTGTGCACCCAGCCTGAAACTCAGAACTTCTCTTGAGTCTTTTGAAACATACCAAATCACTTTGGCTGTCATTCCGGCTTGTAAAAAGTTATCCAAGAAAAAGCTATGCACTACGGTGTGTGTCCATCCCCCCCAGCACTGCAGGACAGAGACGTGAAGATGCCTAGAGATCATCCAAGTTCAGTAAGACCCTATTTATTTAAAAAGTACATATGTATGTAAGTAACATGGAGTGCAATCAAGGAAGACACTTGATGCTGTCTAGCCTCCATACATGCATGCATGTGTATATACACATGCATACAATACCACATCCATCCATCCCACAAATTTCCCTCAAAGGAAACAATGGGACCAGGAAAAAAAAACTTTCAAAAGCTCAAAATGTAGACAAGTACCCAAGAGTAATGTCTTGAATGAAGAGAGAGAATGAGGGTGATACCATGAATTATGAGGTCTGTCATGTGTCTTAGGACACATGACCTGTGTTAGGAGCTATACCTAAGCTGTAGCACTTACACAGAAGTAGAAAGAAGAAAATTCATACTTGGATGATGTTAGATTTAAGCATCAAAAACATATGTTTTTCCACCCAACTTTTCTCATGGATCACAGAGTGATCCAGAACTCTGCTTTTCCTCTCAGAGCATTCTAAAGAACAGCTACAAGTGTCTCAGCAGGTCGTGGCTGTAAAGCTGTAATGAATTGTGCAATAAAGACGGTGTTCCTTTTGGCTGCAGGAAGCTTAGACTGTTTTCTAAACTGTGGAAAACTAGGCTGGGTTTCAGTTCCATAGAAATGTCAAGGTTGGACTCTCTGGTCAGCACCTAACGCTAATGTCTTCCATATGGGCTTCCCTTGGAGTGAGAGATTTTAGCTGGAGAGGTTGGGAAATTGTGCCTAGTTATGTCATCCATACTGATATTGTAAGCTGTCACTAGAACGCTTCTAGATCGGTGGCCATTTGCTGTTTCTATAAAGCCCCACTTCCCTTAATGAAAGACAAGCAATGAAAAACCCTCTCCCATAACCTACCACATCATGGCAAGGGTTACCATTTGAGTCAGTGGTCCTCAAGCACTTCTGAGTCAATGGACTTCTGCTTAAACCTTGGGGTACTCTGTTTACATTGACGGAACTGCTTAGACTGGGGGAAGGGGGCTATCCCAAGCCTATTTATTGTACTAGAGTAGGTGTTCAACCCTTCTCAAGGTCCCTCCTACAAAACAAGAAGCATAGTCACATGATCTTGCCATAGAAAAAAGAAATGCTTACTTATAGTGCCAAGCTCTCTCTGCCGGGTTCTCACAGGAGGAGCCACATGCAATGCTACTCAATGGGGAAAGTTAGTGGCTCACTCAGTGAGTAGATGGTTTCTTTCTAAAAATATGCTGAAGAAGGGGTCAGGTTCATCTACCTTGGGAGGACAGGACAGGCAAAAATATATGGGTGGGGAGGATGACCATTTATCTTTCTGCTTAAATCTGTTTCAAGGACATCAAGGACATCCTTACACCATTTCTTTTCGTGTGTATGTGTGTGTGTGTGTGTGTGTGTGTGTGTGTGTGTGTGTGTGTGTGTGTGTGTTGCCTGCATCCTTCTTTGTGCATCATGTAAATGTGTGGTGTCTTTGGAGGCCAGAAAAGGGCATTGAATCCCCTGAAACCGGATGTATAGCTGGTCGTGAGTTGCTTTCTAGACACTGGGACTCGAACCCAGTCCTCTGGAAGAGGTGCTCATATCCTCTAGCCCAGCATTTGTTTTCACAAAGACAGGAGCACAAGCTCGCTCGAGTGCTTCTGAAGTGAGGTTGCCCCCCATAGCTGGCCTCCCTGGGAGAGATGTCACAGGAGGAGCTGAAAGGAGGCCCCACCCCCAACCCAACTTCGGAGTCTCTTACAAATATGATTCTGTATGACTTGTAATAAGTTTTACAAAGATTTACAGAGTAGGCACCTTGTAACATTCCTATATTTTTAGAAGAGATTACTGAAGTATCTCCCCCAAACAGTAATTCACTTGGCAGACAAGTCATGTGAGTCGAATTGGCCAATATTAAAGTCTTTTTATAGAAAATGGACTTTGCTCGTGTTCTCTCTCCCTCTCTCCTCCCTCCCTCCCTCCCTCTCTCTCCCCCCCCCCTCTACCTCCCTCTCTCTCCCCTCTCTTCCCTCTCTCTCCCCCCTTTCTCCCTCCCTCCTTCCCTCCCCCCCTCTCTCTGCCTTTCTACCCTCTCTACTCCCAAGTCCTGAATAAACTCTACTTTATATTATAGCATCATGTGGCTGGTCCCTCAGGGGGAAGGGATGCCTCAGCATGGGCCCACAGAGGCACCATTTTCCCCCACACCTGACTGCACACCCAAACATATCCCTGGTCGGTTTCTCTATCTTTTTATAGAAAACAAGTTGTCCTCTGACCCCCACATATATAATGTGGCACCCATGTATCCACACACATACATATGCACACAGAAGTGAAAGTCACCACATTTCCCTTCAAGAGTAAAAATATCACACAGTAATTTTTTTAAAAAAAAGAAAAAAAATGGATTTTTTTTCAAACAATATATTCTGGTTACGATTTCCTCTCTGCCCACTCCTCCTAGTTCCTACCCACCCCCATCCAGATCTATGCCCTTTCTGTCTCACTTTAGAAAACAAGCAAGCATTTAAGATAATCATAATAAATTAAAATATTATAAATCAAAGCAGACAAATCAGAATAGGACACAACAACTAAACAAGAAAAGGAAGCAAAGGAAAAAGCAGAAGAATTACATAGAGATGTAAATGCACACAGGTTTGCACACTGAAGAATCCCACAAAAACCCCAAAGCAGAAGCTGTGATGTACATGCAGATGAGCTGTAAGGTTAAAACAAACACCCTGGACACCATAATGAGGCGAAGAACATCTGTGGAGTTTGTTTTCTGTCAGCCACCTACTGCTGGACATGGAGTCTACCCCTAAGAGTTTGTTTCCCCAGAGAAAACTAATTTTCATTTGCAAGTGGCTATAAATCAGAGATAGCTTTTTGAGTTTGGAGTAAGAGCAGGCATCCATTTCTCTTTTCAGCTCTAGAGCCCCACGTGGTTCAGACCCATGCAGGCCCTGTGCAGGCTGCCATGGTCTCCGTGAGTTCACATGTGCCCCAAGCCCTGCTGCGTCTAGAAAGCCCTGACCCCTGGGTGTCTCCTGTTCCCTCTGGCTCGTACAACTCCCCCCACATCCCCTTTCACATGGTTCCTTGAACCCTGAGGGAAAGGATTTGATGGAGATGCCCCATATAGAATTGAATGTTTCCAACCCTCTCATTCTCTAGAGATTATCTAATTGTAGGCCCTGTGTCTTCAGGAAGCGGCTTCTCTGAGAGGGCTGAGCAAAAGCACAGATCTATGAGTATAGCAGAATGTTGTAGGAGTCATTTTTATTGCTTTATTTAGCAGAGGAGTAGTATTTGGTTTTCCCCATATGTTCCTGACCTATGTAGTTTCAGGTTCTTAACCACACAAGTCCCAATAAATATCTACACCATCTCGTGGAGTGAGCATTAAATCAAATATTGGTTGGTTACTCATTATTTTTTTTAAAACGTATTTATTTATTTTATGTATGTGAGTACGCTGCTGCTGTCTTCAGACACACCAGGAGAGGGCATCAGACCTCATTACAGATGGTTGTGAGTCACCATGTGGTTGCTGGGAATTGAATTCAGGTCCTCTGGAAGAATAGTCAGTGCTCTTAACCGCTAAGCCATTGCTTCAGCCACCAATATTTTTAGCACATATATTGTAGGAGGTCACTATTGTATAACGATGGTTTTGTAGCTGTGTTAATGGCAACCTTTCTCCTTGGGTAGCATGCAGAGTGCCTTTCAGTACCATGAACATTATTAGTCAATGGAGGTGAAAGTTCTAGGAAGGTAGCAGTGGGACTTGTCTGTGTTGGATGAGTTGTGTAGGTGTTGTCTTCAGTAATAGGGCCTTGCTGTCTGTGGAGAGCAACTGATAGCTTTGGCAATAGCCTGGGTTGTTTGGAGGTCTCCAAGGTCTTCTCTAACCAAGAGTTTCATTTGGTGAAGAGAGATGTGCAGTTGGGGATCAGTCTCTCCCAATATTTCAGGATATCATCCAAATAAAAAAAAATAGGTCAACGAGCTACTTGGAAAATCCCAGGCCCACCAGGACAGGTACCATGGGTCCCATTTAGACAGTTGGCAAGAGAGGGAAGTGGTGTTGAAGGGCATGAGACTCCTCCCACTGCTGATAGCACTTGTTTTCTTCTATCTGAAATCTATCTTTGTGTCTCAGAGCTGAATCACCAAGGCAGTGGCATAAGTTGACCATTAAGTATTTCTACTACAGTTCTATTTTAATATTTAGAGAAGTTTTATAGTTTTATAATTTCAATTTTGTAGTAGTAGTAGTAGTAGTAGTAATGGTAACAGTAGTGGTAGTAGTAGTAGTAGTAGTAGTAGTTGTTGTTGTTGTTGTTGTTGTAGTTGTAGTTATAGTTGTAGTAGTTGTAGTACTATTTTTAGAGAGTAGAAATGGGGCACATAATATATCACACATGTAGAGATCAAAAGACAACTTTCAGGAGTCAGCTCTCTCCTTCCACAGTGGGACTCAGGAATTGAACTCATATCATCAGGCTTGTGTGTCAAATACTGTAACCCACTGAGTCATCTGGCCAGCCTTAGACTTTACAATCATAAGAGTTTCTCTTTCTTTGCTAAAATTTTTTAATCGATTACAAGTGTATTTTCCTTTATGTCTTTGAACCATAAAGAAGAGCTACTTTGAGGTTTGACTGTTCTGACATCTGGGAGTTGAGTCTCTGATGGTCTCTTGGGGACAGGGGTCCCATTTGTACAAGCATTTATTAGCAACTCTTCGTCTTGTAGTCATTTGGAATGCAGATGCTTTCCTTGAGCAGACAGCTTACTTGATTAGATGGAAAGTAGAAAAGTGGCTGTGATAGGTGATACCTCAGGATTCATCTAATCTCGTCTGCGGCCCTCCCATTATACATTAAAACTATACTGTCCTCCAGAGGCAATTAATCTACGTTGTAGGACCCAGAGGGTTGGTTTTATATATTATGTGGTAGATCCTGGTATTTGGAAGATGTGGTCATCTGATTTTAATATTTTTCTTTTTAACCTCAGACTATATTAAAAATCCTCCACCTCTATATCTTTTCTTGAGCACGTTATTTTATTTAATATCAGTAACTATAAATAACCTTATTTACAATCTAACGTCACATCTAAGATGCTTTTCTGTTTTGTCTCTTAGGAAAAAATGCTGCAAAGGATATAAATTTGTCCTTGGACAGTGTATTCCAGAAGGTATGTAATTTAATAGATGATTTCATCTTCCCTTTGCATGACTAATTACTGGAGCCTACAAAGTTTGTGTGCATCTGGGATGTGTTAGCTCTGTGTACATTATGTGCGCCTCGTTATGGATGTAACCGTAACTCTCCTTTCCGATGATTGGATTCTTTGTGGTGTGCTCCGTGTGAGTCACTGACGTGCTTAGATTTTGGGTCCATGCTTAGCAAGCTGTAAACTCTTCTCTGGCATTGCATGCACTAGCTGTAACATGTTCCTCTTCCTGAACTCTCTACCTGCTCTTGTGCATGAATTTTCCACCTCTTTAGATGATTTCTGATAATGCCAACCAAATACGTAGCCCAGCCTTAAAATTAGAAAGGCGGTAGGCATAGACTGATCCTCTGGCCGCATGCTTCAGAGTAAAGGGACAGCAGGTGGATCACATTGAACACTATTTGAGCAGGTTTTAACTATGTTTTTGTGTGCTACTTAATAGAACTCGGGCAAATTACTTTCTAAGCCTTGGATTTTACAGTCAGGTTTTACTATCAAGTCATACAAGCATTTGAAGAATTTTGCCATATCCAAAGGACTTAAGCCAGGGGCTGATTATTATAAAGTACTTGATGAGTGGTGGTTCCTGCTGCCGTTATTAGAAACATCATGGGTACCACAAAGACATCACTATAGAGACGTTCACAGCAGACACAACACAGAGCATCAGTGGACAGAGGCAGGCTCAGGATAGAGAGACTTGATCCAGGTCATCAATCAAGGAAAGCTGCCAAGGGCGTAAGTAGCAGAGGAGTACTGCAAAATATTCCAGACAAGGTATTGACATGGAAGACTGTTTGAAGAGCGAGGGGTTCATGTTCTTGTGCTGAGGTGGGGACAGGGAGTAGGGTATATGAAATAGCTTTCTTCACTCTTATTCTAGAAGCTGTGTCTCTTTTAGAGCAGTGGTTCTCAACCTTCCTACTGCTGCAACCCTTTAATATAGTTCCTCAAGTTATAGTGACCCCCAACCCTAAAATTACTTTTGTTAGCTACTTCATAACTGCAATTTTGCTACTGTTACTAATTACAATGTAAATATCTGATAGGAGTTGGTCAACCCCCAGAGGGGTTGTGACCCACAGGTTGAGAACCACTGCTCTAGGAGCCTGGAAATCCAGACAAGCTAATTCCATTGCATCATCTCGTGGAACAAAATGCCTCCATCATCTCTCTGTTTACTGCTATCTTTTACAGAAGGATGAAAGTCATACCCATGGGGAAGCAGTTAGAGGGATAGATCCACACGTGATTTCTCATGTCTTTGGTCTCTCTGAGCTGAGGAGCTCTGTCCTGGTCGGTTCTGTGGGTGAGAACCAGGTGGAAGGAAAAACCAGAGTCAGAAGAGTTCCATCAGACCTCAGCTCTTCTTGACCACCGGCTGTACCATTTAAGTTGCAGCTTGGCAAATGGCAAAGGAAATTAGGTTAAGGCCTGTCAACTTAAGATCGTAAATAAAGATTATGGATTAATCTAATTAAAAACATATGGATACTATATAGCCAGCATTCCTTGAAATGGTAAGCATTGAAGTTTCAAATGCCTTGCCCAAAATCTAGCCTCCCTCACCTTAAAGACAACAGCACCCTTGATTGGTAACACCAAAAACAGCAAGCGTATTGCCAGGGAAAATAGGCGCAATACTGTTGCGTGTAACTAACTCCTTGTTCTATTGCTTCCCACCAGAATAGCTTTTAACATCTACTTATTAATCTACAGGAATATAGTGGTGGTTATTTGTTTCCTTTACTAATGATGTCATTTGTAAAGAGGTTTCTATCACTCAAGAATAAAAAGAAAGAACCAAGTCTGATGGCATAGCCTGGTGCCCCAGCACTTGGGAGACAAAGGCAGGAGGATCAAGAGGTCAAAGGTCAGGGGCTGGAGAGGTGGGTCAGCAGTTAAAAGCGTGGACTGCTTTGTCCGGGCACTGGAATTTTATTGCAAACAACCACACCAGACAGCTCTTAACCACCAGTCACTCCAGCTCCAGGAGATCTAATGTCCCTCTTTGACCACCGGTGGGCACCTGAATTCATATGCACATTCCCCATGCAGACACATATGCAGTTGCATAATTAGAAAACAAATGAAATTGAATCTTCTGTTTTGAAAAGTTCTAGGCAAACTTGGGCGGTAGAGTGGGTTCCGAGATAGCCTAGATGACAAAGAGAGACCACGACTCAAAAACGGAAGGAGAACTGCTAAGGGAGGCAAAGTACACAGACAGGACTTCAGATTAGACACAGAGCTAACCAGTGGTATGTGTGGAGGGACAGACAGACAGACAGACATCAATTGTAATTAAGTTGTGTCCTATAAGACTGACTCATGAACATGTGGAGATGCAAGCCTAAATGTCAAGTGAGAGTCACCTACTTCATGTTATGGTTCAAATCCAAAGACAAGTTATTAGCAGCATCCCTCTTCAATGAGGTTAGCCAGCCCTCCAACCACTGAGGAAGACTGACCCTCACCATGGAGTATAATCTGATTTATTCAAAGTTGACTAAGTTGACTATGTTAAACCTCATCCTAAAAATACACAGAGAATGAACTGGACTTGGAGGTCATGGGCAAAGGGGCTGCCTCAAGGCACCTGGGCTAGAGAGGGAATTCCTGAGCTACAGGGTACGACCCTATCTCAAAGGCAAAACAGCCCCCACAGAAACATCTTAGAATAAATATTTGACTGAGTATTTGGATATCTGATATTCAAGTACCAAGGCCATGACACATGGCACAATGATACTGTGCAAAAGCAGCCTAAAACAAGTCCCCAAGGAGGCTACAAAGTGATGCTAAAATTTCTCCTTTGATATTTAGAATATAAACAATATGGTGATAAAATTAGTAGCACTTAAATGCTATGATGTGAAGTTAACCCATCTTATGAGCCACAATATGGAAGTGATAAAGTTGGCAGCACATAGATGCCTAAGGTTATTCATGAGAGAAGAAATGAATTCCCAGAAAAACCATAAACCTTATTTTCATTATTGGCTCCATGGTCATACTTCCCTCTGCCTTTCATTCCAACTGCTAAGCCTAATAAACTCCTCACCTCACCAAGGGTGCCTCACCTTACATGGGCAAGGCGCTGCCAATCCTCATTCCTAAAGCTTCTAACATATTGATCCTACCTGAATCGACATAGTTTTCTGATGGCTTTAGTCTCTGGTCACAGTCTTGATAACACTATGAGATAACCAAGGGCCCTTATTGTCCACACACATTCACTTAGCTTATGCAGAATAGCAGAGCAATTTCCACCTCGTGTTTAGAATCAGTTGTCTATGGATACAGTGACTTCTTTCTTTGGCTGGGACACAGGCACGAGGAAGCCAGTGCCCCAGCAGGGAATCAATGGAATCTCTCTTCCTTTTCTTAGAAAGAGCATGCTTCACTTGGGAGTTGAGGTAGCTAGGCTGGCAGAGCATGAAGCCACAGAAACGCCAGCTCTAAGAGCACAGAGAGAATGCTCCAGTTGGGTAGACCGGCAAGCATTCAGTAAACGTGGCAGACTGTGTTAGTGCAGCAGCTCTCTTTCTGTGTATTCCTAGGATGAGATTAACCTTTAAGTCAGTCAAATATGAATAAAGTAGATTATATTGTTGGCACAGGTCTGCTTCATATAGGAAGGCTTAATCTCCTTTAATGAAGGGAAAATACCACCAGCTCGCAGAGAACTGCATACTGGACATTGACTTAGAATACATACATTCTCTTGAAGGGCTTTCCACCAAAGCAAATATTTGGGTACTGTGGCTCTGCCAAGCTTACTTCCAAATTAACCATCCCATAGATAACAAAAAGAGGTGAGAATTTCTAAGCAAACCTGCTGATGATGGAAAATAAACGTATTAAGCTGCTTCCCATTTGGAAAATGGGAAGTCCAGGACAGTGAGCTGCAGCACGCCTACAAGCAATTTAATCTGGCCACCTTACTCTGGAAATGGAGTTTTGTTGAAGCCCGGATCTAGTCATTCTCGTAAGCACTGCCTGTGGCCTCTTTACACGGCCACAGTAAGGCTGAGTGGCTACAATAGAAGACTGCAAACCTAAGGTCTAGCCCTTCCCAGAAAATGCTTGCTGACTCCTAGTCTAAGTGATATCACAGTGGTTGGGCAGATTCATCCCGGCTAAGCAGTTATGAGTTGAGCATCAGCTGGAGAGGGAATCGCACTGTTTATTCCAGGGCACATCATCCCTGACAGGTAGCCAAACAGTAGTAAGAACTAAAAGCAAGAAGCCAGAAAAGTAGGGATAACTGTACCCAGTCAGACACTGTCCCTCAAGTGGCATTTAATCTCACTGTGAGATCACTGTCATGTGAGGGTGTGTAGTTTTCTTATCAGTATTTTACAAAAAAGGAAATGAGAACTTCTAGACCTCAAGATCAAGCTGGGGAAAATGACACAGTGCTTGTCATCCTAGCACTGGAGAGGCTGGGATGGAAAATCAATCCTAAGCTAAGGCTAGCCTAGGCTACATAACACAACAAGACCCTATCTTAAAACAACAAAAGCCATAAGAACACTCTGTAAGTGTTCAAGTCAGGCATGTGAGGGAAGGTGGCAGAACGTCTCAGTGAAAGAGAAGAGCATTATGAGCATTGGTGAGTCAGACTAGGCTATGATCAGGGCCAAGAAAGACGTGGCATTGCCAATGTCACTTGCAAGCTGTTTAGAATATCAACTGTACGGCACTGAGGTAAATCTGAAAGAGCTGGCTGGACTTAATTAGAGGTGAAAACTTGTGTGACAGTAAGAGTTATGACTGTAACCCAGGACAAAGCAAAAGTAAGAATGTCTAAGCCATGATGGTGCACACCTTTAATCTCAGGACTCAGGAGGCAGAGGCAGGCAGATCTCTGTGAATTTGAGGCTAGCCTGATCTACAAAGTGAGTCCCAGGACATCCAGGGTTACACAGAGAAATCCCATCTTTTTGTTTTGTTTTGTTTTTGTTTTTTTTAAAGATTTATTCATTTATTATATATAAGTACACTGTAGCTGTCTTCAGACACACCAGAAGAGGGCATCGGATCTCTTTACAGATGGTTGTGAGCCACCATGTGGTTGCTGGGAATTGAACTCAGGACCTCTGGAAGAGCAGTCAGAGCTCTTAACCGCTGAGCCATCTCTCCAGACCGAGAAACCCCATCTTTAAAAAAACAAAATCAGCCAAACAAACAAAAACTCATAAATGACCCTGGAGTTTGGAAGTCTCACGGGCTATAATGTCAGACCCCAGATGCAAAACTGAACAATGGTTTAGTCCTGATGAGTGCAAGCTGAGCATCTCTCTTCTGAAATGCTGGAGGCCAGATATACTTCATACGTCAGAGATTTTGGACTAGGAAGTATTTGCCCAGCCTTGCTTTTTGAGCATCCCTAATGTGGAAATCTGAAAGGCTCCAAAAACATCATGCCCTCAGAATCGAGTTTTCAAATTAGGGATCCTTTACATACATAAAAAGCCTGGATTAGTTGAGCAAGGGTTGATCAGCACAAAGCTCAGCCTTTTCGAGGATGGCCCAGCAGTGTTACATACAGTGGATTTAAAGGTGAAGAATTATAGTTAAGCTGTTTACACCAGAGACTCTGGGGCTGAATTAGAATAATGCCAAGAGAAACAGAGCTGAGACGATAGAAAGGAGATAAAATTTAAAGATAGGAGCTTCGTGACTGAAAGTGGGTGGGCCCAGTGAAAACAAGCGTCGAACAGAAAGGGCTGAATAAATTCATTACCTTTGCTCCCCTCAGAAACCTACAAAGTGGGAAAGACATAAATACACAAGATCAAAAGGAACGGAAGAGCAGACATCAGCAACAAAACATTAGAAGCTAGAGAACAGACCTCGGGGTAGGAAAAAAGCTTAGCAAGATGGGGAAAATGAAGCCTTAACCAGCACCAGGAAAAGCTAGGGACAACTGACTTCATAGCAAAACAGATAGTCAATCGCAAGATCACTACAAAAGCTAGAAGAACAAGCCAGTAAGCAGTACTCCATGGTCACTGCATCGGCTCTGTCCCTGCCCTGCTTGAGTTTCTACTCTGACTTCTCTCAGTGATATGAAACTATAAGATGAAATAAACCCTTTCCTACCAAAAAAGTAAGCAAAACAGAAGGGGCCAAGGGTAACTCAGTTGATAACATACATAGGGTACAACCACGAGAACCTGTGTTCGGATTCCCAGTGCTCACATTAAAATGCCCAGGGATCTATCTATAACTGCAGAATTTTTAGAGACAGAGGTAAATGGAATCCTGGGACTCATTGAACAGCAAGTCTTCCAGATTTGGGGAGCCTCCAGTTTCAGTGAGAGAACCTCTTTCAATAAGTGAGGGAGAGCGTGCCCAAGAAAAACATCCAACATTGACCACGGACCCCCACTCACATGTACATGCAAACACAAAAACAGAAAGAAACGAATTAGCTAACTGTTAAAGAGGTTGCCCTCCCAGATCTTGTTCTGTATCAGACAGACAGAACACTGACCCTGACATGGGTAGGCAAGGAGAGGCCGAGATAGTTCTGAGAAAGTGAAGCACAGGCTTCAAAAACAGTCAGATGACAGCAAGAGCCCAAAACTTAAAACAGGGGCATTCAACTCATGTTCAAGCATTGCCCGTTCAAACACCAAGCCTGGGTCTCTGTTCATTTGAGATCTAGTGACTTAATCTCGGGCAAATATTTGGGAGTATTACATGGTGTTACATGACATCAATAGTAGCCATGACTAAGACAGTATCTCTGGATGGATCCTAGACCTCTGGGGCACTAGATGGTAAGGACTGTTGCTCTGAACTCAGAGAACATGACCCATGGACCTTGAACCCATACTTTGGAGGACGGCTGTTGCTTGTGACTACCAAAATAAAAATGTCCACAGACCCAAGATAAAACATAGCCCAGATAAAAGAAGGTGACACAGGTTTGAAACCAATAGCAACCCAAAAACATAGGGTTATCTTAATTCTGGAAAACCCAAAAACAGAGTTATCTAGGGCTATCTTAATTCCGGGGGAGTAAAACAAGGTCCCAAAAGATAAACGGTCAGAGTTTATGCCTAAACTCAGCAGAGAACAGCTTTCAGATTGCTAGTGTTTTACAAACAGGAACATCTCATTCAACTAAGATTCCTAAGAAATCACAGACAAGATGGAGAGAGTGAGAAGTGTGTTGTTCGAGGAGTGCACGGAGATGATAAAGAAGCTAAACACACCTCTTGCGTGACTGGAAATCAACAGGGAGTGCTTTAAGGAAAGATGTGAGCTGGCCATTGCAGATGCAGAGGTGAATGTGAGAAGTACGACTCACTGGAAGAGGGCGGAAGTGACACCCCAGGGAAGCAGGAATAGAAGGGGACATTGGCACAGTTGCTTCTCACAGCAAGGCTTGCTGGGTACCACAGTTGACCAAGGCCAAGGGTACCTAGTTCTTCAGGCAGGCCATCTTGTCTTTCCTCCTCTCTGTGGTTGCTACCCAATGACGGTAACCTCTGGTTGGAAAGGATGACTCACCAGCCATCCTGAGACCTTGCTCTCAAGCCAAAGGAACCTGGAATTTCATTGAGAAAATTCTATATAACCACACAGTTGGCAAGGCCAGCCATCCTCTATGCGGGCAGAACAGACCTGGACTCTCACCTGTGGGAAGGAATGCTCAGAAAGGGCAACTTGAGGTCATCATGTGACTGACATGTCACGCTAACCCAGCCTGTATCAGGAGATGACAAGCCCACCTGTTTGGCTTCATATATACCAGAGCAGAGCTGAGCAGAGCAGAGCCAGGCTCTCTCTGTATCCAAGGAGACTGCATCTGTCAGCACGTGAGGCAAGCAGAGGTGATTAATGAGATGCTGAGTCTTGGCTGGGAGCAAATGCTGAGCCCGAGCTACTGACTTAGAGCCAAAGGCCCTTCAAGAGATGCATTAAACACCAGTTCAACAGTTCCCAGAGGAGCATATACCCTAGTTCCTTGGGTAATAGAGAACTACTCGAATTTACACAGGCTGCAGGCTGGTAAGACATTTATAGCCACTCAAATGTGTCCAAGTCCTCTTCTCAGAGTGCAGGACCAACCCTCCTGGGAGTACCCCTGTAACACTTGCTTGTTCAAACACAGGCTCTGAGAAGTCTCCACAGCTCAGAAGTATCCATGCTACTTCTCAGAGCCTGCCTGACCCCAAGCCCTTCCTCTCATAGCAACCGTCACCAGCCCTGGCCTGTCTTTACACTCTTCCGGAAGGAGTACACGCTCTGTAACATGTGGAGGAAAAGACAAAGCAGGTCTCATGGATGCTGCAGCACACGGATGCTGTGGTACCGGGCCACACTCTGGATAGGGATAAAAACGGGAGGCTGAGGAGGTGACTTGGGAAAGAAAATTCTAGTAACATTCACTGTTAGTCATGGAGAGGCCATGCATTAAATCATCCGTTGTGGCACCAGTCACACCTCACATTTTAACCTGTACCAAAGAGCAGCTCTCAAAAGTCTGTTCCAGGCTACAGCTCAGTCACCCACCTCATGCTGAGATTGATGTGAATCCACTCTTCTCTTCCAGATTATGACATTTGTGCCCAAGCTCCCTGTGAACAACAATGCACGGATAACTTCGGCCGTGTGCTGTGCACGTGCTACCCAGGATACCGATATGACCGAGAGAGACACCAAAAGCGGGAGAAGCCATACTGCCTGGGTGCGTAGGAAATGAATGCGTGTCCAGCTCCCAGGGACATGCTGGGTCCTGGTAGTTCTTTTTCTGGTGGATTTGTGGCAGCTGTAGGACCAGTTCAGAGGAGCCACTCCAATGTGTGATTCCTCCCCTGAAGTCCTTGTACTTGCGGGATGGAGTGTTGTTTGGTTTTAGCCTGTGAGTCACCCAGTGGCTTTCTTTTATCATGTTTATCAAAACATATTGTTTACAAGGATGCCTCTGGGAGTTAGAGCTAGAGGGACACGGGAGAGAGAACGGCTGGAGAAGAGGGACAATGTCCTGCATAACCTAGAATGCTGTAAGACAGAAGAATGAAAGATCAGAAGCCAAGAATCGATCCAAAACTGGGAGACAGGCAGGCAGATCCCTAGTTCAAGGCCAGCCTAGTCTACATATTGAGTTCAAGGACAACCAGGTTTACATAGAGAGTTCTTGATACCAAAGAATAAAACAAAATACATCAGAAACATAAAAGCACAGATAAAAGGGATAGGGAGTCCCAGGGACGCGGCCATGTGGCTTCAGCTGAGACCTGCAGCCTCTGGGTGACAGTATGTAGTGCCAGGGGAACGCCCACATTGCCATGCTCTCCTCGGCCCCCTCAGCTCCTGTCAGCGTAAGGTCTTTGGCAACTTGACTAGGGAGCATTTGGGAAGCTGTCATCTGCCTGAAGCTCAGGGCTGGGTTCTGCGTCCCCCCCCCGCCCCCGCGTGTGGAGTGTGAGGTCAAGTCACTGTTTTCCTCCACACTAACCAGGTCAGGTGTCTTCATCCAGTGGTCAGGAAACAGAACACAGTATTCTCATTTTTACTGCGGTGAGAAACATTTTTGTTCCCACCCCACTGAGGGACAAAGTCCATGCTGACTCTATTGCGGTCCCTTGTTTGATGATCTCATGGCTCGTTTCCACAGCTCTCCAGGGGTCAGGTTGGGTCAGTATGCAGCAGTGACTGCCTGGAGAAACCTCTCTCCACGAGGCCCATCTGACTATTTACTTTTGTTAGAAGTAGCTTTTTCCAGTTACTGTCATGACTCTTAACTGAGAAGAGACCATTCCTAAGTGACCTCTGGGTCACCGTCATGCTGTTTGGAACTTCCCATTACAAAGAGGGAACTAAAACCTCAGCCACCAAGCTTCCTGTGAGAAATCAGCCATGTTGCTGGTCATCTTCCACAGAACCCTGGGGAATGCTTAGGGCTGGCCTCATTGTCATACTCCGCAGGTGAGTGAGTCCCTGAGACACCAAGTCACATGACAGACAGGAGCTCCACCACTCTAGGTCTAGAATGACAGTCACATAGCCCGAAGGAAAGTTTTCATGTATGGCTTACATTCCCAGCACTGGACTTTATCCACATTTCTCTGGTCCAGATCTAGAAGTTTCTCTTGTTCCAGTAGAGGGTCCAGGGTAATGTTGGATGCTGTGTTGAAGTTATTCTATGCATTTGGTTCAAACCAGATATCGATGAGTGTGCCACCGGCAACACCACTCTGTGTGCACATACCTGCATCAACACCATGGGCAGCTACCACTGTGAGTGTCGGGAGGGCTACATCCTTGAGGACGATGGGAGGACCTGCACGAGGGGAGACAAATACCCCAATGACACTGGTGAGCAGGACAAGCATAATACCTCGAACTGTGTGCATGCTTCTATTAGATATTATAGAGAATGCCAGTTTATGAATTATTTATATAGATAAAATTATGTCTTATGCATTTCTATAAGTCTATAAATGTAGCTTATATTTAGAATGCATATTATATACTTATATGTATAGCGATATTTCATATATCTTATGATATATGTTATATATAATATATTGTTATATGTAAAATACAATTAGGTATAATCTATAATTCATATTATATAATTATACTATACGTGGTAAATGTTATTTTTAATGTTGTATGTATATTATTTATCCAATTTTATACATTTATATGTAGTATATATTATGCATAGCATATAAATTATAAGTACTTGGAAGCCCAACACTCCTTTTGGAACTCTGTGTGGGATTGGGCACTGACAAGCAGGACCTAGGTGCAAACCGAAGACCAAACTCATTCTACGGAAAGCTGATGGGAGCAGGGCCCACGTCAGCTGTTGTAAGCTGGAATATGCTGGGGGGTGGGGGGCGGTGTGGCATAGGCTGGGGGGTGGGGGGGTGGTGTGGCATAGGCTGGAGGAAGGTGGCATGGGAGAAATCAGTAGCATTTGGCTGTGTGTTTCCAGGAATCTAAAGTGAACAGGGAAGAAGTCAGATGTACTATGTTCTCTCAAAGAAAATGTGCTGAAATATGTATTTGTATAATTTACACACATGGCCTCAGTCTATTTCAGCACAAGTCAAAATGCAGTCTATACCATGTGCCCATGTGGGAACAAGTTGTTTGGTTCATGATCATAAACACAGAAAACAAGAGGGCATATAAATTTCTACAGCAATTTGAGAGAGCACATTTATTTAAATTCCAAATGTTATACTTGCATTTCACATACGATCTGTCAAATAACTCATTTTGGATCAGTCCACAGTCAACTACAAGATGTCTATCAGCTGGAGCTTTGGCATGGCACGGTGAGGCTAGAGGACATCAACACTGAAGCGGGATTCAGCCAAGGTGGCGGTCACTGGAGCCTAGGATCAGCCTATGTGTGGGTTACTTCTTTGAGTCTGAAGGAAAAAAAAAAAGAATAAAGCAAATGAGGAAGAAAGAGAAAGGGAAGAAGGAAAAGAAGTCCCAGGTTGATGGGAAAATGCTTATAACATTCACTTGCAAAGTAACTCTGATACCTCTGCCAAGTGCCAAGCTCGTCATAAAAATGAGAATTTTTGCCTTTGGAGACCAATGATAATCACCTTCCAGCTGCAACGAACTTTGAGGCAAAATCATCTTTGCTACCAGTGTTGGCCAGACACGTTCCCTACAGAGAAGTCCTTAGCCATTTAGAGGACCAGAAGTTGAGTTCTATGCCATTATGAGCATGCATGTTTGCACATGTAGGCACACGCACAAGCATGAGCACATGCGTGAGCACACTCTCTCTCTCTCTCTCTCTCTCTCTCTCTCTCTCTCTCTCTCTCTCTCTCTTCTCTCTCTCTCTGTCCCTCTCTCTCTGTGTCTCTCTCTCTCTCTGTCTCTCTGTCTCTGTACACACACACACACACACACACACACACACACACACACACACACACACACAGTCAAGGGAAGATAGAGGGCCTGAGCCATCCCTGGGAAGGGAGGAGGCTCCTGGGGCAAATCACGTGTACAAAGATGTGCAGGGAGTTGAGAAAACCAGAAACATCTGGACACTCACAAGATGGAGCCTCAGCTTCAAAAAAGGGCCAGGAGGCAGCAGACAGCTGGAGACCAGCTGTCTCATAAGGAACAACTACAAAGGCAGATTCTGAAGGGCAGCTAGGTTGAGTCACGGAGAAGCCACCATGTGCAAAACGTAAATGCAAAATAGCTCCTTAGAGCCAGTTCAGAGCAGGGCATTTAGGGATCCTGTGCATGAGGTAGAGGGACCCCTTCTCAACTCCGAAGCATGTGGAGCCTACCCATCGAGAGGGCACCACAGATCAAGGGAGAACACTCTTTGAGGAACAATGCTTAATTGAGAAAATAACTTAGAGACCATTTTTTAAATTCAAAAGTCACTGCAGTTTTGTTCCATCCACAAAGAAGAGGATGAGAGCGGCCCAGGAGATGTGTGGCATATCTCGGGGAGGTGTGGTGTATCTCTTAGGTTATGTCCTTGATTGAAACGAAGGTGTTCATTGACACTGGGTGCCTCCTTCTAGCAAATCATGAATATGTAGGACTGGGAGAAACAGTCATATAGGCAATCACTTTTTCTTTATAGAATTAGCTTTCTAGCTGCCTGGACATAGTTGGCTGTGGTTTGCCTGAGTTGCTATAGTGAACAGTCTTTTCTTTTTTTTTTTAAATGGGCAGGACGGAGCCTGAGGAAGCCCAAAGCAGAGTAAACCCACCAGAACAGCAAACATGTGTTTCTGAGTGTCAAGCCAGATACCCATAACACAGAGCTGGCCCTTAGCACAAGAAGCGCCTGGCTGGTAAGGCAAAATGGTCTCCAAGGACAGAGACAGTAAGAGCAAGAAGAAGAAAGACCAGTTGGAAGTTCCAGAGGCCTCTATAGGGTTTGCTAGTCTAAGTTCATTTGTTCTCTGGTCTCCAGAAATCTCCATCCCTTGCAGTAATCCCTAGCTTCCCCACACACATTTCTCCTCAGTCCTCAGGGCTCGAGCCCCTATGGTCCATCAGCTCACTGACAGGATCTGCTTCAGTGGGAAGCACTAACCTGTGCTCCACCTTCAGAAAGATGGCTTAGCAAAGGCGAGAGAAGGAGAGGCTGAGAGGCCCCCGTTGCATCTTTTTTGTTTTGATTTTCATTTTTGAGATTTTTCTTGAGAATGTCATAGTTTCATCAACTCTGCACGTTGGCCCATTGTGGTTCTTGATCACCATCTACTGCAAACAGAAGGTTCTCTG
Organism: Rattus rattus; assembly: GCF_011064425.1. Lineage (NCBI taxonomy): Eukaryota > Metazoa > Chordata > Mammalia > Rodentia > Muridae > Rattus > Rattus rattus. The sequence continues at coordinate 65,190,054 of NC_046168.1, forward strand.
ATAAGAGCTGAGAGATGCCTTAATCTATGGGCCTAATGATAAGTCACTGGGAGGTGGCTCAAGCCTATGTCTGTGTAACAGAAGAATTGTAAATCCTCTCCTAGGCTCCATGCTGTCAGTTCTTGGCCAGGTAATGGTAGTATTGCTTTCACCTCATGGAGCAGGCCTCAAGTCCAATCAAAAAAAGGTTGTCTCGCTCTCTGGCCCACTCATAGGCTCACACCCAGTAAGCTTTGATGTAGAGCCCAGGACAACTTGTCTAGGGACAGTACTGCCCACTGTGGGCTAGGCCCTCCTACATTAGCTAATATGCACACACACACACACACACACACACACACACACACACACACACACACACACACACACACACCAACAAGCCAATGGGATCTGGGCAATTCTGCAATCCAGACTTTTGTCTCGGGAAAGTCTAGACTGTGTCAAGCCAACTGACTGGCAGTTAGAGCTAACTAGGACCCTTGAATTTCACCTAATTGCTTAAGCAGCCTTATAAACATCTAACGGGGCTGGAAAGATGGCCTGGTGGGTAAAGTATGTTCTATACAATCGTTAGGGCCTGAGTTCAGATCCCCAGCACCCACAGGAAAGACGGGTGTAACAGCACACATCTCTGACCCCAGAGTTAAAGGACTGGAGACAGGCAGGTCCGAGGTCTTGTCAAACCAAGCAGTCTAAGCGAAACAGCAAACTCAAGCTCAAAATTCATTCGAGACCTTGTCTCAAAACATGAGGTAGAAGAGCTAAAGAGTTAGCTTAGTACTAAGAGCTGGGCTTGGGTCCCAGCATCCAGGTCAGGACTCTTAGAATGACCTGTGACTCTAATTCTAGGTATGGCGCTCTCTTCTGGCCTTCTCAGGCACCTGCATGTACATGAGACACATACATACACTCCATTACTCAAATACACTCTCTCTCTCTCTCTCTCTCTCTCTCTCTCTCTCTCTCTCTCTCTCTCACACACACACACACACACACACACACACACACACACACACACACACACACATTTGAGCTCTTTTAAATAAGACAAGCTGGAGGAAGACACCAGATATCCACACAGATATGCTTGTGTCACATAGCCACACATACATGCAAAATAATAATTTGTAAAGGGAGCATTAATATTTTTAGTTTATGTTTATTATATGTGTGGGGTGCTTTCCCTGCATGTATGTTTGTGTTCCACATGTGTGCAGTGTCCAAGGAGGCCAGGAAAGGGTGTTAGAAACCTGAGACTGGAGTTACGGATGGTTATGAGCTGCTGTGTCGGTGCTGTAACTATATCTGGTTCCTCTGGAATAGTGGCCATTGAGCCATCTCTCCAACCCCAAAGTAATATTTTAAAGCTACCATAGGGGATGACAATCTGGAAAAGCACAGATTGGAAACTATCTATGTCACAAACCTGAGCTCTGGGCTAAACTTGATAAGACATGTGGACATTCTCGGACAAAGGTGTTTGCAACAGGTACAGTGACTGAGGTACAAGGGCCCTGGCCTAGAACAGGTGGAAACAGGGCAGACCTCTTTCATTACATCATATTCTGAGAATCTTGGTTCCTCTGATGGTGACCCAGACTGGAAATGTCCTTGTCTTTCATACCTAAAAGCCATTTGGTGATTTTGCCACCAAGCCTGACTGAGACAATAGGGTTAAAGAACCTGCGATGAACGGTAGATGTTCTCCTGTTTCCCTCTGCCTCTTCCTCCACCACCATCCATAGACAGCAACTCTGTGTGTTTGAAATCAATAAAACACACTAATGAAATGCCGCTGCCAGGTCCTTCGTACTCCCCAGAAGTGTGATCCTTACAAAATTACTTGACAATATTTACTTCTAATGCTCAATTTACAGTCGACACTGAACTCAGCACATATGGGCAGAGGGATTTGATTTGGCTTTGTATTTTACAATGAAGCATCATTATACTGTGTTTAGGGTGTCCCAGTAGAAGAAGCATTCATACAGGTAGGTTTGAGAAAGGACATGTTCGTTGTGCACCCAGGAGGTCCCTATCCTAATTCAACTGCTTGCCCACTGAGCCATCATTGCCTCAATACACCTTGTCCCCTGCCTCTGATGACTCTGGGGACAGAGAGAACAAGGGAAAGGAAGGTCTCTGAAATCATCTGTCTGACAGCCATGATGCCACAGGAAGTTCCTTGCTTGGAAAGTTCAAGCAGGTGACCAGGTCAGGGTCAGTGCTCACTGACTGTGTAGTTTGAGACTGGTCTCAGCCAGTTTCCCTCAGTGTCTGAGGACACTATTGATCTCCAGCTCCAGGACCCCTTTACCCTTGGAAAACTTTTCCAAATTGGCTGTGATCCACATAACAGCACAAGTCCTGCCTGCCGTTTTGTATTTCCTTGTCTTTTCTGCGCAAGTTCTCAGGCTTGAAAGCACGCCCAGCTCTAACACCTTCTAAGACCATTTCTTATTGTATCTCAAGGATGAGTGATTTCACATCCGAACAAGCAACTCGATAGTAAGACGTGCTCAATGCAAATGGAGCCCTCCAGACATGAGGCGGCTAAGCATTTCCATCTGCTTTGAGCAAATTAGTCAGCCCAGTATTTCATCGCTCTTTTTTTTTTTAAATGAAGATAATGATTATTGAGTATAAACATATGACCTAAAATCGCTTCTCCCTGACTGGTATATGTTCTGAGTTTGAGGGAAGCTCTTTAGGGAGAGATATTTTCTCAGGCTTTTCATTGTTCAATGTCTACAAGGGTTAGAGTCGGACAAATTTAGAATGGAAGCCCAGGGCCAGTGAGCTGCTCGTCATCGAAACTTGATGACTTGAGATTGGTTCCAGAACCCACGGAAAGGAGGAAGGAGAGAAGCAACTGCACAAAGTTGTCTGACCTCCACTCCCGTACCTTGGCACATGTGTGCATGTACGCACATGCACAGACAGTATAGTAAATTTAAAAACTGAAATAATTGTAGTAGTCACCATCATCATCGTCACCATCATCACCATCATCGTTGCCGTCGTCGTCATCATCATCATCATCATCATCATCATCATCATAACATGGAAAGCTAGCATGGGAGGGGCGTGACCCCAGGACAGCTGCCACCGATTTGAAAGATTGTATCTTCGGTACGAGATACAAGCCATCTGACATGGCCTTGCAGTGTTTGGCCACTTTGATTTTTATCTTTGAAAACCCAGAGCTGGAGCCGGTTGAGACACAAGGGAGTCTGTGTAGCACAACGGGGGAGACAATGGAGGAAATGCCGGCTCCGTCATGACTAGCTTACTAGTCTTCCATTTTCCAACTGGTGTTTATTTTCTGATAAAGTTACCGTGACCCCGAGTGTCAATCAATCCAGTTCAAAGACTCAGAAACCACCAGGTGTTTCAAATAACTCTCGAGAGCTGATAACGTGTAGATTAGCAAGTTCTTAACACGGGCAGTGTTAAAACATCCTGACACTGTCCCTTACTGCCACCCCCAGGTGGATGGGTGGAGGGAGATTCCAAAGAAGCTTTCAAAGACCCCTCAATGGTTGTGATGTACCAGGACCGAGTTCACGAAACAGCAGAGTCAAGCTATTGAACTAACATACTTTGTTTGCTTGGGACACTTCCCACATGAAGCTCACTCGGGTTTTTCCTCGATTTATTTGATAATGTTACCATAGTTACATTTCTAATGCTCTGAGTATGTAACCTCTCATAAAAATTAGACCTCCATGCCCCCGTGTGGTCACTAAGTAGTACTACAGCTTTAAACTCTGGGAGGTCAGCAAACTTGAGCTCTGGGTATATTTAAGGTACACAGTAAGTTTAATAGAGTGGCTTCCCTGAACCTGCCTGACCACATCTGGATGCTCTTAGCAGAAACTCCATTAACGGCCTCCCTTCATGCCTACCCTGCACCCCAAAGGGCCAGTTGGGTGGCCTTTTTAATTGTGTGATCTGCACACAGCACTTACCTGTAAAAGAACGCTAAGGTTGTATCCGTTCTAACTTTCTATGGTCCATATAATGTCTGTCCAGAGCCAAGTGACAAAGTAGGTTTACTCTGTCATGCTAATAAACAGTTGTTCAACCACACCAACACTTGGGAAATCTAGCTGAGAACGGGAAAACTAGGAATACAGAGATGGGCTTTTTTACTCCTGTATGTGTACCCTCAACTGGTGGCTTGGCCTTACTCCAAAGTCAGATGTAAACCGTGAAGCAGAAATGTTCATTTATCTCCCGTTCACAATAACTGCGTCACACAGTGTGTGACTCGACAGAAGAGAGGCGAATGGAAGGGTGGTGTAGTGGTTAGTGTGAACGGTCAACTTGACACTATGAGTCACCTGAGAAGAATCTCACTGAGGAATGATCCCAACTGAGTTGGTCTATAGGCATATGGGGGAGTATATTGATTATGTTGACTGTTAACTGAAGACCCAACCTAAAAGCGAGGAAGATCATTCTCCAGGTTTGGGACCAGACCAGTACGAAAGAGAAGAATGTGAACTGAGTGCAAAATCATGCACCCATGTCTCTCTGCTCTCGATTGGGCATGACTAGCCACTTCCATTTCCTGACACCTTGATTACCTCACAATGACACTGACTGGCAGTGGATGAATGGCTCAAGACAATGGACAGCTCCAAGCAGATGATTGAGTTGTGTCCACCATAGTGGACAGTGAGTCCTTAGCCAGCAGATACACTCACAGTAGAGCACAAAGACTGCCTACAGAAACAGACAGCTCGGCTCTGTATCCTAGTGGGTTTGTAGACGCTAAGACAGAGGAATGGTACCCATCTCTCCCGGCTGAGCAATACATCCAAGGGAATGACAACTCGTGTCATCATCTTCAAGCTGTCTTCTCTCCTGCAGAGCCGTTTTCAGACTTAACGTGTTAGGCCCCACTCAACTGGGCCATGGTCCACCCCCTCAATACTGCACTGTCAGGGAGGGAGAGGGGGAAGCAGTATCATGCAAGCTGCTGCCTGACTGTGAGAATCTGCGTTGCACGTGAACTTTGGCCCCCTGGAGAATAGTAAAATCATGCCAGAGTTATAGAGCCACCATTCTAGAAAGCATTGACAAATGCATACACTTCCACCCGTGGAAGATGCTAAGAAAAGGACCATAACACGTGTTTTCACACATTCAGGATGTCAAAGAACAGAGTAGGAGGGCCTCTCTCTCTGTTCCTTCCCCTCTCCCCTGACCCTGGGTCATCTGACAGGGTCAACATGAGAACTCGAGAACCATAAAACTGTCAACACCTACCCCCTTGTACCTTCCATGCTCAGCCTTTCTGTAGCCCATGCCTAGGGACTGCCCTACCGGTGCCATCTCTCCAGGCCATCTGCCTGGACAACCGCCCAGCAGAAGCTGATCCTATCTCCTTTCCCAGGGCATGAGGAGAAGTCCGAGAATGAGGTGAAAGCTGGGACCTGCTGTGCCACCTGCAAGGAGTTCTCCCAGATGAAGCAGACGGTGCTGCAGCTGAAGCAGAAGGTACCCTTATCTCTGCAAGGGGCACGGTAGAGCCCACGCAAGGGGTTTGGGGGTAGGAGGGCGAATGAGCCAATAGATCACTCTGGTTGAGCATTCATTGTATCGACTCATGATGTCAACTAGATATGGATTCTGAATGTGCCTCCACTTCAGAGCCAAGCCCCTAAACAGCGACAGAACACACAGCGAAGTCCTAAGGAGGGACTCACTATAGCAGGCCTAGCAATGGGTACACGCAACGTTATCGAAAGAGTAGAATCCTGGGCAGACCTTCGCGATGACATTTAATCCGTTTTATCCATTGAGAGCTTTCTCTCTTAAACCTTCTGCAAGCTGAACATCATTGTGTGGGGCCTTCATTTTCTCCTGTAAACTTTATAGTCTGGGAAAGGAAAACGCCCCCTGGGAAAGCAGTCCTTGTCACCAGGAGTGAGAACCAATTCCCTTTCTTAAAAACTCCACCCGATGAGACGGGGACCAGGGTGCTGGTAATGTCACCCAGCTGTGTAAAGCGGCCTCGTGATGGATCTAGTGGCCTGAATCTCCTTGGGTGACAGTCCCTGGGCTGGTGTTTATTACACCTGAGGTCAGCACGCTCGCTGGCTCGTCCGCCACTCTGAAATGGTTCTTCAGCTGCCCAAACATAAACTCGCCGTTTTGTTTGTTTAATCGCTTCCACTCAAGGCTCTCGGAAGATCAAAGGGGCATGTATAATCTGTTTAACTTCGGCAGTCGGTTATTCTAAAGGGCAAAAGGGTAAACATGAGATGCTATCTCTTCCATGACAAGAAAACTGGCAGTCGCCATAATGAGAACCTCAGCGACCAGCTTGTCCATCGGAACAACAGGCTGGGAAGGGAAGTAGCATTTCCAGCCTCTGATGCACAGGCTGGGAAGGTCATGATGGACTTTGGCAGAGGCACACGTGTACCTGTGTGTTATATGTTTACATGGGCATGAGTAAAACACGAAGCTAATCATAAATAGCCTGTCATACCGTAGACAGGCAGAAAGCTTTGTCCATGTGCCAGTATAAACAAAGAGAGAGGAAGAAATGTTTCCCATACAGCTTGCCCCAGGTGACACTTGAATTGATGTTAGCATTTTTAGAGGAAACTAGGAAGGCTTGCAGAAGCGTTAAGCTCGCCTTTCATCGGGCTTAGAGCATCAGGCTCTGGGGAGGCAGTTGATTATGGTCCCAAGACACAAGGCTGCCCTCGCTTTTCTTCTCTGGAAGTAACCTGTGATCTTCCATAAGTCCTCTCCAGCTGGCACGATTTTAAGGGACTCGGTATTGCAAGTCGTTCAGGAAAAACTCATTGCTGTAGCTGGCCTTCTCTTAATCACCTTGAAGCATTCTGTCATCTGTGCAAGCTGGGAAGGATGAAGAAGTTGAATAACTGATGTTGAGATGCACGCGACGCTCAGAGATTTGCTGATGCTTTGTAGGGATAGTGAGTTTGTCTTGGTCCCTCGCTAGCTCTCCCATGCTTGGGTTGAGCGAGAATTGCTCTGCCTTGTGCCTCCCCGTCCCCATGCATGCAGCATGAACACTGGCATCCATGGGGAATTATGGGAAGTGTGTAAGGGGAGAGCATATATGTCCGTGTGTGCATGGAGGGTTGCTTACCCACCTGTGTGCACACATGAAGGCCAGAAATCAATATTAGTTGGCTTCCTCCATCATTCTCCAACATATGTCTTGAGACAGGACCTCTCATTGAACCTGGAACTTACCATTTCGACTACACTGGTAAGCTAATATGTCCCCGAGATCTGTCTGTCTCCTGTTGTAGACATTATTTAAATCCTAGCCCAAGGTTTCTAACCCACTTTTGGTTATTGAGTTTCCAGACACAACACACACACACACACACACACACACACACACACACACACACACACCCACCCTTTATTTTTTTAATAAGCCTTAAGCAACACAAGAGCTGTGCAGATACCTAGCCTTTATACTATTAGAATCAACCTTCTTATCAATAACCCCACGTCATTACTCCCTATGTTTGATCTAAGCTGCTCTTAACTTCAATTGGCCAGTCCACTTTTCCTTTACTCCTAACTGTGGCAGCTTCTCTTCTACCCCAAGACTGCGAAACTTAAACCCCACCTATGTCTCTTCTGCCCAGCTATTGGCAGTTGGCATCTTTATTTACCAATCAGAAATAACTTGGGGGCAGGGTCACTCCATGTGAACGTCTAGTTGCCACAGAGACTCCCTCTTGGGGGCCCAAAGTTAGCATTAGAATACAGGCAGCATTAGGCCAACCCACTACACTCTCAATGTACGGTACAGTGTAGATGTGTGCTTCCTGCATTTACATGGGTACTAAGGATCAAGCTTAGGGCAAGCACTTTGTCCACCAAACCTTCACCCAATTCCTGTTTCTTTTCTTCTTTCCTTTTCTTCCCTTTTCTTCTATTCTTCCCCTCCCTTCTTCTCCTCCTCCTCCTCCTCTTCTTCTTTCTCTTCCTCCTCCTCCTTCTCTTCCTCCACTTCTTCCTCCTCCTCCTTCTCCTCCTTCTCTTCTTCGAGCCAGGTCTCATCAGGAACCCAAGCTGGACTTGAACTATCAGTGTAGTAGAGGATGACCTTGAACTTCTGATCTTACCTCTACCTCCCAAGTGCTGTGGTCATAGATATGGGTCACCATACCCAGCTGATGGCTAGTACTCTTAGAAAAGGTCCCTCCAGGAAGGTATAGCTTCCTGTAGTATGAGGAGCAGTTCTATACACAAATCCCCACATAACTGTGACCAGAGCCTTGTAAGAAACATGCTCATGTTCTCAGGGCTGAAGTGCATGGTCAAGATGTCAGGCTTTAAACCCAGGCCTTCTCCTGAACCCTGGTGTATATCATCATTTGCTGTTAACATTCACTTGCTACTGCTGATACAGTCTGTTCTTTTCATAAACCATGGGGCATTTATTTGCCCATATAAATGTTGTCCAAGAAATAGGTATGGAGGTTTGGGGTGCTGGAGAGCAGCCAACCTCCCAGTATGAGACAGGGTCTCTCACCGAACTTGTATGCACACATGTTGAACTACACCATGAGTATACAGTAGGTAGAATTCTAGCCACAGAAAATGCCCCAGATCAAATACCTGGGCTCTTCAAGGAATCAGTTGGAAAAGAAAATCCCATAAAACAGCAACATACAGAATATAAGGAACCTATAAGACCTGTCAGTTTTAAACTAGCAAGGGTTACGCAAACCACAGTGTTTAGATAAGGACTGCTGGGTGGTGGATTGTTTGCTGCGGGTTGCCCTAGTGCTGCTTGCATTTTGGTGATAATTACACTTCCAAGAAGGGCTGCCTAGGATGAGGAGTGAATCACTACTTCACCAGAACCTTCTCCCCATTTTAACTTGTAAAATAAAGGCAAGAGCCAGTGATTGGAGAAGGAAGGGAAGCTGGAGCTGAAGAGTTTGAGAGAGAGAGAGAGAGAGAGAGAGAGAGAGAGAGAGAGAGAGAGAGAGAGAGAGAAGGGATGAGGGAGGAAGAGGAGGTGGAAGGAAGATGGAGATGAAGCCCATGGCCTGGAGAAACCACAAGTTATAAGGGATCTCCTAGCTGGGGATAGAGTAACACAGTGGTGGATCTACCCAATCTAGGCACACAGCTTGTATTCATATTGAGTTGTGTTTTCATTGCATGGGTTTATTTAGGTTGGAGAATTTACTGCAACAGATTGCTTGTTTACTGCAGGAAATATTGTACAAGTCAAGACAGGGGTTACTTTTGAAGGAAGAAAGGAGACTGGCACAGCACCCTAAGGGGGATCAGGGCGGGTGGGAGTTCTATGTGCTGGCCTGAGTGTTCACTACGTGTGCTAGCTATAGTCGTTTTCTAAGCTGCATACGTCATATTAGTCCTATGAAACTTCCTGTTTGGGGGCTTGCATTGTCCATTCAGACCTCAGTGCCTCTCCTGCTTCATTCTCTCTCTCTCTCTCTCTCTCTCTCTCTCTCTCTCTCTCTCTCTCTCTCTCATTAGAAAAGTGATTAGGTAAGAAAGGGAAAGGATCTTAGGGACAGATAGAATAGGGACAGATAGAATAGGGACAGATAGAACACCTTCCACTCAACTTTCAGTTAGGCACCAAGGAAAACTGAGTCACACAGCCTGTCAGTTTCTCTTTTGAAATTTACTCTCATGGCTAAAGAGACTGCTAGAAATAAGACAGAGGGCCAGGGGAGAAAGACCCCAAAGAGAGGCAGAGCCCCTCAGTAAGCTTGCTCAGCAGCTCTTGACCCATAGTGTGCTCTGCCTCCAGAGGCCACTGTATAGGGAGCAGGGGATCTAGACCCTCTTAAACCAGCAACCCACTTAACCCATAGAGAGCAATTGAGATGGTGTTGCAAGTGTTTGCTGGGCATCCACTGTGCCCTGCAGTAGCCCGAGCAATGAGGAAACCCAAACTGTATGGAATAAAGTCCTGCCTCAAACTTACATCTTACAGAGAAGCCAACAGTGTGACTCCATGGCGATTGAATGGAGCAAAGGGATAGGCAAGCTTGAGAATGCAGAGGTCTGTGAGTGCACGCAGTGAGCAGGCTCGCTGGGATACTCGTTCCCTTCCTACCAAGCACATATTCAGGTTCTGAACTGGCCTCCCCAGCTATAACACACAAGTGTGCACGCGTGCACAAGCTCAAACACACACACACACACACACACACAAATACATTTCATACAGTTTTCAAAGAAAATGTATGTATGTACCATGACATTTTATTTAACCACAAAGAATAATTATAGCATTTCCAGAAAGACAGATGCAACTGTAAATCAATGTTTAATGGAATTAGCTAGACTCAGGCAAAAAAAAATGCATGTTTTATTAGGAAGGTTTCTATTGCTCTGATAAAGACCATGGCCAAAAGAACTTGGGCAAAAGTGGTTTATTTGGTTTATATATAAGTCAAAAGCCCATCATGAAGGGAAACACAGGTAGAGAGACCTTGAGGCAGAAACTGAAATGGTCCACAGGGAAACACTGCTTCCTGCCTTGTTCACCATGGTCTGACTGGCCTGCTTTTTTATACAACTCAGGACCATCTGTCCCAGGGTGGTATTGCCAATAGTGGGCTGGGCCCATCAATTATTAATCAAGAAAATATCCCATGATGTTTGCCTACAGGGAAACTCCTGGGGGCATTTTCTCAACTGATCCCATTTCCAAGTGGCCAGAGCTGGTCACACTGACAAAAACTAGGTCGTACAAACGTCTTCTCCCATTTGCAGATTTTAGATGACTCTCTGATACCTAAAGGTATTCCTGTGCACATGTGTGTGCATGTGTATGTGTGTGCAGCATGAAGGCAGGTGACTAGCGGAAGGAATGAGATGATGATAAGGGAGGAATAAGAGGGTTCTGACTGAATATAGTTCATGTCCATGATGAACTTGGAAGAGGTGGCCTTTGTGAAAAGAGCTAGCACCTGCTAAATATAGTTTCCATGGTGTCTAATTACTGCTCTTAAGAGACTTACAGCTCTGTATCTACCAAGCATGTGCTGAATACTAACAGCGGGCACTCCATATTCAGTATCCAGCTTGCTTGTGCCAACAGCTCTCTGGGGGTGGTTGCTTTAATACAAAGCAAATCAGATCTGAGAGAATGGTGATTGGAAGTCTATCAATTGGCACTCAGGAGAAGTACAGGCTCTACTCATATTGCTATCACACACACACACACACACACACACACACACACACACACACACACACACACACACTACTCACACTCCGCAGGCCCACTCCCTGATATTTCTGGGAGACCACGGCTAGTCGCTACCTTTCCTTCCAACTTGCCATAGGAGTGTGAGATCTACAGGCAGCTCGGACACTGGGGTTGTAGACACTGGCTGGTCTTATAACATCAATTTAATATGAACACTGGAGCTAACCAAGAGGAAGAAGCAACAGGATCAGTGTTAAAACCCAACCATGGTAGATTCCTACCCCTAGCCAGATAACGGAATTTCGAATATGATGATGTGATCACCTAGTGACGCACACCCCATTTTATAGACATGGAGTAGGAAACCAGAAAGGTTAGAAGACTTAACCTGAAGGTACTGCTTTGTCCCATGTGGGCAGAACCTTCCCCCACTGAACAGTGACAGTGGCTGGACACTGGGCCCAGGCATCCTTTTCCTGTACAGCAGACTTCTTAGGCGAATGCTACCCATCTCATTCATAGATGAGATCCAGGCCTTACAGATAGACCTTGGCAAGGCTGAGATTTCAATGTCCCTCTACCCCAAATCCAGAGGGCTCACACCAGCATTTCCATCTCAGTGCCTCAACTAGTGGCGGGTGATAAAATGGACTGGGATTCAGTGGCAAGAGTTGGCGCGTGGTCCCGGAGAGTGGATTTGCTTTTGTTCCTCTGCCATTGACCCCTGTTCCCTATACTCATTTTCAAGTCATAGCTGTCTACCAGACACCAGCATCACGTGTAATGAATATGTGTTTGATTTATAAAGTCGTTACTTGAAAGCTATGAAGTACAAAGCTAGCATGCTTGATCAGTCATGGCAACTGTTCTAGGATGTTCCTGCAACCCTGAAGTTACCTGGTTTCAACTTCTGCCTCCCTAGGCTGCTCATGCAAGAAGCTTGCCCTGGACAGCTCCTTGGCTAGAAAGCATCTCTCTCCCCCTTTGCACTCTAACTAGCTACAGTTAAGGACAAAATCATGAGTAGGCCTTGTAGCCTCTACAGATGACTCTAACACAGACTTCCTCAAGGGGCCACCATGGCTTTCTGACCCAGGTTTGCCTTGTCTTTATAGATTTCTCTGCTCCCCAACAATGCCGCCGAACTGGGCAAGTATGTCAATGGTGACAAGGTGTTGGCCTCGAACACCTATCTTCCAGGACCTCCTGGCCTGCCTGGGGGACAGGGCCCACCTGGTGAGTATGAAGAAGAGCCTGGGAAGCTGGTGGCATTTCTGCCCTCGCACCAGCTTGAATGAAGGCTGACTGAATGAGAGTTCACACTCAGCGAGGCTGGACAGGATTCTCCAGCTTCCATCTATGCTCACAGGTGAAATTGGATATACAGGACAGCATGGCTGTACAAGGAAAGGCCATGGGAAGTTGGGGCCTGTATATTTTCTAGGATCAGATAAGACTCCTGACAATCATTTTAAAAGTTGTGCATGGTACTCTACACCTGGAATTCCCAGTACTGAGAGAGTCAACAGAAGAAAGATCATGAGTTAGAGGCTACCCTGGGCTACATAGTGAGATCCTATTTCAAAACCAATGAAAAGCACTGTGAAGACTGTTAGTTGAGTTCACCCTAGGAAAACGTTAATGTAGAGTCATAGCCTCGTAAAGTCATTCAGCTCTTCCAAGCCACAGCCAGCCCCATCACCACTTTCCTCAGCTCTTTCTCTATATTCTCTTATTGCTTACTGCATTTTCAATTCTACTCTTACTCCTGTTATATTGTAGGTGGGATCTGTTGAGGTATAGATCATATAATGATCTAGGCCCTTCCACGATTGAGTTTGACTTTTGACAAGGATAGACAGACTTCCCTGGGACTTACACTCCACATCAGCCTCATAATCCAAAGAGTTTCCACCATGCAGAAAGTTCCCATGAGACATGTGCCTCTGGGGTTCTCCCCACACCAGCTGTAGGTATCCACCAAAGGCTTTCCTTTACCAAGGCTTTCCCATTCTGGGGCTGAAGACCAGAGGACCAGACCAGAGGACTCTCAACTCTGCTTTAATTATAGGGTGAACTAGAAATGGCTTCTCTTTTGCTTTTCAAGAGTCTGAAATTCTTTCATGTTCTTACTGTGAGTAGTTCTGTTAGTAGGAGCTACTCAACTCAAAGGAGATAACATGGCACAGATTGCACTTTGAGCAAAGGAAACCACTGGGGGGTTTTCTCCTCCTTTCAAGTTTGGCTCCTTACAGACCATTGGAAGTGGTAAAGAACTAGACACATGATACACTCTAGCATCTGGCTCCTGTCTGAACCACCTCAGAATCTGATTCTACTGACTGCTATATCGCTTGGTAGCTGCTTGCTTCTCTTTCTCTTGCTTATTAATGTGTGTCAAATTTTATATTGAATGATGCATGTCATTGGTAGATAAACACTAGAGCCTGGGAAACTTGGTAAACACTCTTTGAGACAGTCCTCCCCCTGCCCCTTTGTCAGATCTATAACAGGAAGTTGAGTAGCTAAGTTAGTCTGGGGCTTTGTTGTCACTCAATTTACCTTCAGTGCTTTGCAGTCTTCAACTGTTCGAATCCCTCCAATGGTAGGAAGACGTTCCTTTGTGTTAAGTCAGTATCCATTGGTTTTCTCTATATTCCACTTGTCTTTCTACAGTTCATACACAATCCTCTATATCCATGTACATTCCTCAATAATAAATCCCTTTTGCTTTATATTTCAAATGAGAGTGGTGGACGGAGAGGCAGTTTCACTTTTCTTTATCCTGTCCCTCCAGGCCTTGAATAAATAGGGCCTCTTCCGTAGTAAATTATGGACAGAACATCTTCCTACTCTTCCCTCATGAGAAGTGCTTACCGGAGGAAGCATAGGCTTCCCCATCTTGGAGTATTGAGGATTGTATGATAATAGTTAAAAATAGGGAAGTTCTATAGTTCTATAGTTCTATGCAATAGAGCTGCAAAGAATGGGTAAGGAGTGAACAAGATCAGTAGGAGGAAGAGGCAGGAGACACCAGCTATGGGGCAAGAGTTGAGGCAAATATACCAAAGGTGGACGCCTAGCAGCCTTTTGATGCTTACTGTGTATGAAGTACTGGGCCAAATAGTATGTGCATGTATTTAAATTTTTATCTAATACAACTACTGCATGTTGGAGTTTTATTCAGATTTGGAGATAAAAGACTATGGTCCAAAAGAGCTCAAGCAAATTGCCAGGGATTCAAGTGTAGGCCTCCCTGGTGGTAAAACTTCTACTACTGGTGTGAGAGTGTGTATGTGTGTGCACAGACTTGTTCTCTGTGTGGTCATGACTGCTCAGAGTATGTACATGAAGGACAAAAGTCAACATCTTGGTGTGTTATATAGGACTTGGTGTCAAGATAGGAGTGGGTCCTATAGTGACCTACTCACCCTCTGGGACTCAGTTTATAGAATGCACCACCACACCAAACTTTTACATGGGTACTATGCATCAGAACGTGGGCCTTCACTTTTTTTTTTTTTTTTTTTTTTTTTTTTATTAACTTGAGTATTTTTATGTACATTTGGCAAACATCCCCTTCCTCCCCCCTTCCTATGGGTGTTCCTCCCCCACCTCCCCCATTGCCGCCCTCCCCGACAGTCTAGTTCACTGGGGGGTTCAGTCTTAGCAGGACCCAGGGCTTCTCCTTCCACTGGTGCTCTTACTAGGATATTCATTGCTACCTATGAGGTCAGAGTCCAGGGTCAGTCCATGTATAGTCTTTAGGTAGTGGCTTAGTCCCTGGAAGCTCTGGTTGCTTGGCATTGTTGTACATATGGAGTCTCAAGCCCTTCAAGCTCTTCCAGTTCATTCTCTGATTCCTTCAACGGGGGTCCTGCTCTCAGTTCAGTGGTTTGCTGCTGGCATTCGCCTCTGTATTTGCTGTATTCTGGCTGTGTCTCTCAGGTTCGATCTACATCCGCTCCTGTCGGTCTGCACTTTTTGCTTCATCCATCTTGTCTAATTGGGTGGCTCTATGTGTATGGGCCACATGTGGGGCAGGCTCTGAATGGGTGTTTCTTCAGTCTCTGTTTTAATCTTTGCCTCTCTATTCCCTGCCAAGGGTATTCTTGTTCCCCTTTTAAAGAAGGAGTTAAGCATTCACATTTTGATCATCCGTCTTGAGTTTCATTTGTTCTAGGCCTTCACTCTTATACAGAAAGTGCTTTATCCACTGAGCCATCTCCCCAACCCCAAAACCTTGTACTCTTAAGCACTCTCTAGACAACATTACATTCTCCTGTGATCCAGGAGTAGAGAGACACAGAGCAGGACATGCTTGAGGGGGTAAAGCATGTAGATCACTAACCGAGTAGGCTGGTGGTGGAACTAGGGATCTACTGTAGGAAGAGTCTCAGGTTTCCCCCTTGAGCAGATGGATGACTGAGGCTCCAATAAAGAGAGAAAGGTGATGTCACTTTTAATCATGTTGAGTTTAAATCCCCATGGGTTCATTAATATAAATGCCACAAGGCAAAGAGCAGAGTTAAGAGAGAAATCTACAGTGACTCCTAAATTCTGTGGTATGGGGTGAATGCTAATAGGATGTTTTTTATTACAGGCTCACCAGGACCCAAGGGGAGCCCTGGATTCCCCGGTATGCCAGGCCCTCCTGGACAACCAGGCCCACGGGGCTCAATGGGACCTATGGGACCATCCCCTGACCTGTCTCATATTAAGCAAGGCCGGAGGGGCCCTGTGGTCAGTGTCTTCTCTGAGATCCATGAATATTGGGGGGGGAGAGTGTTGTTTGTCCCTTTTTTTCCCAGTTAAATCAAATGCTTGTGTCTTCTAGGGTCCACCAGGAGCACCAGGAAGACATGGCTTGAAGGTGAGTCTTAAACTGTTCTTAACAGCTGCAGGTCTGTTTCTACCCACTGTGGTGTCCCATGAAGCTCAGCAAACCATATTTCCCTTCCCTATGTTGCATGTAGCAAAGTTGAAGCACAGATCCACAGCTTGACAGTGGCAAACCTGGTCAACCCCATAATCTATAATGCTTGATAATCCTTACCCTTTGGAGCACATGTAACACTGTCGGGAGGGGAGGCGGATTTTGAGCTGGGTGTTGTGGCTTAAGCCTCTGGGTAGTGGTGATCACACTGGTGTTTCCCACTAGTCTATGCTTTTTTAGAATGGCCTCAGTTGTTTAAGTGGAGAAGAACACACAACTCCACTCAACCCAAGTGGTGGCTTCCCTGTTTTGAAAAGCTTGGCGTTTCCCACATTGCCTAGAAAAACAAGAGTCCTAATCAGATCTGATTTAAAAATATATAGCCTTTTGAGAACCCAGCAGCTGAGACACTTGACCCAATCTTGCTGGTTCCAATAAAAGGTCCCCTGAGTTCAACTTCAACTCCAAATTTATTTCCTATACAAAATGCTTATTTCCTGAAGGAGTATGGTTGTGGGTGTCTAACAGAGACTGTCATGCTTCTATCTGCATCCTCCAGAATGCTAACCCTTCCCCCTTTGGTTTTAGGGGGAGAGAGGAGCACCTGGGCCCCCAGGGTCTCCGGTAAGTTGAATTGTCTGTCCTGCTTAGCCAGTGGGTGTGGCTCTCAGGGGCGTGGCACTTGTAAAATGGTAGAGTGGGACTGGTGAGATGGCTCAGTGGGTAAAGCACTTGTCACCAAGGCTGATGACCTGAATTCAGTTCCAAATGGTGAAAGAAAAGAACTGACTCCCACAAATTGTCCTCTGACCTCTATAGGGGTGCCATCCTGTCCCCTAACCAAAAATAATAATAATAATAATAATAATAATAATAATAATAATAATCTCTCAAGCAGTCACGTCTATGGTTAGGAGGAAACTTGTAGATGCATTAATCAGCTGGTTTGGATTTTTAAAATTTGTTTTCTGCTATTACTTTTGCTCTTCTCTTGGATACTCTTTACATGAAATCTCTCCTCTGAAGTCCACTATGTGAGGAACCCGTTTCCAAAGGCATCATAAGATGTTTGAAAGAAGGCCTGAGGAGGAGGCTTAGTTGGGATAGTGCAAGGGGACCTGGGTTCAGTCCCCAGAATCCATGTGAAAAAGTTAATGTTGACGGAGTGCCCTTGTAATCCCAGCAGAGATAGGGGGACCCCTGGGGGATAGAATTGGCATTTCTGGGATATTAACAATAGAGCCTTTCTTTTAAAAGGAAAAAAAATTGTGGGCAATGCCTGAAGAATGTCAACCAAGGTTGGCTTATGGCCCCCATACACACCTGCACACAGCCACACAGACACACAGATACACGGACACACACACACACAAACTAGAATATATTGTTAGATGACCACTGGCTCCAATAAAAGATAAAAAAGGACTCTCTGGGATTAAGGAGAAATTTGATATATATATATAGATATAGATATAGATATAGATATAGATATAGATATATACACACACACACAATATCTAAGAGATTAAAATGAGCAGAAATATGAGAAAATGCAAATAAGTATGCTACTTCTAGAAAAGAGGGTATGTGTTCTGAGGAAGGACCCAGAGGCCTGTGTTGCCACCTCACCTCTTATCCTATTAGCTTTCTAACTTTAGGCTTTTACCTAGAGTCTGTTGGCATTTGTTCCTTATCTACACAGTGGGCTATGATTCTCCATAACACCCGTATGTGCATGGTGAGAGTCAGATGACATCAGAATGCTACACCTCAGTGGGTGATGGCATCTCTTGCAGCTTCTCAGGTACAAGCTGCCGAACGGCATCCTTCTTGGATGTTGGTAACGATCTTACCTTTAAAATGTTCATGGACTCGCATGCTTAAATGCTTTGAGATTTTTCTGCGGAACATGCTGTTCAGCACTGCATGAAAATTAAAGCTTACTGAATATTATGTATGATGAAGAATGTCCAATAATAGAATTCGGAAGGTATGATGTGGATCTTCCTAGACCATGAGGGACAACACACTCTCAGTTTCATTTTGTTGTTCATCTTACAAACATATTAACAATTTCATTTTTTTTAAAGAAGAACAGAAAACAGAACTATTCTTTCTAATCCCTTTGCATCTCATTTAAATGCCTACCTATGAGCCCATTGGAAACCTGTGGGGTTGAGTCTGCATTTTACCAATGGGAAAAGCTTAAACACATAGAAATCAGGTAATTTGCCATGGTCACACAGCATGGAAGAGGTTGGCTCAAATCCAGCAGGACCTCACCCGCTGGACCATTGCTCTGACTTCCAGGTTTCTTCAGAAACTCCCCCTGAGAAAGGAGAGGTGACTGTGCCACCAGTGTCACGGGTGAGGAAAGGGTCCCAGGCTGCTCATACAGTCCTTAAATCTATTTAAGTTACAGAGTTGCTTAGAAGGTAGTCACTCACAAGCAACAGGACTCATGGGTAGCAGAACTACACAGGATGCCGCTGTTGTCATGAGTGACTTCACAGCTTTGATTCCTCTCCTGTGCACAGGGACCCCCAGGTTCTTTTGACTTCCTGCTGCTGGTACTGGCCGACATTCGAAATGACATCGCAGAGCTACAGGAGAAAGTGTTCGGACATCGGATTCACTCTTCTGCAGAGGACTTCCCCCTACCTCAGGAATTCTCCAGCTACCCAGAGACCCTGGACTTTGGGTCTGGAGATGACTATTCCAGAAGAACTGAAGCAAGGGACTCTGAGGCCCCGAGAAACTTTTATCCATAGCACATCCCATCTCTTCAAACCACCAGAAGAGAAGCATGCCTTCGTCCTTCCCCTTACTCGGTTTCCAAACCCTGCCTTCCAAGTTTCCTTCGCATCACAATAGCAGCAGGAGGATGTGATGGGTTGACAGTGCTGTTCTTGAAGAGCCAATGGGTGGTTACATCAAGGCTTTCTTTGGCAATCCTAGTTTTTTCAAGAACCTTTGGAATTCTGAGTTAATCGCTCCCACCGAATCTTAAACGTTGGCAGAGTGCAAGAGAGGGAGAAATGGCAACATGGGTTCTTAGAAGTGTAAGGTTCCTTCTAAAAAGAAAATGATGTTCAAGTACTTGACTGTTCATTCTCTACTGTCCAGAGTAAGGCTTTTCAGTTGTGGAGGGGAGGGGTGTGGAAGGAGCAACCACGTAAAATGACATTGGTAGAAAAATTACTTTTCTTATCAATGTCACAGATTTCAAATTCTGCATCCTATTTTTCAGCTTGATGTTTGTTTGTTTGTTTGTTTTTAAATTTGGTTACAAAAAACAAGAAATTGGAAAGAATATGTTTGGAGAGATAGAGAATTAGCCTTATGTTTCCTGTCACGTAGGTTGCCACATTTTAAAATTCAGATACGACAGTCGTTGATTCGTGCAAATCCTACATGGAGAAGGGAGTTCTTTTATCGAGCTGGATCATGTGTTCTAGGGGGCCTTGAGGTGATGAAACACCCTGTGTATTCTAGAACAGAGAGCTCCAGGAGGCCAGGATGGCTGAGGACTATTTGGTCAAAAGAATTGTCCTGCTCCATACATGTTGAAGGTTTGGGAAACAAGATGGCTGACTCTTAAGAAGATGTACACGATGCCCTGGCACTGATGGGGTGGCCAGATGTGCCGGCAGGCACTCATCCAGGCTGAATCAAGGCCAGAGGGAAGTTGCTGGCAGGGGGGACATCGAGAGGTGCTTCCGTAACTCTAGATCTCCAGAGGCAGATGAATCTG
This sequence comes from Rattus rattus, assembly GCF_011064425.1. Classification (NCBI taxonomy): domain Eukaryota; kingdom Metazoa; phylum Chordata; class Mammalia; order Rodentia; family Muridae; genus Rattus; species Rattus rattus. Next base: position 65,209,959 of record NC_046168.1, read on the forward strand.
CTCTTAAATCTGAAGTCCTTATCCAGGGCCAGCCAGGGCCAGCCAGGCTCACCAGCAGTTGGAATAGCACACAGCTGAGAGGTCTCTGGGATAGAGAAGGAGGAGGAGAGTTTGCTAACTTGGAATAATTTCCCACTATTTCCCTCTGCCTTGGTTTAAATCCCTGTTGTTCTAGGTCTCCTTGACTTTCTGTCACATTTCCCAATGTCTCCCTGAGTCGTTTCTGGGAGTATTTCTAGATCCCCAGGGAATCACATTCCCAGAAAGGAACAAGAGGCCAGCAGGTTTCTTCTTGCTGTCTCTGGGTTTTTGTTTCAGGGATCGACTATCACTTTCTCCTTGAGTGTGCAGTATGCTCCTTGACCTTGCTCACATAGTCGCCCACACCAGGGTCTCTGTTTGCTCTCCTGCAGCATCCCCTTATATTTCTAAGAAGTTTTGCGCTTGCATTTATCTTTTCCCTATACCACCTAAGCCTCCATCTTCTTCCCACCCCTACTGGGACAGCTTGTCGGAAGAAAACTGCTATTGGTGTGCATGACACTGTACCATCCACTCTTCTTTCTGAACAATGAGAAGGGGCTCTGTCTACAGAGCCAGCGGGAGCCTAGTGGCCTTTCACTTCCCCTTCCCCAGCTCCCTACCCTCTCATCCTTCTCTCCTGGCTCTCTTCCCTTTCCTCTCTTTTCTCTCTTCCTCTCCTCTTCCTTTGCCCCTTCTCTCCTTCCTTTCCTTTATCCCTATCCTAGCTTCCCTGCCTTTCTCTCTCTCTACATCTCCCTTCAATTCTCTTGCTTGTCTCCTTCCTTCCTCTCTCCCTCACTCTACCGCTCTCCCTCCTCTTTCCTTCCTTAGTTCCCTCCCTCCACTTCCCCCTTCCTTCCTACCTACTTACGTGCTTCCCTTTTTCCTTCCTTAGTTCCCTCCCTCCAATCCCTCCCCTCTTCCCTGCCTGCCTGCCTATCTTCCTATCCTGTTAGAAAGGCAGGATTCCCACACACTCCCACCAAAGTCACCAATGGCTGTCCACGAAGAGTTCACGGCGAAGGCAAGCACGCACTTGCATTACTCGCTCGCTCTCTCCCTCCTTCCCTGTCAGTCTCTCCAGAACCTGAGCATCACCACAGATGGCCTTGCCAGCCATGGCTTCCTGAAGAGATAGATGCAACCACAGTCAAGCGCCACCTGGAATCTATTCAGTGCTTGCCTGCTTATAGAGCCCGTCACTTAAAGGGTGTGGGTGGATGAATTCTCAAAACTATGCACAGGCTCTGTGAGCAATGATTATGTCCATCTTGGTTTTTTATGAGGAATTTTATAACTACTTTTTATGTCTACTTTTTTTTTAGACAGTGAAATGTATGTAGAACTATAATCTTTATTGCCAAATGCTGGTAAAATGCAAGTACGCTCCATGCTTGGCTGGAGGCCAGGGTTATGTGCTAAAGGAGGGAAGTGAAAGTCACAATATCTGGGATTCATGAGTCTGTCTAGGTAATTATATCCAGGAAAACATAATAGCCTGTATCTTGTAACCTCAGTGTTCATATGCCATGTCAATTTAGATAATTGTTACTCCTCAGATTTTCAAAACGTGGACTACTAACTAACTATAAGACCAGGGCGTGTCCTCCGCTTGTCCAAACAATGGATTTTTAGTGATAAGGTATTATTGCTTACATATCTTTTAGTCGTGGATAAAAAAATCAAAGCTTTTCTGTCTAAACAAACTTCTGCTCAAAATGCCATGGAAAGGCCTTCAGATTTACTGAGTCACTTCTATCTCACGGGGAAAATGTTCTCGTTTTTTATACACCCTTCAACCCTTTGGTAAAAACATTCAACTTTTCTAATATCTCCCCAAGTTAAGACTTGGTAATGGATTGCCTCTGTGTTTGTAAAGCCATGAGAATTAAAAATTCACTGAAAATAATATAGAGAAGACTTGCATTTTAGTTCAGGAAAACCAAATTTTCTAGCTGCAGAGGGAAAAATAATCAGCTTTCCTGTGCCAGATGATAAGGGTTAGGAGCCAGGTGTGGTGGTGGACGCCTGTAATCCCAGCACCTGAGAAGCAGAGGTAGGCAGATCGGGGGTTCAAGGTCAACCTCAGCTACAAGTGTGAGGCCAGCCTGGGCTAACTGCGAGCCTATCTCAAAATAATGATGATGACGACGACGACGACGACGACAATGATGATGATGATGATGATATGATAATAAATAATAATAATTAGTAGAGGACTGGAGAGATGGCTCAGAGGTTAAGGATGCTTGCTGCTCTTCCAGAAGCGAAGTTCAGTTTCCAGCTCCTGCATCATACAGCTCAAAGACTCCCCTAACCCCATGTCCAGTTGATCTGACGCCCTCTTCTGACTTCCATAGCACCTGCACTCATGTGCGCACACACAGAGACACACATACACATAATTACAAATAAAGTCTTTTTTTAAAGGAGTTGGGTACAAAGAAGATGCTGCCTTTTCTTGCTCTCTATGTTATTTTCCTATACTTGCTACAGAATTAACTAGAGTCATATTGCTGTGTAGAGTCAGTCCAGTGTCCAGCAGGAAGATAATAAGTGCCCAATGACCTTGGAAGGAAGAAGTATTGGCCCCATCAATGGCTGGGTGCAGAGCACCCTGGTAGAGCCAGGTAAGTCATGTTCCCTTTCCAAGGTTCCAAACATCGTTGGCCTTGGAAGTTTCACTGTCAGGCATGTTGCCACAGAGCTTCTTCATGACCAAGCGTCAAACTTTACCTTGAGGTCTCAGGAAACAACCCTCTATCTTGTTCCTCCTCATCATTTTCCTCCTCTTCTCTTATCCATCCAGGCTGCCTCACAGAAGCAGCCTCAGCAGCCTCCTTCTGCAAGCCTATCTTCCAGACAACTGTTCTAAAAGGGAAAACTGTAGACTGGAATCTGAGCCAAACAATTAGTCAAATAGAGACTTCTATTCAGGGAAACGCATGGGTCGTTTCCTGACACAGTCATCATGCATGGTTCACGACATGTCAAAAATAATTTTCTATTTGGATTTTTCTAAAAGGGCCGTAATTGTTGAAACTGAAATGGTGCGCTTTATATGCTCTTTGTACAAATGTCACCATCAGAGAGAAACCATGGAGAAGGACTTATGGGCTATACATCCCTCAGGGAGCTCAGCATGTTTTGTCCGATTCCCAGAGCTTGTTCCCTGAGTGGTTCTTGAGTCTGTTTTTGTTTCTCAGTAACTGGTCATATACTTCAGTATCTCTGTCCATTATTTATATCAGGTCTTATAAGAGTCAAACTGATAATTCCAACAGTCATGGATGTAATACTATGAAGTGTGTAATAGTATGACTGTATAATGCTTAATAACAAAGTTATTTTTCTTATGTGGTTCTCCTGTGTTTTGTCCTGGCACTACTGTAAAAGGAGTCATCCTCTGGCCAACTGAATATGGCGCATCCGTTACTTTTCTCACTGTATGGTGGAATATATGACATAGGAAACTTAAGGAAGTTTGAAGGATACTTCCTCATGGTGGGAAATCATGGTGGGAAATCATGGCGGCAGGCACCACGGTGGCTGATGACATTGCATCTGTAGTCAGGAAGCAGGCATTCCTGCTTCTTTGTTGATTGATGGCCTCTTTGAGAACTAAGTACCTATCTATCTTCCTCCTTCCTAGATTAAGGGGCCCTGGGATGGCCAAGGAGATGGCTTAGTTGGTAAAATGTTTGCCATGCAAGCATAAGAACTCAAGTTCAGATCCCTAGAACCCATATGAAAAGCCAGGTGCTGCATCTGTAATCCCAGCATGCATCTGTAATCCCAGCATGCATCCGTAATCCCAGCATGCATCTGTAATCCCAGCATGCATCTGTAATCCCAACCCAGGAAGGTGGAGACAAGAAAATCCTTGGGGCTTGCTTCTGGTTCAGTGAGAGACCTTATCTCAAAAAATAATGTAAAAATGATTGAGGAAGATGCCCTCTATTGACTTTGACCTCCATTTGCCAAATTCACACATACATACAAGCACATGTGAGTATATACACTGATATTTACACACAGACACACAAACTTTGCTTTCCTCTCTTGGTGGCATATGCCACAACTCTAAGTATACAGAAAAAGTTGAATAAATTAGATTTAACTAACATTCGTTCTTTACAAAACTCTAGGGTAGGTGCCTTTATTAAGTCACACATCCTGAGAATTAATTTGTCTACTGACACAAAGCTAAAAACATTTCTAAAGCAAAAGAGGTGAATTTCAGAACATTCAATAACTCACTCTGGTGACCCTGTACATGTATCACAGACATGCACTGTCATGGTTTGAAAATGCTTAGCCAAGGAGTGGCCCTATTTGGAGGTTTGGTCTTGTTGGAATAGGTATGGCTTTGTTGGAGTAGGTGTGTCACTGTGGGCATGGGCTTTAAGACCCTAGCTGCCTTGAAGCCAGACTTCTCCTATCTGCCTTCAGATGAAGATGTAGAACTCTCAGCTCCTACTGCACCATGCCTGCCTGGATGCTGCCATGCTTCTGCCTTGAAGATAATGGACTGAAGCTCTCAACCTGTAAGCCAGCCCCAGTTAAATGTTGTCCTTATAAGAGTTGCTTTGGTCATGGTGTCTGTTCACAGCAGTAAAACCCTAAGACCTACACACATTCTTTCCCCACTTGGGAATCACATAAAAGTCTGCCATGGTGCAAAAGATAACACAAGGAAAATGTGTCAACAAGGCAACATGGGGCTATTTACTTCCCAATGCTCTAATCTACACTGGGTTGACAACCTTTCTGACCTTCTGCTATAAGGCATCTGAGAAATGCATATGTAGGGTTGTTAAGATTGTCTTCAATGGCAAAGAAAAAATAGCAAAATTTACAGTTATTCCCCAAAGGTAACTTTAAGTCAAGACTTCAAAGGGGGAAGTCTCAAAGGGGGAAACAGAATAGATTTAAGAAATAGTCTATTACAAGGAAACATGCAATTTTGGGGGATAGTTTTTATGTCAATTCCCTGTTAATAGCCATTACCAATGCATTTCAGATTCAGCTACATGCAAACAATGGGGGCCATGAAGCATGCAACTGATTCTCCCTCCTCACAGGGCTCTTACTCAGCAGATAGTGGTCTGGTGACTTAATGTGATGACAGAACAAAATGCAGGCAGCCTTGAGCAGTGACCAGCCAGAGCATAACTTCGGTGGTTTGCAAATGCTTCCAAGCATGACCCACTAAGAAAGCATGGTTTATACAAGCTGCCAACGCATACATACGCATATAATTGAAGCAAACATTTCACAATGTAAACTCTCACTGTATAGACTATATTCTCATGTCTTCTCTACACAATTGTTTTTAATTTGGGTCACACCCATGATCTGTCTTTGTGACTTACTGATGGGTGGCAGCCCATAACTTGAAGACCACTTGACTAAGTCATTCCCCCCCCAACTTAGCTGTGCACATAATTATCTGCAGATCTTTATGAAAATGAACAATAACTCAAAGGATTTGAGGTTTGCATTTTTGCAAGCTCCCAAGTGATGTGATGGGTTCATGAAATGACCGGTATGTAGAAAAAAGACTCATGTCTCTCACGGGAATGTATGCTCTGAACATTACACACACACAGGGCAAAATGATTAATTTGCAACTCTGATAGGACTTAGGAGTTCACATATGGCTATTATATCCTGATCACTCATTCCCTTTGCCACTTTGTCTGTACTGAATGTGTGCAGACTTTTTTCTTGCCCTTACCTAAGCGGTACAGCATTAACAGCACAGTGCTGCTTATGCAAGTAATGTAAAGATACAAAGGGGTTATATGCAAATACACCACTCTTAAGAGTTATTGATGGGGCTGGAGAGATGGCTCAGCGGTTAAGAGCACTGACTGTTCTTCTAGAGGTCCTGAGTTCAAATCCCAGCAACCACATGATGGCTCACAACCATCTGTAATGGGATCTGATGCCCTCTTCTGGTGTGTCTGAAGACCGTAACAGTGTACTTATAAATAATAAATAAGTAAATAAAATTTAAAAAAAGAGTTGTTGATGTATGCACAAGCATGTGTGTCTGTGTACCTATATGCCATGTATGTGTAGTGTCCTCAGAGGCCAGGAGAAGGTGTCAGATCCACCTGGCATAGGTTCTGGGAACTGAATTCGGGTTCTCTAGAAGAGCAGCAAGCACTCTAATTATTGAGACACCTCTCCAACCCCAAATACACCACTTTTTAATAAAGCACTTGAAAATCCTCAGAATTTGATAGCTCTGCAGAAGTGGAGATTGTTGGGGCCAATCCTCCTGGCGCTGCACACCCTTAATCCCAGCACTCAGAAGGCAGAGGTAGGAAGATCTCTGGATTCGAAGCCAGCCTGGTCTGTAGAGTGAGTTCCAAGACATCCGTGGCTACAGGGAGAAACTCTGTCTCAAAACAAAACAGAGCAAAAACAAAAAAAGCACCTTCTCAAGTAACATTTTATAAAAAATAAAGTTTCAGCCAACACAGGGAAAGACGATGCCAGAAGGTGAAGGGAAACCCTGAGGGGGAAATGGGAAGATAGCGAACATGACCCTCGCCGCCTTTGTAGACTCTCTTCCCGGCCTGGGCTCTGGCCTTACCACTTTGGTTGGCTTTTAAACTGTAGTTGTGAATGTCCGTGTCCTTGGCTCTGTCTCCCCGACAGTAACATAGCAACAAGCGGCGCCTGCTCTGACTCAGATTTCAAGTCGCTGCGGACCTTTTTATGAGTCTTCTGCAGAGAACACACTGCCTTCTGCCTCACACCGTGCAACAGAAAAACTATATCACTTGGGAGAAATACTTCTCCAGTGTACTGACAGGATCATTTATTTACAATTCAGTAAAATTCTCAGCCAAAACCAGCTAATCACACACAGAAACGCAAAGAACCATTTGCCTTCTGGAAGAAAAAAAAAAAGGTGCCACAAATTGAATTAGGCTCAGATTATTCGGAAAGAAAACAACAACAGCTGGAAACCATTTTGAAAAGAGAATCCTTCAACACAGTCTTCTGAGGCATCAGGCAAACGTATTGTTCTTCCAGGTTTTATTCTATTAGCCTTGGTGACTGTTGGGACCTGACGCTACCAGCCAGATGGACGCTAGCTTTGTCTGTAGATATCTCTGTGATATGGAATGCATATCTTTGATATGGTTTGATCTGGGTGTTCCAGATATGTAAAACTGGACCCTGGCAATAGCTAGCCCAGATACACAGATACTGTTACAGCAAGGGGGACTCCGAGCTGCGTCAAAACAGTACTTTCTCATAGCTCTATGGAGTAATAAGCAACGTGGTCACCTAGTATATGGTCCATTTATTCTTACTGGGTAAATGAAATGAATAGAGGTATAGATCTAACAATATTGTTTCTGTACTGATACACAGTCATGTGATAATGAATTGAAATCCTAGCTCCCAAAGTGTTGGAATTAGAAGGCCTTTGAGATGTGATTGTGAGGACCAGGTCCTCATAAGTGGGGTGAGTGCTCTTTTAAAAGGGATCCCCTGAGGTGGTTTGAATAGAAATAGCCCCCATAGACTCATGTGTGTGTGAACGCTTGGCCCATATGGAGTGGCACCATTAGGAAACGTGGCCTTATTGAAGTAGATGTGGCCTTGTGAGAGGAAGTGTGTCGCTTGGGGAGCTTTGAGGTCTTACAAGCTCACAACTAGCCGGTGTGTCAGTTTCCCTCTGCTACCTGTAGATCTCAATGTAGAACTCGCACCTGCTCCAGCACCATGTCTGCCTGCCTGACACCATGCTTCTTACCATGATGATAATGGACTGAACCTCTGAAACTGTAAGCCAGCCCCGATTAAATATGGCCCCTTGTAAGAGTTGCTGTGGTCATGGTGTCTCTCCACAGCAGTAGAAACCCTACATAAGACACCCCCAAAAGTTAGCCCCTACAGCATGAGACACAGCATGGGAGCTCCATCCATGTACTAGGGAGTGACTCCTTACCAGACATGGAAACTGCCTGTGACTTCATCTTCAATATCTAACCTCTGGAGCTTGAGAAATAAGTTCCAGCCGCTTGTAAGCATCCCATTTCACAGAATTTTGTTGCACCATCTGAACGAACTAAGATCATTGGAATATCCACCTTGCATTGGTACACATTTGAAAAATGGATATGTCTATAGAAACTTTTCAAAGTTGCACGGCTGGTAGGAAGAGAAAGGATCCATAGGTCACTGATGGTCCTTAAAGTTGGACGGAGGCAAAGTCTGCTAATTATCCCCAACTCTCTTCCTTAGGCAAACACAACAACAAAATGCTCCTGGCTTTAGCAGGGCTTGTGGCCATCTACAACAGACCGTCTCTTCAGCTTCACTTGCAACTGGTATTGGCCATATGTATCACCATCTCCCCTCAGTGGACGCTGTATGTAATGTCCAGTCTGTGTCCTTAAAGGAAGCTGATTCCTAGGTTGGGGATTTAGCTCAGTGGCAGAGCGCTTGCCTAGCAAGCGCAAGGCCCTGGGTTCGGTCCCCAGCTCTGAAACAAAAAAAGGAAGCTGATTCCTGATGCTGTCTCTTTGCTGCTGACTGATTAATCTGAATGTCATATTGAGAAATAAAGCAGTCATCTATGCCACGATTGCCCATTGAAAATAACAGAAGAAAAGTGATGCAGAGTCCCTGGGGACAATGATGCCATTCCTCCAATGAGGCTGCCTGCCTCTGGTCTTATGTGAGAGAAGAAGAAATGTCCCCATTTTCAGCCGCTGGAACTATTGGCATTTTGAGAGGTTTATAATGTGTAATCAAACCTGATTCAATGTGGTAAAGCTCTCAACAGACCAGTGCTCATGTAATGAAGACGAGTGAATTCTCTGGCCTCAGTGAGAAGCCCAGCCACGGTCTGGCCATCCAGTAGCTTATTTCAGTGGAGGAATCGGTCATTTCCCCCTCCTCTTTGCCATTTAACACACTTCAAAAAGTAGCGGAAGCCGATTACTTGCTTCCGGCATGGCATTGAGTAGCTGTGCTGGCTGTTGCTCTCAGGTTAGCTTTACTTCCTATCCCAAATGCTAATCCTGAAAGAGGAAACAGTTAAATGCTCAAACCTCTATGTTTGCATGCTTGCCTTTCCGGATTGTTTCTCTTAGGGTTGGAATTTTAATAGGAGACCCTGGTGCTTATCGACATCACTAGAGGGATCTGGGAGGAGTGGGCTCACACACAGACACATGCATGCACTCGCAAACACGCACTCATACAGACACATATGCACACAACATGTGAGTGCAGGCATAAGCGCATGCACCAATGCACACACATGCAGACAGGCACACGTATGTGTGCACGCACACATACACACACACACACACACACACACTGTGTGCATCAGACTCACCAGGGAGAGACAGGTAATGCTGGCTGTGTTCCTAGAATCCGAGACTGGGCTCAGCTGAGGTGGGACTTAGACATTTTACATTTTATCCCAGGAACCACCTTTGTTTTATT